>NC_143081.1:1805000-2130000 GCF_052426305.1 Pelodiscus sinensis | reverse complement strand
GGTCTCTCCTGCTGCTGCTTCGCCCCCTCTGCAGCCTCAGCTCCGTTTGCTTTCTCCACTGGCCGCTCCCTTTGCCATAGATGCAATAGTGCTGCTGTAGCCCTTTGCTTGGGGTCATTTTATCATGCTGCCTGGAGCGGCTCACCACCATGGGTCATGACATCAGGGCTGAGTGTGAAAGCCTGGCAAGACACTGGCCTGAGCTACTGGTGGGCTCCCTTCTGAGATTTCCCCTTATTGAATGGCCATGTGAGCACAGAGAGTTTTGAAAGGTAAATAAGGTGCATGGATGTGGAGTGTCTGACAGATTTTTCCATGTGGAAGATCACAGCCCCGGTCCTCTGATCCAGGGTCTGTCGCCTGCGGTTTACCTCTCAGTTCTGTAACCCCCTTTCCATTCCCCAAATGATGAGGGAGCTGTGTAGAAAGCAAACCAAGGCAACGTGTATTAGGGAATGATGCAAAATTAGGGAATTTGGGGGCAGGGAGGTAACATGCCAGCAAGACAAACAGCAAAGAAACTAGCCATGCCGTGACTTACTAAGCGGGGTGAAGCTCAGACCCAGCTGAGTTAATCCTGGCCATGTCAGAGAGTCAAGGTAAGGAGACCCCTAAACAAGGATCTGATCTAGTGACCGACGGGGACGGCCACTTGAAAGGGACTTGGGGCCTTCAGCCCGTGGACCCCATAGAACCTTTGAGGGGTCGGCTGAGGGGTTCCCTGCTGTTATTCAGGGGGAGGAGAGAGCTGCGGGTGGAGCAGGGAGGTGGGTGAGCCGATGGGGGTGCGGATGGCTAATGGGGGGTGCCCCTGTTCCCCCCACAGTGGTAAAGGGGGGGTGCATGTCAGAGGGGACCCGGCTCTGGCTGCCTCTGGGGCAGCGACTGGCGCCTCCCAGGCTGTTTGGCGGGAGCCCTGAGGGGAGCGGAACTCTCGGCAAGGCGGGAAAATCCGGTTGGAACCGGTTCCCCAACGGTCGCTGCGCGCTCCATGGGGGGATGGGCAAAGCCCAAGATGGAGTCCAGGGGGTCAAAGGTGATGACTCCATTTTGTTTGACACAAAATCGCCGTTTTCACGTTAAAATCCCTGCCACGGGGCCTGCTGCCCGACCGCTCTGAAGGGCGTTTCCCAACATAGCTCTCGCTTGCAGAGCCGGTCCTTCTCCTCGCACAGTGTCCTTAACGCCGCCCACGGCGCCGTCTCTGGCCGGGGGTCTGCCCGCTCCCCCACCTCACAGCCTGGAAATCAGATCGTAATGGCGGGGCAATGACCCAGAGGAAGAATTGCCCAGGGGCCGGGGGGATTCTCCAGGCAGGCTGGTTCTGAATCCGGCCCCTGTCGGATGCCTCTGGGACACGGGGGATCAATTCAGGGACCCCCCAGGGCCTGCGTGACACAGGAGGTCAGACTCCATATTCCCATTGGTCCTCTCCCGCCGTGGGGCCCAGGGGGATATTGGAGAGTGTGGGGGGGGGCTGGTTTATTTGCTGGGGTGCATTTCCCACCATGGGGGCAGTTTTATGGGGCAAGGAAAGGGAAGAGAAAGCAAATCCTGAAAGCTCTTTGCCACGGGGTGAATGTGAATCCCTCCCCAGCCAGTGTGAAGGGCTGACACGGGGCTCAGAATGACAGGGCTGGTCACTGACGGGCAGTTTCACGGGGGTGGGAAAATGTCGGTTTCTTTCCCACCAGAAATCTGAAAATAGCTCAGCAGGGAGGGTCTGGCTGGGTGGGGCAGAGGGAACTCACGGCTGGGGTGCCCCTTCATGACAGGGCCTGGTCCAGCAGCACTGATGACAGACCCACAGACCTTGTGGTGATTTCTCCTCCCACAATGGGTCCCCCATCCAGGCCAATGGAAAGACTCTCCCCTGTGGGGAAGAGCAAAGAGATGGGAGAGCTTCTCCCCACATCCCCATCTCAGCCGGGCTGCCCCCTTTCTTCTCCCCCTGCCCAGCCCTTCCCCAGCTGTGTCCATCTCCAGCTGGGACAGGGCTGGCCTCCAGCCCCTCATACCCAGCATGGGGTCAGTCCCATCCTGCAGGGTCAGGTCTTGGGGACTGGACACCCTCCCCATCCCCCACTGTCACACCCAGGAAATGCTCAGTCCCCCTCCCCATGCCCTGCGCACGCACACCAGTGTCTCTCCAACCCTAAGCTGAGCGGTGACCACGCCTGAGGCTGCAATTTCCTCTGCTGAGCCGAACACCCGGCTCCCAGCCCGTCGCCACTGGCTCAGCATGGAGCTAACTCTGCTCCTGCCGCTGCTGGGTAAGTGCCCCCCTCGGCCCCCAGCCCCTCTGTGTGTCTCTGTCTGTCTGGAGACTCCCCCAGCCCTGCCCTGTGTCCCCATCCCCTCCCCAGAGCCCTCACCCCCTCTCTGCTCTTCTCTTCCAGCCTCGCTCCAGAGTCTCCCCAGGCCGGTGTCCCCCGCAGGTAACGAGGTCTCCTGGCCTCCCTGGGATGCTGGTGGTGGGGTGGGGAAGGGGAGAGGGGTCCTGGCAGAGGGGCTGGGGTCCTGCTCCTCTCACACCATGGGGCTGGTAACTGCAAGGAAGGAGGGAGCTTCCCCTGACATCTATGGGTGTGGAAGTGACCCCATCTGCTGCCTGCTGGGAGGGGCTGTTGGGTGGGTGCCAGCCCAGGCCACAGGGGAGAAGCAGCCTCTGGCCCCATGGGCATGTCCCGCCCCTCATGGGCTGTCCCAGTAGAGACAGCAAGTGTTGGATGGGGCAATGGAGACCGAGCTCCCCCCTCCACATGGCACTGAGTATCCCTGGGCAGGGCCCATCACTGTGGGGCTGTGTGGCTTCGGATGTCCCAGCTCTGGGCTCCCACCGAGGGCTCAGGGCCAGGGGCACAGACCCAGCCCTGCCCAGCAGGGCAGTAAAAGCAGGTTCTGCAGAAAGCCCAGAGGAAACGTGATGGGTGGAAAACTCCCCCCTCCCTCCGCCACATCCGCTCGAGCTTCCTCACTTCTGCTGAGTGCCTGCTCGCCACTGGCTGATGGTTGGCTGACACGATCCCCTCTCTCTTCTGCCTCTGCCCTGGACGGAGGCTATGGGGTGAATCCCGTGGTGGGAATTGGGGTCTTTCGGTTGTTCCACTTGCATCATGAAGCCTCACCCCTTTCTGCTCCCCACTGCCCCCCAGACACAGCGTGGGGGGACCTGGGAAGACCCAGGAGGAGGAAGGTCCCTCCCATGCTCAACCTGCCCTGAGCCAGCTCCCTTGGTGGACAGAGGAGATCCCAGGGGTATGGAGGCCCCATGAAGGACCCTTCCTGACCCAGCTCCTCTCCGTTGCCCTGGTGCCCGGTGGGAAAGGCAGAATCTCTCCTGCACTTCTCCCTGACT
Source organism: Pelodiscus sinensis (assembly GCF_052426305.1). NCBI lineage: Eukaryota > Metazoa > Chordata > Testudines > Trionychidae > Pelodiscus > Pelodiscus sinensis. Next base: position 2,126,642 of record NC_143081.1, on the reverse strand, counting down.
AGCACCGGGCCCTGCCCACCCTGCCTCCTTCCCTGTGCACAGCAGGTGGGGCAGCAGACCAGGGGTGACTGGAGGGGTATGTGGGTGGGGCAAGCTGCCCACGGAAGGGTTGAGGTTGCACCGATGGGCAGCGCCTTCTAGTGAGAGATCCCAGGTGCTCAAGCCGCTAAGCGAAACACGGAGAAGGGCACCGATGGCTCCTCCATCGGACAGACACAGATCTCCAAGCAGCCAGAGCCTGGGAGCTGAACCCAGAGTGATCAGACAGGAAATCGGGGCAGATGTTAACTGTGAGGGGGATGAACCCCGGGGACACTTCCCCAGGGGCCGGGGTGGATTCCCAGCGCTGGTGGTTTGTGAAGGAGCCTGAACGTGTTTCTCGGAGCTCGGCTCTAGGTCATGGAGGGATCCATTCGGGGGAGACCCACAGGACTGAAGAGAGCCAAGGCCTGGCTATTGGCCGTGGGGTGTTTCCCCCAGGCAGGGAACTGGGGCAGGTCTGTGCCCGTGTCTGTCTGCGACTCATCACTTCTCCCTCCCCATGCTGGCCTGGCCTCTCCCTCTGCCTCTGTCCTAGGTCTCCTGCCGGCCCCCACACTAGCTCTGGAACATCAGCTCACAGTGCTTCTGCCCGGGCAGACAGCTACACTGACGTGCCAACCTCCTGGGCATGTGCAGCCTTCGGGATACAGATTCTTCTGCCAGACAGGGCAGCAGGGCCCCAGCGCAGTCCAACGTAATGCGGCAGGAGACGTGCTGGCTCTCATAGCTGAGAAGGGAAGAGCCGGGACCTACACCTGTGTGTACTGGACAGAGGGACCCAATGGACCGGTCTCTGAGCACAGCAACTCCGTCTCCATCTCCATAGCAGGTGAGCCCCTTCTTCTGCCCCTGGATGGCAAAGCCTCCCTCACACTCCAACCTCACCCCATCCTTAGTCCAGGCCGTTCCCAGCATCTCAGACACTTGGTGATGCCTCAGCAGCTCCCACCAGACCAGCAAGGACTGGAAAGTGGCAGGACACTGCTGCGGGAAGCTCACAGCACAGGGGTCCTGGGTATTGTAGGAGCTCAGCTTTCATGGCAAAGGCTTGGTCTCTAAAGGAGTGACTGGCTCAGCCTCCCCCCTGGTGTTCCCTGGGCTCAGTCCTACACAGACAGCCCCGCTGGGCAACATGGGCACAGGGCAGGGTGGGGCTCACTGAGGTGCAGGGCCTGTTCCCTGTGATCCCTGATATGAACTAAGTCAGGTACCACCTGCCCCTCCCCTGCCAGCTCCTTCTCAGAGCTCCCTGCCGGGTGAGACCCTTCCTCTGCATCTAACCCCACCCCCTCGTGCCCACACCTCGAATGGCCACGATCCAGACTCTGAGCCCTGAGCCCCCTGGCCCCTCCCACAGGGCCGGCTCCCTGCCATGCCCAGCTGCCCCAGGGTCACTAACTTGTACAATTCTGCTGCCACAAGCCCCACAGTGACCCCTCCCGGGGCCAGTGCGGGGCCAGTGCCTGTCACACGGGGTCAGGTCAGGGGACTGGACCCCCTCCAGCCCATCACTTCCCATCTGTGCAAAGTTCCCTGTGCTCCCTGGGGGTCCTGGGCTTTGAGGCCCATTGCTAGCACCTGCACTCATTGCAGGGCAGCCTGGTCTGTGTCCCCAGCCTCAGCCACACAAGCCCCTGACTCAGTCCCTGCAGGCTGAGCAGCCCCAGGTAGGAGCTAACCCCGTCAGGTAACCAGCAGGGGAGGCTGGTCCCACAGGGTCCCACAGGGAGATCTCTGCTGCTCAGGGGTTGCCTGGCCCTGTGGGGACGTGGTTCCTGGGCATGGAGCTGGGGCTGGCTGGGGTCTGTGCCCAGGATCCCGCCCTGCTCTGCCCTCCCCTGGCTCCTCCTCTGCCTCTGTCATCAGCCACCCACGTAGGAACCGTCTCCTCCCCCAACCCTCTTGTCTTTTCCAGCCCCACAGCTCACCGTGTCTCCGCTACAGCCTGTCTATGTGGCTGGGGAAGCCGTGACCTTGACATGCTCAGCTGCCGGGGTGGACATACTGACCAGGTTCCAGTTCTACAGGGATGAAGAGGAAATCAAGCCCAAGGAATCCAAGTTAAATGCATATCGTCATGTGGCCTCCATCCAGCTGTCGAGTGTGGCCATGTTGGACGCGGGGGTGTACAGCTGTGAATACTGGCGCAAGAAGGATGAAAAGAATGGACCAGAGTTTGTATCAGAGAGAAGCCAGAACATCTCCATAGCAGTGACAGGTGAGTCCCCCAGTCTGCTGCTGTTTGCTGTCCCCAGGGCAGGGAACATGGGCCCAGGACAGGATGGGACTCAGTGAAGGGTGTTTCCATGTCTCCACCATCTCCTAAGTGCTGCAATGAATCTGAGCTGGGGAGGTGTGCCCCGCCCCTGCCAGGTTGAATGTGGGTGCACAACTGGCTGGAGAACCCTTCCCAAAAAATAGCCCTCAGTGGCTCCCAGCCATGCTGGGTGGGCGTAGCGAGTGGAGGGCACAGGGACCAGTTCTGGACATTGCTCTGTGCTGTTCACCATCATCATCAGTGATTAGATAAGGGCACAGAGTGCAGGCGTGTGAAGCTTGCAGGTGACACCCAGCTGGGGAGGGGTTGAGTGCTTGGGAAGGCATCTAGAGGTCAGAGTGGGCAGCACACTTAATAGGACTCACCAGTGTGAGGCTGTTGCCCAAAAATTTGTTTCCGGCGTGAGTAAAAAGTAGGCTGTAGGGCATGGGAAGTCATTCTCCTGCTCCGCCCCCTGTCACTCAGATCTCCGCTGGAGCGCTCTGCCCAGTTCTGGGGCCACATGTCAGGACAGATGTGGGGCAATTGGAGCGCTTCTCCCCACAAGTCTGGCTGCACCCAGAGTCACTGATTTACAGGAATCTCAGGCAAGAAACTCTCCATCCCTGGCTACCCCTCCTTGGTGCCAGTGTAGGGTGAATGCCCAGCTCATTGAGTCATGGCCAGAGGATTGGAAACCAGCCCCGTCATGTCCCCTCCCCCATGCCTCAGCTCCCTGTGACAGAAAATCTTCCCAACTTTAGCTTCAAACAAACCCAAAGGACCTGTGGACCGGTTTTGGGGTATTCCCCATGAGTGAGCAAGATCCCAGGGGGTGAGACTCAGCTAGATCTACAGAGGGCTCTGCAGGCCCATCCAGATCAATGGGATAAGTGGCTGTTCCATTGGAGTCCATGGGGCAGGTCCCAGCTGGGGTCAATGGGTTGTGGGTACATTAGAGCCAAAAGGGCAGATCCCAGACGGGGTGTGATGCTACCCGGAGCTCCCCAGGGCACTGAGCCTCACCTCTGCCACCCGCCTTCCAAGTTGGACCCATCTCTTCCCCCCCCCTTTGTCCTTCCCAGCCCCGCTCCCGACCCCTCAGCTCAGCGTGTCCCCGCAGCAACCGGGCTACGTCTCTGGAGAATCGATCACCCTGACGTGCTCAGCCACGGAGGCGCCCAATGACTCCATGATCCGCTTCTACAAGGACGGCCAGACACTGCTCCCCGAGGAACTCTGCCTCCGCCCGCACCAGGCCACCGCCTCCGTTCGGCTGTCGGCGCCGCCGCAAACCAGCACCTACACCTGTGGGTGCTGGAGGGCAGAGTCCGGGAGAGAGATCGAATCAAAGAGGAGCCAGCCCATCTCCATAGCAGTGTCGGGTGAGCCCCTCTGTCTGCTGGGGTCTGCTTGCCTGGGTGGGGTCTCTCCTCCAGCCACAGGGGAAAGTGCCTCTCAGACCCACACAAGCCCCCCCAGGGCAGTTTCTACCCCATCTGGGCAGCTTCACACCCTGGGGCTCTGCTGCCATCCTGCCCCAGTGCCAGCATCTGCACCCCAGGGTCTCTGTGGTCCATGGGCATGGAAGCAGGAGCTGCCACACTGAGGTGCTGGGCTTGAAACCCCACAGGGCTCAGACTTCCTCCTAACTCCAGGATCTGGTCTGTCACGTGGCCCTTGGGGGCAGGGTGTTGCTCACACTGGGACAGGGACCCCTCACTCCCAGACTCAAACCGGGGACCTCTACACTTCGGGAGGGTAGAATCCCAGCAGCGAGTCTGGTGGGGGGGGGGATCCCCACACACCCCGAGATCTGTCTGCAGAGGGAACCATGAAACTCAGAGGTGGGGCATTAGCAATGGGGGGGGTGGCAGGAGATGATTTGTGGTCTGGTGTCCATGGCAGTTTCTGCCCTCCCACCCCAGCCCCACACTGGATCTATGGGAAGCCCCCCCCCCCCCCCCCCCCAGCAAGGCACTTGCTTATTTCTGTGCGGAGACCCTCAGTCCTGAGCTGAAGCAAGAGGCTGTGGAGACAGAGCAGGGGGCAGCTGTGAGTAAGTTGAATTCTTGGCACCAGCTCCTCTTTCCCCCCTGCCCTATGCCTGCTGACCCCTCCCCTTTGCTGCTCCCCACAGATCCCCTTCCCCCGCCAGTGCTGAGCATGGATCCCCCGTCTGGAGCATTGAGTGAAGTGCTCCCCCTGGTCATCACCTGCACGGCCCCAGGAGACACCGGCAAGAGGAGGTTTCCTTCCTACAAGGGTGGCTCTGTGACCGTCTCCGTGACCCGCATCCTCAGGGCTGGTCCCAGCAACGTGGTTGAATTCACCTGTGGGAACAAGGAGAATGTGAGCGGGAGGTGGAGCCCGTCCCACACACGCCAGGCCGTGAATGTCACTGTGGATGTGGCTGTGTCAGGTGAGGCAGCCCTTGGCTCCTTATTTCTCCCCAGAGTGAACCAAAGCCCCTTCTAATCCCCCACCCTCCACTTACCGGGCTGTCTGGGCAGAGACATGAGGCTGGAGCAGCCCTCAGGTGCTAGAGGAGAAGCTGACCGGGGAGGGACAGACACATGGATGGGAAGGGTCAGAGTCAGTGCCCACCAGTCAGACAGGGAAGGACTGGGGGTGGGTTTCACGTCTCAGTGCCTGAGATCGTGGGGAGTTTGTCACGAGGGCTGGGGGCTCACACACCACGTGTCTCACCATTTGCTGCTGGTTCCACGCATGGGTCTCCTCTCTCTGCAGCTCGCCGCTTCCCCTCGGTCCGGGACCTGGCCGTAGGTGGCTCCTTCTTCCTCATCAACGGCCTCATTTTACTCCTCTCCCGCTGCTGGTTTAGCACCAGGTAAAGAGCTTGTTCTGCCAAGGGGCCCTTCCTTCCGTGCTTCATATTCCCATCGAACTGCAATCATGGCCCATGAATTTCAGCCTGGCAGGGGAAATCCCATTGTAGCATCTGAGACACCACCACGGTTCTGCAAGCAGTTGAGGTACCAAGAGAGCTCTGGTATCCTACCAAATGCAGCTGCCTCCGGGGTGGGCGTGACCCTTGGACACAACCGCACCAGGGGGACTGGACAAGTTGTCACATTACTGAATTTTGAAGATCATGCTGCACCTGGAGTGGAGGGGTGCCCCAAAAGGGGGCCATGGGAGGTGTCAAATGCAACCTTATGCTCTACTGATTTAGTATATGCTATGCATGTCCTTGTATGATATCTGTATGTGGAGTTATAAATACGTACTTTGTGTTGATGCTGGAAAATTGTCTGAGACAGAGCAATGAGCAAAGAATGTTCAGCCGGTCGCTATGCTAATTAGCAAGGAGACAATGAATCTCTAGGTGCCAATTCACACCTGAGGACTGTGACTGATACCTGCAAACCAGCCAGGGCATAATGGCTAACAGCATGTGAAATGGAGATAGGTCGGAGCTTGTGACCTATTCTGCCCAGGAGGATGCCAGGAGAGGTATATAAGTGCCATGTGTTCTCTGTGCTGATACTGGCCTGCACGTCCTGTTGTAAAGAACAATTATTTAGTTTGACTGTGCTAATTAGCGAGGATCCAGGGACGATGGCTCCCAAGGTGCCCAGTACACACCCGAGGATTGCGTCTGGAAATCTGGATACCTGCAAACCAGCCAGGGCATAATGGCTGCCAATATGTGAAACAGAGATAGGTCACTCGACTGTGTGACTTGCTCTGGCCAGGAGAGAGAGATAAGGCCACGAAGTGGACTCCATCTTGTCTTGAGTTCAGCTCCTGATCCCAGATGCAGCCCTGCAGGAAACAAGGAGCCGGGAAGAACTGTGGACCCATCCTGACATAGGATGTTCACCAAAGACTTTTAAGCCAGCAGTTTGTAACATCTCTGCTAAGAGCCTGTATCAAGAATTGGATGATTCGGTGCATGTAACGTGTCCTCCTTAACAACCTGACTCTCATGCTTTTCTCTCTTTGAGTAATAAACCTTTAGATTTTAGATTCTAAAGGACTGGCCCAGCGTGGTCTTGTGGGTAAGGTCTAGAGTGTAAATTGACTGGGAGCTGTGGCTGGTTTCTTGGGACCAGAAGAACCCGTTCGGGGTGGGTGAGCTTGGATTCTAAAACCCCTCACCTGTGTGCAGGCCCGGGGCTGATTGTGGCACACGAAAAGCTGGGGTGTCAGAGGGATTCTGCTTGTGAGGCATCTTGGTCGCCAGATTGGCAGCCGAAGAGCTCAGTGCGACTGGTTTGTGGCCTGTTGGGGAGAGATCTCAAGTCTGGGGCTGTAATTAGCCCCAAGTTTGAGTAATTTGCCCTGAGCGTTTGCCCTCGGCAGAGCCTAGACCCGGCCCGGTCCATCACACAAGTGAGAACCCAGAGACCCGTGTTCCCACTCCACACACTCGGCTGCAGTGACGTGTCTGCAAACTACCTCGCGAGGTGCCAGGTGACTCTCCAAACACGCCGGTCAGTGACATGCCTGTGGGGCGGACATGACGGAGCCCCAGGGGAGGTATAGCTGCCCTCTGCCAGTCTGTGCATGAAGGAAGGGGAACCAGGCACACCTCGAGTAGTTAGATGGGCAGTAAATAAACCCATCCGGCCCGCCCTAGGCTGTCACACAGCTGTATCCCTCCAGAGCCTCCCCTCCAGCATCCAGAGGGAGACAGGAGAGCTTCTCCTCACAGCCCCCGTCTCAGAGAGGTTGTCTCCTTCTACTCACCGCCACTCCTTCCCCAGCTGGTCTGTCTCTCCCACCAGGCTTGGCCTGGCCTCGAGCTCCTCCTGTCCCGTTAGTGCCAGAGCCAGTTGGGACGCTAGTGGATTGTGAGAGCAGACATGGGTCCCAGGCTCCACCCTGCTGTGTGTTTGCCCCAAGTCTGGTGCAACGTGGCCGGGGGAGGTGTCTGTGCCAGTCTGTGGTTCCCTGACTCTGCTTGCACCGTTCACACCCATGTGCCACCTGTGTCTGCGAAGCGAGGGGCCTCGACTCTGTGTCTCTCCTCAAAAAATGAGGTTTACAGAAAGATTCATTTTCGACAGAGCTGCGTCTATAATGCTGGGGGTTTTTTTTGAAAAAAAACCCTCAATCTTGAAAAAAAGCGGCAGCCATGTTTATGCTAATGAAGCACAGGATATTTAAATCCCGGCTTCATTAGCAATTTCGATGTACCTAATCTACATCTCCCTGTCACCGTCTTCGGGAAAGCTCCCAGAGCAGCAGCAGAAGAGTCGGTTATAGTTGCCCCTGGGTGTGTGGTGGATTCAGAGTCTTCACATGAACGAGCAAGATCCCAGCTGGGCCAATGGGCTGTAGCTCTACTGGAGTCAAAGGGGTAGACCCCAGGTGGGTCAATGGGCCGTAGCTCCATTGGGGTCAATGGGGCAGACCCCAGGTGGGTCAATGGGCCGTAGCTCCATTGGGGTCAATGGGGCAGATCCCAGCTGGGTCAATGGGCCGTAGCTCCATTGGGGTCAATGGGGAAGATCCCAGCTGGGTCAATGGGCCGTAGCTCCATTGGGGTCAATGGGGCAGATCCCGGCTGGGTCAATGGGCCGTAGCTCCATTGGGGTCAATGGGGCAGATCCCGGCTGGGACAATGGGCCGTAGCTCCATTGGGGTCAATGGGGCAGATCCCGGCTGGGTCAATGGGCCGTAGCTCCATTGGGGTCAATGGGGCAGATCCCGGCTGGGTCAATGGGCCGTAGCTCCATTGGGGTCAATGGGGCAGATCCCAGCTGGGCCAATCGGCTGTAGCTCCACTGGGGTCAATGGGGCAGATCCCAGCTGGGTCAATGGGCCGTAGCTCCATTGGAGTCAATGGGGCAGATCCCAGCTGGGCCAATCGGCTGTAGCTCCACTGGGGTCAATGGGGCAGATCCCAGCTGGGTCAATGGGCCGTAGCTCCACTGGGGTCAATGGGGCAGATCCCAGCCGGGTCAATGGGCTGTAGCTCCATTGGGGTCAATGGGGCAGATCCCAGCTGGGCCAATCGGCTGTAGCTCCACTGGGGTCAATGGGGCAGATCCCAGCTGGGTCAATGGGCCGTAGCTCCATTGGAGTCAATGGGGCAGATCCCAGCTGGGCCAATCGGCTGTAGCTCCACTGGGGTCAATGGGGCAGATCCCAGCTGGGTCAATGGGCCGTAGCTCCACTGGGGTCAATGGGGCAGATCCCAGCCGGGTCAATGGGCTGTAGCTGCTTAGGAGTCAATAAGCCCCAATTCCCAATGGGTGTAAATCAGAATAACTCACGGGAGGTTCCATTGCACCGGCTGACACCTTAGGCCACTCCAAGAAGAGCCGGCCCCCAGCGGTTGCTCCCCAGGCTCCTTCCCCCAGTCCAGACCCAGGCTGGGAGGAAGTGGCGGAAGCGGGCAGCTGTTCTCAGTCCCTCCTATTGAGAGATGCTGCCGCCTTTCCAGCCCCCTCGCTGAGCGGTGGCCTCGCCTGAGGCTGTGACTTCCCCTGCCTGCGTCAGAGGGAAGGGGACCTTCCTCCTTTGTGTGCCCAGACGGGGCTGGTGGCTGAGCTGAGAAACTGCTCCCAGCCCAGAGCGACCGGCTCAGCATGGTGCTGCCTCTGCTCCTGCCTCTGCTGGGTAAGTGCCCCCCTCGGCCCCCATAGCTTCTCATGTTTGTCTAGAGACTCTCTCCCCCAGTCTCCCTCCGCCCCATCCCCTCCTTGTGGATGACACTCCCGCCCCTTCTCATCTCTTCCAGCCTCACTCCAGACTCTCCCCTGGCTGGTGTCCCCGGCAGGTAAGGACGGCTCCTGGCCTTGCTGAGATGAGCACGGCAGGGTGGGGGGTTCTCGGGCAGTGGGGGTGGGGACTCCCCTCCTCTTCCATTGTCTGTTTGGAACTGCCAGGAAGGGGGGTTCCTGGCTGGGTCTGGCGGCCCCAGTCACAGGTGTCTCCCATGGAACTGGCCCCAGGAGCAGCAGCTCCAGTCCAGAGCTACATTTATGGCGGTGGAGAAGTGACCCCAGCTGATGCCTGATTGCGGTGGTCTCTTTGGTGGGTCCCTGACCAGGCTTTAGGAGAGAAACTCCCCCATCTCCATGGGTGCTACCCTGGCTGTTTTGGACAGATTCAGCAGAGAGCGGGGCAGGGATGGATTCCCAGGGCTGGTGGTTTCTGAATGCACCTAAATGTGTTACTCAGAGCTCGGCTTTAGGTAATGGAGGGGCCGACAGTGCTGGAGAGAGCCAGGGCCTGGCTATTGGCCATGGGGTTTTTCTCCCTGGCAGGGAGCTGAGGCGGGTCTGTGCCCGTGTCTGTCTGCAAATTGTCACTTCTCCCTCCCCATGCTGGCCTGGCCTCTCCCTCTGCCTCTGTCCTAGGTCTGCCGGCCCCCACACTAGCTCTGGAACATCAGCTCACAGTGCTTCTGCCCGGGCAGACAGCTACACTGACGTGCCAACCTCCTGGGCATGTGCAGCCTTCGGGATACAGATTCTTCTGCCAGAGAGGGCAGCAGGGCCCCAGCGCAGTCCCACGTGATAAGGAAGGAGACGAGCTGGTTCTCACAGCTGAGAAGGGAAGTGCCGGGACCTACACCTGTGTGTACTGGACAGAGGGACCCAATGGACCAGTCTCTAAGAACAGCAACTCCGTCTCCATCTCCATAGCAGGTGAGCCCCTTCTCCTGCTCTTGGATGGGTTAGTCCATGGGAATCCAAAACCCCCCTGACACTCCAGCCTCCAGCTCCACCCCTGTCCTTAGTCCAGCCATTCCCAACATGTCAGACATGATCTGTGATACCTCAGCAGCTCCTGCCAAACCAGCAAGGACTGGGCAGTGGCAGGGCACTGCTGTGGGAAGCTCACAGCACTGGGGTCCTGGGTATTGTAGGAGCTCAGCAATCATGGCAAAGGTTCGGTCTGTAAAGGGGTGACCAGCTCATCCTCCCCCCTGCTGTGCCCTGGGCAGCCCAGTCCCACACAGACAGTCCTGCTGGGCAACATGGGCATTGGGCAGGGTGGGGCTCAGTGAGGAGCAGGGGGCAGGGTCCGAGTCCAGCCCACCAGTTCTCATCTGTGCAAAGCTCCCTGTGATCCCTGGAGGTCCCTGGGCTCTGAGGCCCATCGCTGGCACCTGCAATTTCTGCGGGACAGCCTGGCCTGTGTCCCCAGCCTCAGCCGCACAAACCCTCAACCCCCCAACCTCTGATGGCTGAATTGGTCTGGGCATGAGCTGTCCCCTCAGATACCAGCAGGGGAGGCTGGTCCCCTGGGGTCCCACAGGGAGATCTCTGCTGCTCAGGGGTTGCCTGGCCCAGTGGGGACGTGGTTCCTGGGCACAGAGCTGGGGCTGGCTGGGGTCTGTACCCAGGATCTCTCCCTGCTCTGCCCTCCCCTGGCTCCTCCTCTGCTTCTGGGTCACCAGCCACCCACATAGGAACCATCTCCTCCCCTGACCCTTTTGTCTTTTCCAGCCCCCCAGCTCACCGTGTCCCCACTGCAGCCTGTCTACATCACTGGGGAAGCCGTGACCCTGACGTGCTCAGCTGCTGGTGTGGACATACCGACCAGGTTCCAATTCTACAGGGATGAAAAGGAAATCCAGTCCAATGAATCCATGTTAAATGCATATCGTCGTGTGGCCTCCATCCAGCTGTCGAGTGTGGCCATGTCGGACGTGGGAGTGTACAGCTGTGAATACTGGCGCAGGAGGGATGACAAGAATGGACCAGACATCGTATCAGAGAGAAACCAAAACATCCCCATTGCAGTAACAGGTGAGCCCCCCAGCCTGCTGCTGTTTGCTGTCCCCAGGAAGGGGAACATGGGCCCAGGGTAGGGTGGGGCTCGGTGTGGTGCAGGTGTTTCCATGGGCAAGTCTCTACCAGCCCCTGATATGAATCTGAGCTGGAGAGATCTGCCCTGCCCCTTCCCTGTTGAATGTAGGTGCATAACTGGCTGGAGAACCCTCCCCAAAGAGTAACCGTCAGTGGCTCCCAGCCTACCAGTTCTGGACACTGTTCTGTGCTGTTCACCATTGTCATCAGTGATTAGATAAGGGCACAGAGTGCACACGTATGAAGCTTGCAGGTAACACCCGGCTGGGGGGCGGGGCGAGTGCTTGGGAAGGCAGGGTTATGATTTAGAATACTGCAGACTAACTGGAGAAAGGGTCGGAGGTAGATCAGATGAAATTCAAGGAGGACAAATACAGAGTCCTGCACGTGGGAAGGAACAATCTGTGTCCCACACAGAACGGGAAGTGACTGTCTAGGAAGGAGCCCTGCAGGAAGGGATCTAGGGCTCAGAGTGGGCCACTCGCTAAAAAGGACTCACCAGTGTGAGGCTGTTGCCCAAACAAAATGTTCTGGCGTGAATTGAAAGGAGGCTGTAGGGCATGGGAAGTCATTCTCCTGCCCCGCCCCTATCAATGAGATCTCCGCTGAAGTGCTCTGCCCGGTTCTCACATGTAGGAGAGATGTGGGGCAATTGGAGCGCTTCTCCCCACAAGTCTGGCTGCACCTGGAATCATTGACTTGTAGGTATCACAGGCAAGAAACTCTTCATCCCTGGCTACCTCTCCTTGCTGCTAGTGTAGGGTGAATGCCCAGCTCATTGAGTCATGGCCAGAGGATTGGAAACCAGCCCCGTCATGTCCCCTCCCCCCATGCCTCAGCTCCCTGTGAGAGCAAATCTTCCCAACTTTAGCTTCAAACAAACCCCAAGGGACCTGTGGGCTGGTTTCAGTGTCTTCCCCATGAGTGAGCAAGATCCCTGGTGGTGAGACTCAGCGAGATCTAGAGAGGATTCTGCTGGCCCATCCAGACCAATGGGATAATCTGCTGTTCCATTGGAGTCCATGGGGCAGGTCCCAGCGGGGGTCAATGGGCCGTGGCTACATTAGAGCCAATAGGGCAGATCCCAGATGGGTTGTGATGCTACCCGGAGCTCCCCAGGGCACTGAGACTCGCCTCTGCCACCCGCCTTCCAAGTTGGACCCATCTCTTCCCCCCCTTTGTATTTCCCAGCCCCGCTCCCAACCCCACAGCTCAGCGTGTCCCCACAGCAGCTGGGCTACGTCTCTGGAGAATCGATCACCCTGACATGCTCAGCCTCGGGGGCGCCCAGCGACTCCATGATCCGCTTCTACAAGGACGACCAGACACTGCTCCCCGAGGAACTCTGCCTCCGCCCGCACCAGGCCACCGCCTCCGTTCGGCTGTCGGCGCCGCCGCAAACCAGCACCAGCACCTACACCTGTGGGTGCTGGAGAGTAGAGTCCGGGCGAGTGATCGAATCAAAGAGGAGCCAGCCCGTCTCCATAGCAGTGATGGGTGAGCCACTCTGTCTGCTGGGGTCTGCTCGCCTGGGTGGGGTCTCTCCTCCAGCCGCAGACGAAGGTACCTCTCAGACCCACACAGGCCCCCCCCAGGGCAGTTTCTACCCCATCTGGGCAGCTTCACACCCTGGGGCTCTGCTGCCATCCTGCCCCAGTGCCAGCATCTGCACCCCAGGGTCCCTGCTGTCCATGGGCATGGAAGCAGGAGCTGCCACACTGAGGTGCTGGGCTTGAAACCCCACAGGACTCAGACTTCCTCCTAACTCCAGGATCTGGTCTGTCACGTGGCCCTTGGGGGCAGGGTGTTGCTCACACTGGGACAGGGACCCCTCACTCCCAGACTCAAACTGGGAACCTCTACACTTCGGGAGGGTAGCATCCCAGCAGCGAGTCTGGTGGGGGGGGGGGGATCCCCACACACCCTGAGATCTGTCTGCAGAGGGGTCCATGAAACTCAGAGGTGGGGCATTAGCAATGAGGGTTGGGAGTGGCAGGCGATGATTCGTGGCCTGGTGTCCATGGCAGTTTCTGCCCTCCCACTCCAGCCCCACACTGGATCTATGGGAAGCCCCCCCCCCCCAGCAAGGCACTTGCTTATTTCTGTGCGGAGACCCTCAGTCCTGAGCTGAAGCAAGAGGCTGTGGAGACAGAGCAGGGGGCAGCTGTGAGTAAGTTGAATTCTTGGCACCAGCTCCTCTTTCCCCCCTGCCCTATGCCTGCTGACCCCTCCCCTTTGCTGCTCCCCACAGATCCCCTTCCCCCGCCAGTGCTGAGCTTGGATCCCACATCTGGAGCGGTGGGTGAAGGGCTCCCCCTGGTCATCACCTGCACGGCCCCCAAGGGTGGAGATGAGGTGGCCCCCAGCGTCGCAGGCTCTGAGATCGATGGGGTGGAGCCCAGGAATGTCTCTGTCAATGTGACTGTGACCCGCGGACCCAGCCACGTGATTCAATTCACCTGTGGGAAGAAGGAGAACGGGGGCTGGAGCCCGTCCCCCACGGGCCAGGCCGTGAACGTCACTGTGGATGATGCTAACACAGGTGAGACATCCCTGGGAGGCTCCCAAGGGAGGAGAATCGTCCTCAGGGGCTCTCCTGGGAAGGGGAGGTGGGATGAGGTGACAGGTGCCACCTGCAGATAGAAAAGCAAGTGGGGGATGAACGTTCTGTCGATCGCCCCCCGATTCTAGCTAGGAACATGTGACGGGCCACATGTCTGATCTCACTGTGTCGGTAACAGCTGGGGCCCCTCGGAGCCCTGTGCAGGGTTGGGGTTCGGAGACAAGGACACAGCAAAGCAGAGAATCAAACCTGCATGGCCAGCGCCCCAGGCCAGCCCCATAACCACTGGGTCTCCTGTCCCCGCTTTGCAGCAAAGAGCAGGCGGGGACAAACACACGTCACAGAGAGCTCAGCAAAGGGCAAATCTGTTGCATCGCCGGGTTCCTCTGTGGGGCCCAGACCTTCTCCTGAGGCATCTGGCTGTTCTCACCCCCGCTTCTCTCTTTCCTCCATCAGCCACATCTGCACCCCCTCTCCTCGTTATTCTGCTGTCAGTCGTCGGCGGTGTCCTGCTTCTGCTCGGACTCCTGGCTGCCCTACTGTGGTGGGGCTGGAAGAAGAAAAGAGGTTGGTGATCTCCCATCTGATCTCTCAACGTGGTGTAGCCAGGAACATTCACAACCACACAGCACCGTGCCACAGTGTGGGTGTGGGAAGCAGCCCTCAGGGATCCCTGGCCAAGGAGGAATTTATTCTCAATGGGAAGGCAGGGTCTAGAATAGGGTACAGCTATGAAAATCGGTGTGTTTCCAAGCAGAGATCGGTACATTTGCCTTTAATCCCATATGGTGTCACAGAAACAGCTCAGCGGCGGTTTGACTTGAGACGGCCGATCCGTCCCATTCACAGCCGTGTCCAGAGAGAAGCAAGGGAAACATCACTTTGAGAGTGGGGAAGTGTCGGCACCTTTCCTCCCCTCCAGCATATGCCCCAGAATTCACCCCTCACATGTGGGCGTGGAACAAAGGATACCCTTTCCTATTGGGTTGATTTCACTCCAGAAGTCAATGGCACCTGAGCCCAATTTCCCACCACTGGGCTCATCCGTGACCGCAATCAGCATCAATACGTCCCTCAGTGCCGTGTAGCTACACTGATTAGAGAATGCATCTCTTGTGCAAACATTGCCTCTCAATATTAGTAACTCCTCATAATTAACAACTGCAGCGAGCAGTTCTAAGCATCCCGTGTAAACCTTCTGCTCCATCCCAATGCACGTCCTTTGCCACCAGCTGCTTTCTGGGCATCCTCATGACACTCCCCACATCAGCCCCCTTCTCCTCTGGGTCTGTTTCAGTTGTAAAGCCTGGGACAGGCCCTGAGCCATCCGAGCCCAGAGAACACGCCAGGAACAGGGATCCCAGGCGTCAGAAGAAGCGACCAGAAGCCGCACAGATGGACCAGGTAACATGAATGGGTCCAGGGGCCTCAGTCTTGTGCCCAGGGCTGAGAGGCAGCGGGCTGGCTGGGGTGGGGCAGGCAAGGAAAAGCCACAAAGGGAAGTGGCTCTGGGTTTTACAGGTGTGGGGAGGGCTGAGAACTGGTCACTCCTTTCCCCATCACCCCAAAGTCTGATCTGAATCACGGCAAAGTAGGGCTGGAAGGGACTCAAGTCCAGCCCCTCTGCTGAGCCAGGATCCCCCAAACCTGGACCTTCCCCACGGGTGTTTGTCCAGCTCCTCGCTGAAATCCCCCCTGATGGGGATCCCCCTGCACTGCTGGGTCACCTGTTCTGGGCTTAGCTACCCTCAGAGTTAGAAACGTTTTCTTACTCTCTTACCTAACACTCCCTTGAGACAGGGCAACGCTGGGGCAGGAGGCTGAGCGGAGACCTCACCAGTGCCGGGTGGAGAGGAGCCGTTAGCTCAGCTGCCGTACGTGCGATGCTCCTGTTCACAACGCCCAGAGGGGGGTTGGGCTGTCTCATGGCAGCAGGGCCCTGTTGGTTCAAATCCATTTGTGCTGCTCTGCGGCTCTTTTTCTGCAGGGCGGCTGCTGCGCCAGTTACACCCACTCCTTAACTTCTCCTGCCTCAGCGGAGCATCAAACACGTCCCTGCATTGCCCCTGGCTCATTTCAGGGCAAGTCTCCACTTAGGTTGCAGCTCACGTCACTCCTGGCCTCCTCCGGCCTTGCTAGCTCCGACGCCATGGCCGTGTTCTCCACTCCCTCCTCCAAATCCTGTCCATGCACCCCCCTCACTGCTTCTCTGTCCTCCCCCAGCAGGGCTCGGAAGTCGCCTACGCACACATAGAGTTCTCCACCTCGAACGCTCATGCGACAAAGTCGAAAACCAGAGCCAGGCCTGCTGATGAGGCGCGGGTGCTGTACAGCGAGGTGGCAACCAAACCCACCCACAAGGCACCCAAATGAGGAGGGGAAGCCCTCTCTGTGTTCCTACACATCCTCTTCCCCTGTGCCCAGGATCTGTATCCTTCCCCCTTTGTATCCCTATAGCCCTGGTATGACCCAAGTCACTGCTGTCAGCCTGTTTAGCCAGCCAGTATCCTGTGCAATATTATAGAAAACTGGGGAGCCCCTGGCCATGACTGTCACTGTGTGGTGTGTGCATGGGGCATGTTGAAAGAGTTTGTATCTGCATGGTGGAAATGCACAATGCAGGCAGTTGCTAACATAGCCAGCCCTACCCCAAAGAGTGCGGATTCCTGTGTCTGCCTTGGTCACACTAACTGGCGGAGCAGGTATACTGGCTGGCTGGCTTGTGTGACCTTGGCAGGCTGGGGGACCAGGCACTTCCCCAGAGCTCAGAACAGAAAACAAGGCTGCAGACTAGACCTGGTTATCTGGGTGTGCGTTTTACTCGAGATTAGTATCAGGTTCACAAGAATGTCTGCAGGGTTTGAATGTGAAAAAACAAAGTCTGTATGTCGCAACTGTACTGATAATAGCAACGCTCCATGTTATCAGGTGATATTTTACTGTTTGCTCTGAAACTGCAAAAACCTCCCCATCCGGATACGAGTTTGCCATGGGGGGGGGCTATTTCTTGCCCAGAAAAAAAACAACCCTAGACCTCAGACAAACCATTGTGGAACATGAAAGCAGAAAACACATGGACTGGAGATGAGCATGTGAACGGGTCCTGCCCTCCTGATCTCTCTGGCAAAGGGGGTATGTCTACACTACAGCGCTATTTTGAATTCACGTAATTCGAAACGGTTAATTTGAATTAAGCAATTTCGAAATAATGCATCTAGACACAAAATCTAATTCAAAATAGCAGTTGGCATGTGTAGACACTATTGAAGTTAATTCAAAATAACGGCTGTTCTTTCAAATTAACTTTGTAGTGTAGACATACCCAGGAAGAAAAATCTCTGACAGGAAGAATCTGGCTTTTGCCTGTTTGAACGCTGAAGGGCCAGACACTCTGATCTGAAACCGGAGATTCCCAGGGCTGCCTTGGGGGTTGTCCTACATAGACCATTTTAATTGACAAATGACTAAAACTCTGTTACTCTTTTGGATAACTCACAGGTGTGTGTCTCTTTGCTGCCTTTAACCTTCAGAGAACTCGAGTATTCCTTTCTCCTAGTTAATAAAACTTTAGAAAACATCACACAGCCCTGGCTACGGGTGTTGTCTTCGGTGCAGGTTCTAGGGTAACAACTGTTGTGTGGAAAATAACTGGTGTCTATGGTGTGATGTCCCCAACCGTGTACCCCCATCTGGAGCTAGATATGACTCTCAATCAGCCAGTAGAGTAGGACGTTGTATTGGTTCTCAGGGACACCGGCGATGGTAGCAGGGTACACTGAGAATGGACAGCCTTATCCGTCCTAGGGGGGAGGGGTTCAAGGGCCCCTGAGCCCCCTGTCCTGGCTTTAGTCTGCCTTGTTCATCTTCCTCCCCCAGACTGCCCCTTCTCCTGGCCACCTGTCACTCAATTGCCCCAGTCAGATACGCCCCTTCCTTTGTTCTCCTTCCCCTGGCCAGGTGTGAAACTGCTGGCCATTGTCTACTTTTCTTGGATCAAGAGATCCTCATCCCCTACTACGTCACACTTGTCCTGGAAGCAACCTACACGGGATGTGGTTTTGGGTACGAGTGTGTCTGGGAGGCGAGATGGGCTGGGAAGCCCAAGGGGACTGTCTGTGACTCCATGTTGAGGCTGTTATAGGACCCAGAAGTCCATGTGTGTTACTGGCTCCAGAAAATCTCATTAGGGAACCCAACAGTAGCTCAGGCCGGTGTCTGCCTTGCTTTTGACACTCTGCTCTGACATCAGGACCCACGGTTGTCAGCCGCTCCAGGCTGCATGACAAACGTCTAGATGACAACCCTCTGTCGGCAGAGGGATGTAAATGAAGCACTTCCAAAGTGTAAATGAAGCCGAAATTTAAATATCCCTTGCTTCATTTGCATAATCACGTAACGGCACTCTTTTGAAAAAGCGCCATTTCGACAATAACACTGTGGTCTAGACACGGCTCTCTCAAAAACGGGGCTCTTTTTCGAACGATTCTGTAAACCTCATTTTTGTGGGACTGATTTTTCTGTTCTTAAGATCACAGCCCTTGCTGTTTTGTAACCCCCTTTCCCTTCCCCAAATGAGGAGGGGGCTGTGTAGGGAGCAAACCAAGATAGAGTGTGTTCAGAAATGATACACCATCAAGGAATTTCGGGCCAGAGCGGTCACACACCAGCTAGTCAAATAGCAAAGAAACTAATGATGTTGTGACTTATTCAGTGGGCTTGAAGCCCAGACCCAGCTAGGTAATGTCAGATAGGCCAACCAAAGGAGACCCCGATACAAGGATCTGATCTAGCCACCAATGGGGGAGGCCACTTGAAAGGGATTTGGGGCCTCCAGTCCGTGGTCCCCACAGTGCCTTTCAGGGGTCAGCTGGGGGGTACCTCACTGTTATTCAGGGGGAGGAGAGAGCTGCGGGCGGGGGAGTGGATGGGGCTGGGGGATGTCTAATGGGGGGTGCCCCTGTTCCCCCCACAGTGGTAAAGGGGGGGGTGCATGTCAGAGGGGACCCGGCTCTGGCTGCCTCTGGGGCAGCGACTGGCGCCTCCCAGGCTGCTTGGCGGGAGCCCTGAGGGGAGCGGAACTCTCGGCAAGGCGGGAAAATCCGGTTGGAACCGGTTCCCCAACGGTCGCTGTGCGCGCCACGGGGGGAGGGGCAAAGCCCAGGATGGAGCCCAGGGCGGTCGAAGGTGACCGACTCCATTTTGTTTGACATAAAATCGCCGTTTTCACACTAAACACGAGAAGTCATTCTTCCACTCTGCTCTGCGCTGAGTTGGAGAATTGTGTCCAGTTCTGGGAACCCACATTTCGAGAAAGATGTGGAGAAGCTGGAGAAGAGCAACAAGAATGATTAAAGAACACGAGCTATGAAGGGAAACTGAAAGAATGGGGCTTGTTTAGTTTGGAAAGGAGAAGGCTGAGAGGGGACAGGAGAGCAGTTTCAGGTATCTAAAAAGGTGTCACAAGGAGAAGGGAGGAAAATTGTTCTCCTTGGCCTCTGAGGACAGGACAAGAAGCAATGGGCTTAAACTGCAGCCAGGGAAGTTGATGCTGGACCTTAGGAAAAACTCCCTACCTGTCAGGCTGGTGAAACACTGGAATAAATTGCCGAGGGAGGTTGTGGAAGCTCCATCTCTGGAGATATTGAAGAGCAGGTTGGACAGACACCTGGCAGGGATGGTCAACATGGTGCTGGGTCCTGCCATGAGGGCAGGGGACTGGACTCGATGACTTCTCAAAGTCCCTTCCAGTTCTAGTGTTCTGTGATTCTATGATGATAAAGTGGTGTGCATAAACCCAAGGTATAGAACACCACAATACAGCTTAGCTACGCAACACGTGCACCTAAGCCTGACCCTCCGGGGAAGTCTGGACAATAATATTCATTGGGCCCATGAGAGGCCAGGCTGGTCCACCCTCTCCATCTACCAGGTCTTCAGGGAAGGGTGTCACTAGGGGTGTGTCTAGACTACAGGGTTTTGTCGACAAAAGTGGACTTTTGTCGACAAAACTATACCTGCGTCCACACTGCCTTTGAGTTATGTCAACATAATGTTGACAAAACTCAGCAGTTTTGTTGACGTATGTAAACCTCATTCTACGAGGAATAACGCCTTTTATTGACAGAGTTCTGTCGATAGAAGGCATTATTGCATCTACACTGTCCTTTACGTCCACACTGTTATGTCGACAAAGCGGTTTGCTTTGTCGACAGAACTGGCTGTAGTCTAGACGCTCTTTGTCGACAGAAGCTTTGTCAACAGTATCTGTCGACAAAACTTCTGTCGACAAAACCCTGTAGTCTAGACATACCCTAGGAGTCATTGTTGGTTTGTAACTCTGCGTTCCATTGCACGAGCTGATCTTCCATTTAGTTCAATACAGCTCTTGTTCATTTGGTCCTGGCCTCCGTTTTAGGGTCTACAAAACCACGCGCACTGGCCACACAACCCGAGAGTCCTCTCCTGGTGTTGGACTCTCTGTGTTAGCTCCCCCTGCCGCCTGAATTGCGACCAGAACCTTCATATCTCCCGGTCAGATACAATCAGTGATGAACCACAATCATCAGACCAACAATCCTGGTCGACAGGGTGGGGCACAGGCTGGCACACCGGGGTGTGAAATTGCACCAATGGGGGGAAGAGCTGGAATTTGTCCAGCCACCCATTACGTGAGTCTTTCTGATCGCAAGAAACTCCATCCAATCAACCAATAGATTTAACGTGCCAAAAAGCAGATTAAAGGGGGAAAATGATCCCAACCCAGCAGTTCCTCTATGGTGGACAGACATCTGGTGGCTGGTGGTTTGGGGACTGGAAACCCTCCCCAAACCCTTCCCTCGCCATCTCTGCCACACTTCCCGTGAAGGTACTGAACCTTCAAATGTTAGTTTAAAACAGACCCACCATGGCCACAGCTGGACCAGGAGATGGGGTGGGTTGTTAGTTAGTTAATTAGTTAGTTAGTTTCCACATCTTTGATATGAATGACAAATGTCCCAAGTTGGTGTCAATAGGCACCAACTTCAATCTAGACCTAGATCCCTGTAAGGTGGAAGCCAGTGAAATTCATCCAGGTTCCTTTGAAAACTTATGGGTGTCCGGCAGCTGGTGTTGCTGCTCCATCCACCCCACTCACTGCCCCCACTTCCCCAGGAAATAGTCCCTTCTCCTCTGCATACCCTGTGGCCAAGGCTCTGGTTTCTCTGCAGCCCCTGAGCTGAGCGGTGACCACGCCTGAGGATGTGGCTTCCTCTGTATGTTTCAGCACAGAGGTACCTCTTCCTCTCCTTCTGCACAAACGAAAACCCAGATCCCCACCCAGAGCGACCAGCTCAGCATGGCGCGGCCTCTGCTCCTGCCTCTTCTGGGTAAGTGCCCCCCTCGGCCCCCAGCCCCTCGGTGTGTCTGTCTGGAGACTTGCCCCACATCCAGCTCTGCACCCCCTTCTGCAGAGTCTCCCCAGGCCGGTGTCACCGCAGGTAAGGACAGCCTCTGTGGCTCATGGTGTGTTGGCGGGAGAGAGGGACTCTGGGAGTGAGGTGGGAGGAGAGACCCCAGGGTGCCCCCCTGTCACCTTCTGGTTGGGCCAGGCCTCCCCACTCACAGGCCCCACTCGTGGGACCTCCCCAGCAGTGGCAGTTCCAGTTCTGAGTCACACCCATGAGGGCAGGAAAGTGACCCCAGCAGATGCCTGTCTGGTAGCTCCATCTGAGGGGTCCCTGCCCCGACCACAGGGGAGAAGCTGCCCCCAGCCCCATGGGTGCAATTGGCCCCTCACAGGAAGTCCCAGCGGGGAGAGTAAGGGATGGGCAGGCCATGGAGACCAAGCTCCCCCCTCCCCATGTCACTGAGCCCCCCAGGCATGGTCGATCAGTGTGGGGGGATCTGGGCTCCCACCGAGGGCTCAGGGCTCAGGGGCACAGACGCAGCCCTGCCCAGCAGGGCAGTAAAAGCAGGTTCTGCAGAAAACCCAGAGGAAATGTGATGGGTGGAAAACTCCCCCCTCCCTCCACCACATCCGCCCGAGCTTCCTTATTTCTGCTCAGTGCCTGCTCGCCACTGCTGGGCAGGTCAGCTGATGGGATCCCCCCTTCTTCTGCCCTGACCATGGCAGGAGGCCATGGGGCGCATGCCCCAATAGGATTGGGGGCTTGGCAGTGGAACATTCCTCCTTCACTTTTTGCACCCCCTGTCCCCCAGAGAAGGCAGGGTGCTGGGACTTTGGAAACCCCCCAGTGCGTGAAGGACACTGGCACGCTTAAGCCGAGCTCACCTGCTGTCTCTGCATGGTGACAGGGGATCTGGGGTTTCTGGGGCACATGAATGAGCCTCCCTGTCCCGGCTCTGCTCCCCATGTCCCATGTGGAGATCTCCAGGGCTCCTGCCCCCAGAGGGGTGGCGAGCGTTTTATGCACTCGGGAGCAAAGGCAACATTTGCACACCCCTGCCGCCGTGCAATGGGAAACCAAACTTGGTGCATGGCTGAACACACACACAGAGTGCCTGTTTGCTGAATGTCAGCCCATCTTCCCCTGTTCTTTCCAGCCTTCCAGCTCATAGCTTGCTCGCCACAGTCTGTCTCCGTCGCTGGGGAAGCCAGGACCCTGATGTGCTCAGCTGCTGGGACAGACGACACGACCGGAATCCAGGTCGCCAGTGATGGCCGGAAAATTCCCTCCAGCAACATCACCCGCCTGGGTCTGTTCCCAGCCCCATCTCTGGCCATTTGGGGATGCAGAACAAGGGGAGGTGGCAGGGACCTGGGGATGGAGGGGAACCCCAGGTGAGATACAGAAGCTGCCTGAATTTATAGCAGGAGCCCTTCAGCTGGGTTGTTTGACGGAAACCCATTTTTCCTCTCACCTCCACAGTCCTTCCAGAGATCCCTGCCAAGTGTCACCTGCTTGTGCACCTAAGACTTCCCCTTGATTCCCAGAGCCCCGCCACCTCCTCCCCCTCTCCCAGTCCTGATCTCCCCGGCTACCTCCTAGGGGGTCACAAAGCTGTTGGGACCAATTCCACATGCTGGTCAGAGGAAGCATCTCAGCCAGGGGCTTCACTTGCCCCTGGAGCACTGTGGGGGGGCCCTGCCTCCTACCCCATCTGTACTGGGATCCCCAGGTGCCCTGAGCCCTCCCTATCCACAGAGGACTCCATAAATATCAGACAATTTAGTAGGAAAATCTGTCCTGTCCTGGTTCCTATTTCCCAGCCCCAAGTGGTGTTTAAAGAAGCAGTCCCCACCCCTAGCCTGGGTCTCACACTGGAGAAAGAGCATGAATTGAATTCTGGGCATCGTCTCCACTTTCTCACCTGCCCTGTCCCTGCTGACCCCTTCCCTTTGCTGCTCCCCACAGATCCCCCTCCCCAGCCAGTGCTGAGAGTGGTGAGGGAAGGGCATTCTCTGAACATCACCTGCACGGCCCCTAGGGACGCCTCTGAGCGGAGGTTTAACTTCTACAAGGATGGAGTCAATCTTCATCCTGAGGGCCGATGGTTTGAGATCAGGCCCACGGAGCCTCGCACTGGGTCTGGGACGGTTTCTGTGCTCAGCATCCTACACGACAGTCCCCACTTCACCGGGAATTACAACTGCTGGTACGAGGAGAAGATGAATGGGAGGTGGATTCCGTCCCTCTGTAGCCAGGTCATGACTGTGACAGGTGAGACGTCCCTGATTTCTTTAACCAGCTCCCTGTGTTGCTCCCAGTGGAGAAGACCCGTCCCCAGGCACTCTCCTTGGATGTCAGACAAAATGACCAACATCATCTAGACATAAAAACGAAGTGGAGCTGAAAAAAAATCATCCCCCATATCCCTTCTAGCTAGGATGCATCAGTGACCTAGAAACCGGGCACCTCCTAGAGTATGTCTAGACCACACCTCTCTGTCGACAGAGAAATGCAGATTAGGCAGTGGATCTCTGGTGTAACTATTTACTTCTAGTTACAGCGAGCAGGATGTGTGGGTCAATCCTGCCCGTTTCTTCCCTTCGCTTGTTCTTACTAAGCCCATTTTATAGCCAAGAGAGACTCGGTCATTGCAGGGTAAATTGAGGCAGTCCATGGTATTTTGCTAAGAACCCCTATTCAATCCTAAATTTGAGATAGGCCTGGGAACATACAACACAGACAGCTAACATGACCCTGGTCACCCTGCCAACCACATTCCAAGGGGCTGCATCCAGATAAGACACTGGCTGGTACCAAAACAAACTTTACTGAGGTTGTTCTCACAGTCTTCCTTTAATCCTAGATAACGGGCCTGGCAACCGAGGATCACTTCAAGGCGGGGCGATATCATCCCACAGTAGATTTACCATAATTCCAAAAGACATAGTTGCCATTAAAATTTCTGTCTCGTTTATGTTGGCTTATTTAGCTTGTTAGGAATAAGTATTTGTATTCGAGATAAGATGTTTAATTGGCGATGGGCAAAGATGCTATGTAATCTTTCATAGGTTGTTGGCTTACGTGCTCATTTTGTCTTGCTGCTAGAACCTATCAAATTGCTTCTCCTCTGTCTATCTGCCACCGATATAATCTATTGTAACATTTTGTTTAACCAGTGTTCACCAGGTTAACCCCTGGTTGGCACTCCACTAGCATTGTGTGTAATAAATCTTCTGACTTGTTTTCACTGGATCCAGCTGTCCAGAATTATTCCCTACAGTCGCTCTAATAATATTTACCAATTGATGATGTGTGGGTAGGATACACCAAACACCCAATGTCCTATTTGGGGCCCATCCTGCTACTCCGATGTTGCTGCTACGTTGACAGTTTCATGGCTGAATCTGTACTTTTTGCTTATCAGAAAGAGAAGTATCAGTACAAGGCTGCTTGTGGTGAGTTCCTGACATGGTCCCGTGTACCATGCTTACTCTGCATTGTCATACAAAACGTTTCCTGACTCTCACAGCTTCCCTTAACCCAAGCCCTGCCTGTGTGCGCTGGCGCACCAGACTTCAGACAGGCCAGAAAGCTGCACTGTGGACAAGGCAGACATCGCCAATTCTTGCCAAGGCATGCAGGCTCTCCCACACCGTCACAGAAACTTTGTTTCAGGGCCAGATTGCTCCCAAGATGTCGCAGAACTTTCGCAAAGGCTGCCGGGCTGTTCCCATGTCCTTTCCCTCCCCTTTTCTAAGGTGATATTTAAGTATTTGCTCTGAAACAGTAAATGCTCACGAAGTCTGGAGAGAAGTATGACCACGTTTGCCACAGGAGGGCTGTGTCTACATTGGCACCCCTTTCTGGAAAAGGGATGCAAATGTAGACTTTGGAATAGGCAAATCCGCGGGAGATTTAAATATCCCCCACGGCATTTGCATTAACATGGCTGCCGCTTTTTTCCGGCTTGGGGAAAAGCCGGAGAAAAGCGCCAGTCTAGACGTTATTCTCCAGAAAATAAAGCCTTTTCCGGAGGATTTCTTATTCCTACTTGAAAGTAAGAAATCCTCCGGAAAAGGGCTTATTTTCCAAAGAATAACGTCTAGACTGGCGCTTTTCTCCAGCTTTTCCCCAAGCCGGAAAAAAGCAGCAGCCATGTTAATGCAAATGCCACGGGGGATATTTAAATCCCCCGCGGATTTGCCTATTCCAAAGTCTACATTAGCATCCCTTTTCCGGAAAGGGGTGCCAATGTAGACACAGCCCCTAAGAAGAAGAAAAAAAATCAGCTTTGCCTTTTTGAACATGGAAGGGCCAAAACTCTCAACTGAATCCAGAAATCCCCAATGCACTCTTCTAGATGTGCCCAGAAAGAGCCTTTGAACTGGAAGAGCAATAGAAACAATCACTACTTGGATTTAGATAGTAAATTGATGTGTATCCGTTTGCATGCATTAACCTACAGATAACGTGCTTGTTCTTTTTTCTAATAAATAAACCTTTTGTGAATGCATCACAGACTTGGCTGCAGGTGTTCCCTTTGGCGTAACCCACATATGGTTTGATATTTGGAGTAAGTGACCATTATCACTCTGTTCAATCTCTCTGTGTGCCAAAATGGCCTGGAGATTCTCAGGGGACTGTCTGTGACTCCATATTAAAGGGTATATATGGGTAGTGGGCAACCCTGGAATATTGCTGGTGGCAGGAGGTTGGGTTAATGTGATAGAAACCAATCCTTCTTCTTGAAGAAATCATACAGGAGGAATCCAGGCAGGTGCTAGCGTAAACATTCACGGTATGAGTTTCAGGCAGTGCCCATCTGGGACCCCAGTGACGGGAGTCTCCTGTCAGTGTTCCATGTTTGTGCCCTAGAATCCCTCAAAGGCAGCCACTGCACGTCTCAGTTGTGTGGAGTGGCCCCACCCAGAAAAGGCATTAGAGCTAAGGAGTAGTATAGACTTCAACATAATTTGTCACCAAGTATTTTGACAGGTTGCCACACCCTCTTCAGGAATTATCTCCCACCCGCTTATTTGGCACCCACAGCCACTTTTTTTTTTGATCGGCCACAATGTTGTGTGCTTCAATTATGAGATCTTTCGATCCATTTTCAAGAGAAGCCAAGATTGGTTTGAGAAAAAAATAATGCTCAGTTTGAAAGAGAATTGGGGAGAAATTTAAAAAATAGAGTATAATAATAGTAGGTTAGAGAGAGGGCAAAGGAGTTTTTTTAAATGACTAGAGTTGAAAGCGTGCGTTACTGTTTTCTAAGGCAAAAGAGAGGGTTGTTTTAAATAAATAAATTAAATGCAAAAAGGTTATTTTAAATTAAACAAGTAAACATACATTAGTTATTAAAAATAGTAAGAAATATGAGAAGACATGACTTGAAAATATCAATACAGAACATGTGTTTAGTGGCACAGGGCACAGAGATTTTAAAAGACAGATGAGCAAAGAGCAATTTAGGGAAAAAATATGGATTATTTAAAATGAAGGTAATTCTTTCCAAAACACAGGCATTTCTCTATCTAAAATTTAAAAACCAAACAACCAACCCCTTAAAACTAAAACTGACTGATGGCACCAAACATGTACATGGCTCTAAATAGGAGAAAAGGGGGAGGGGCATAAACCCTTACTGAGTGTAGAAACCTGTCAAAAATAGAAGATGATCAATTATATCAAGTTGTATACTACTGTGAAGTTTTGGGATGGGATCCAACTTTCCCACCAGGCAGCAGGAAAAAACAGGATTTCACTTGTCACTGTTCCCAGATTCAATCTCGTGACAGTAGCTGGATGATCTATCTTCCTTTTCAGCTGTGAGCTCTGGCCTGGATCCTACTTTAGGGTGCTAGACTGTGATGGGTCCCTTTTGCCCTTTTGGATGGAAGAATCTGTACCCCAAAGGCAGCTTAGGCGAAGGTATCCCATTCCCCTGGCACATACACTGTGTATCATTTGCTCCTGAGATGGCGTGGGGGCCATTGCATGAGCTATAACAGAGGCAGAGTGGCCAGAGGTGAGGGAAAGGCTATGACAGAATGAGGAGAAGGGGTGGAAGAGATGACCCTGGACAGATTTGAACCAGCTTCATCTCTCCACCTAGCACTCACCTCCAATCTGGGAAATACACCAGGGCAAATAAACCACAGCCTGTCTCTCTCTCACACACACCCTAGTATCATGTCCTGTATCCTAGGGTGTGTCTAGACTACAGAGTTTTGTCGACAAAAGTGGACTTTTGTCGACAAAACTATACCTGCGTCCACACTGCCTTTGAGTTATGTCAACATAACGTCGACAAAACTCAGCAGTTTTGTCAATGTATGTAAACCTCATTCTACGAGGAATAACGCCTTTTATCGACAGAGTTCTGTCGATAGAAGGCATTATTGCATCTACCTGTCCTTTGCGTCCACACTGTTATGTCGACAAAGCAGCTTGCTTTGTCTACAAAACTGGCTGTAGTCTAGACGCTCTTTGTCGACAGAAGCTTTGTCGACAGTATCTGTCAACAAAACTTCTGTCGACAAAACCCTGTACTCTAGACACACCCCTACAGCTGAGCTGTGTACTCTCTCCAGAACCTCTGCCTTCACCTCTGGAACCAAAGTATCTCCCCAAACACATGAGAGAGAGGTGGGATAGGGGGTGGGAATTGCTCCTTTCACATTGAGTGTGGGGCAATGAGTGGGGAGGGAGTCACCAGGACTTGCCTTTGTTCCCATCACCCTTCCACTGCAACAGCCCCAGCCCCTGATATCTATGGAGGCCTCTGGAAACAGGGAGGGCTCGCGGCATGTGGGGATCCTGTCACTTCTGGCCAGAGCCCCAAGACGATCTGGTGGGTACCAGGTCTCTCTGTCTCCATCCTGTGGGAAGTGGGGTGCAAAAGCGGGAGGGGAGTGAGTTGTTGATGTAAATAGTTCAACCGCACGACCCTCATTCCCAGCAGACTAATCAGCCCCCTTCGCCATCCGGACAGAGACAGAGGAGCGGGGAAAATGCAGAAACTGCCACTGAGACCTGCCTCTCAGTAGCTCAAAACTTCACAGAGAAATCAGGCGGTTTGGCAGGAAGTGAGAGGGGGAGTTTACCCACCCACTGCATTTCCTCTGAGGTTGCTGCAGCTCAGTTGTTAATGTGGTGCCGTGTGCTGCTGCATCTGTGCCCCGTCCCTGAACACTCTGAATTCAGGCTTTTGTCGACAGAAGTCGACAGACAGGCTTTTGTAGACAGACATTTTGTCAACAGATCCTGTCGACAAAGCTTCTGTCAACAAAGAGCGTCTAGACGACATCCAGTTCTGTCCACAAAGCAAGCCGCTTTGTCGACATGTGAGTGTAGACACAAAGGACAGTGTAGATGCAATAACGCCTTCTGTCGACAGAGCTCTGCCGACAAAAGGCGTTATTCCTTGTAGAATGAGGTTTACCGCCATCGACAAAACTGCCGAGTTCTAGACACACCCTCTGTGGGAGCCCAGAGCTGGGACTTAAACACCTCTAGGGGTGGAGATTCCACCCCCTTTCTAGGGAACCCATCCCAGGGCTTCCCCATCCTCCTGGGGAAATCTTTTTTCCTAATCTCCAACCTAGACCTCCCCCACTGCAAATTCAGACCATTGCTCCTCGTTCTACCACCTGCCATGACTGCAGCCTCTTTGGAACCCCTCTGCAGGGAGCTGCAGGCTGCTCTAAAATCCCCCCTCAATCTTCTCTTCTGTAAATTGAACAAGCCCAAATCCCTCAGCCTCTCCTCGTAGGGCATGTGCTCCAGCCCCCTAATCATTTTGGTCGCCCTCTGCTGGACCCTCTCCAATGCGCCCACATCCTTTCTGTAGTGGGGGACCCAGGACTGGACGTAACACTCCTGATGTGGCTTACTCAGGCCGTGTCCAGACTCAGGGGTTTTTTCGGGAAAAGTAGCCTTTTCCCGAAAAAACTTCCCTTGCGTCCAGACTCAAGCCGCGTTCTTTCGAAATTATTTCGAAAGAACGCGGCTTTTCTTTCGATGGCGGTAAACCTCGTTTCACGAGGAAGAACGCCTTCCTTCGAAAGTTCCTCTTTCGAAGGAAGGCGTTCTTCAATGTAAAGAGGCCGTCTTCGAAAGAGAGCATCCAGACTCGCTGGGTGCTCTCTTTTGAAAAAGCGGATTTCTCTTTCGAAAGATCCGCCTGCAGTCTAGACGCGATCTTTCGAAAGAGGCTCTTTCGAAAGATGCTTTCGAAAGAGCCTCTTTCGAAAGAAGCCTGCAGTCTAGACATAGCCACAGGGCCAAATAAAGGGGATAATCACATCTCTGGATCTCCTGGAAATGCTCCTCCTAATGCACCTAATATGCCATTTGCCTTCTTGGCTACAAGGGCTCCCTGTTGACTCATCTCCAGCTTCTCATCCTCTGCAATCCCCAGGGCCTTTTCTGCAGAACTGCTGCTTAGCCCGTCGGTCCCCAGCCTGTACCAATGCTTGCGATTCTTACATCCCAATCGCAGTATTCTGCACTTGTCCTTGTTGAAACTCCTCAGATTTCTTTTGGCCCAATCCTCCAATCTGTCTAGGTCATTTCTTTGGCTCCAAATATCTGTTTGGTTAACAGTTCTATGGCTATCTCTGGTCCTGGCACATTTTATTGCTAATAAGCGAAGTGCAGTTCTTTCTGTTTTCTTGGCATGGTCACACTGTTCTGACTGTGGAAAAACACTCCTGCAACTCAACCCCACAGCCTTGCCTGCGTGCTACATGCACCAGACTTGAGCCAGGCCTGGGTTTGGCTTCATCAGTACTTTGGGTGAAGCAGACGTTGTTGTTTCTGGCAAGACAGGGCCGTGCATGTTCCTCTACATGATCCCATCACTATGTGCTGCACAGACAGGTCCATGACCCAGATGCCCATCAACCGGTCACATTCAGGGGATGGGGAAGCTGCTCTCAGACCAGCCCTCAGCTGAAAAGCTCCATCCACCCCTCATCTCGTGTTGGATCCTGGACTTTGTGAGCCCAGAGGCAGCCGAGCATGTGTGGAGAACAGAGACACGTGTGTGGGGAGGCACCCGGGGTGAGCAAAGCTCAAGGAGAAGGACTGTGTAGTGGGAATTTCCCCTTCCCATCCCTCCCTCTGCTGTCTGCAGCCACATCCCCTCCCCAACAATCTTGTCCCCTCTTTGCACATTTTCAGCCTCTCTCCAGATTCCTCCCGGGCCAGTGTCCGCCTGCAGGGAACGATGTCTCCTGCCACCAAGCTGCTCATGGTCATGATGGGGATCTCCCTCCTCACACACCGGGGTTTTTGCAATTGCAAGGAACGGGAGCCCCCAGGTGCCAGCCCCTCGTTGGGTCAGCCCTCTGGGTCAGTCCTCCCCCTTCCTGTGGAACCTGCCCCAGCAGCAGCAGCAGGGATACTTATGAACGGTCACTTTCATGGATAAAATACTAGGAGTTAGCAAAGCTCACACGTTTCATCAAAGAGGCATTCCGCAATCAGTATAATTGCACCCCGCTGAGTACATACTGATTAACAGCCAACTCATTACTGGTTAATTGTGGACACAGATGGACTCAGGCATGATCAGCTCGTGTCAGGCCCATTGGCGTATCCAGTCAAACAGAAATCAGAGCCCGAGAACGGCTTTTCTTTCTCCTAAAGCAGCAAGCAAGGGAGTGTTTCGGGGAGCGAGTCAGAAGAGACGTCAGCAGCCAACATGCCCACAGGATCCAGGGTCTCATACATTTTCCTTTTTCCCTCTCTGTCTGGAGAGTGCTGGATTCAAGGTTGCTTGAATCAACGTTCCTTGACATCAGGTGTTATTCAAACAGATTGTGAGCCGAGAGACATGTGAAAACTTACTCCTATCTTTATACTTTGCTTTTGCATTGAACGCAAGACACCTCATTCGCCATGCGTATTTTACATGTGGTCTCCATACCCACCCCATGGCACAGTGCTCTGGGGCTGTTAATGGCTTTGAGCTGTTTACACTGGTGAGTACAGCACAGGATTTGGCTAGAGTATGTCGAAGGAGCAGCTGGATCGCGCAGTCCCTCGCCCCTTTTCATACACCTCTTTTCCTCCTCCTGCTCTAGCACAGGAGAGCAGCCAGGACTCCATGAAGAAGCAAGATGCCGCCTGTTGTCAGCACAATATCGTGGGTAGAGTGTGACACTATTCATGCAGCAAACAAAGAAAAGAGAGGGATGGGGACATGAGAAGAGGCAGGCGGCCCTTGGATACACCCACAAGAATCTGCCCTTGCAGTAAATTTTCCAGGACCCTGTGTGGTTTATGGCATGTTCCATCTATAACAGCTTACTCCTCATTTCAAGGAGGGGAGGGACATGTGACAGTCCGTCTCCCCGCCACCATGCTTTATGAAATTGACTTATGGATACAAATATCATAGAATCACAGAATACTAGGACTGGAAGGGATCCCGAGAGGTCATCGAATCCAGTCCCCTGCCCTCATGGCAGGACCAACCACTGCCTAGAGCGTTCCTGACAGGTGTCTGTCCAACCTGCTCTTAAATATCTCCAGAGGTGCAGACTCCGCAACCTCCCTCAGCAACTTATTCCAGTGTTTCACCACCCTGACAGTTAGGAAGTTTTTCCTCATGTCCAACCTAAACTGCCCTGGCTGCAGTTTAAGCCCCTTGCTTCTCGTCCTGTCCTTGGAGGCCAAGGAGAACAATTTTCCTCCCTCTTCCCTGTGACACCTTTTTAGATACCTGAAAACTGCTGTCATCCTGGACAGAGACCCCAGCCAGCCCCAGCTCTGTGCCTATGTCCCCGCCAGGCCACGCAAGCCCTGAGCAGCAGAGATCTCCCTGCTGGGAACCCAGTGGGACCAGCCTCCCCTGCTGGGTATTTGAGCTCCTGCCTGGGGTGTGCTCTCTGCTTGCCTCCATTCTACCCCGTCTCAGCTTGGCACAGAGGGGCTAAATCCATTCACAACTAGGTGAGGAGCACAGATAGGAGGGCACTGGGGCCATGGACATGCCAAAGCTAGAAAGGGCGCGTGGGGAGAAGGGGGAATTTCATCTCCACTTGGTTTCCTATCTACAGGTGGCATCTGCCTACCTCCCCTTCCTAGGAGAGCCGCGGAGGACGGTTCCCCTCCCTTGGGAGCCAACCAGGGAGCTGAACAAAGGAATCAAGGAGGTCTCACCTGTGCTGGTATTCACGGTGACGTTCACAGCCTGGCTCGGGGGGGACAGGGCCCACCTCCTGCCCACGATCTCCTCGTAGCCGCAGGTGAATTCCCCAGTGATTTTGGGACGAATGCTGACCACAGAGACTTTCACAAAGCCGGTGCTGGGCTCCACGGTGCTGATCTCAGAGCCTAGATCCCCAGGAACAAGTTCAGCTCCGTCCTTGTAGAAGTGAAACCTCCGCTCACGGGGGTCCCCGGTGGCCGTACAGGTGATGTTCAGGGAAAACCCTTCATTCACTACTCCAGACGGGGGATCCACGCTCAGCTCCGGCTGGGGAGGGGGATCTGTGGGGAGCAGCAAAGGGGCAGGGCAGGGGACAAAGCGAAGAGGTGATGAAGGCCAGGACTTTAACAGAGTTCAGTAAAGAACCAGATAGATTCTGGAGGGTAGGTCCATCGATGGCTATTAGACCAGATGGGTAGGAACGGTGTCCCTCGCTTCTCTCAGAGACTGGGAACGGATGACAGGGCGCAACAGGGAAGAGGGATGGGGGTGTCTCTCTCTCACCTGTGAACACCAGCCAGGCACAGATCTGGCACCAGGGACCTCTCTGGGGAGGTTTCAAACAAGGATCTGCCTTGCTTTTGCCCCCAGGGGCTGAGCCGTTCGGGGGACGGCTCCTTCCCTTCCTCTACAGGAAGGCAGCAGGGAATCCGTAGGCTGTTGCTTTGGCAGGGGGTGGGTGACACCAGGCACTGAGCCCAATGCCAAAAGCAATCGTTGA
The DNA here is from genome assembly GCF_052426305.1 of Pelodiscus sinensis. Classification (NCBI taxonomy): domain Eukaryota; kingdom Metazoa; phylum Chordata; order Testudines; family Trionychidae; genus Pelodiscus; species Pelodiscus sinensis. The sequence continues at coordinate 2,093,652 of NC_143081.1, read as the reverse complement.
AGAAACATCAAGGCTGGGTCCTTGGAATCGGTTGCTCCGTCTGCCTTGCAACCTCTGCATGGCAGTGCCCGGGGCTGTGAGTTTCCCTCACAGCTGTGCCTTCCTACTGGCCAACACAGGAGGCCTCTCCCCCGTGGCGTGTCTCACACTGGGACCCACCCTGACCAAACCATGGGGGAGTTTGGGGTGTCTCCCATGAAACCTCTCCAAGTTATCAAATGGGATGTTGAGCCAGGAGCCCCAAAGCGGTCCCAAAACACCCCCCACCACACACAAGGCAGAGGAGCCAGAGAAAGGGCCAAAACTGACCCAGTGTTCGGCTGACCCTGTCCTGTCCCTGGGCTGTCTCACTCTACACATGGTGGAGAGATTCCCCTCCAGGGCACCAGCAAAGAGCAGGAGTCGGAGACTCACCCACCACTGCGATGGTGATGACTCGGCTTCTCTGAGATGTGATTTCTTTCCCAGACTCCCTCCTCCAGGACTCACAGCTGTACCCTCCGGCCTGTGGGCTAGAGACGTCTGACACATCAAGTGAACTGGTGAATCTGGGCTGAGGGGAGGGGAGTTCGATGCAAAGGATTTCCCCGCTGTTCCAGAAGAACCGGATCCCGGACAGGGTGGGCGCCCCAGCAGCTGAGCACGTCAGGTTCACGGCTTCTCTGGGGAGGTAGACGAGATGCTGCGGAGACGCGGTGAGCTGGGGAGTTGGGAGGGGGCCTGGAAAAGACAAGAGGGTTGGAGGAGACGCTTCCTACGTGGGGAGCTGATGCCCCGGAGACAGAGGAGGAGCCAGGGGAGGGAAGAGCCGGGAGGAATCCTGGGCACAGACCCCAGCCAGCCCCAGCTCCGTGCCCAGGAACTATGTCACCACTGGGCCAGACAACCCCTGAGCAGCCGAGATCTCCCTGCTGGGTATCTCAGGGGAAGCTCCTGCCCAGGGCAGCTCGGCTGGGGGACTTGTGCGATTAAGTCCAGGGATGTCGGCGAGCTCCAGCGCAGTAACATTGATCTGTCTGGAGATGTTGCGGATTCACGTCAGCCTGGGGTCTCCCTGATTCACATCAAGGACCCTGAAACCAGCCCCCTCCTCCTGCTGGGCTCTTGGGGAGCGTTTCAGACTCACGTGTGCAGGGGTCAACCAATGAAAGGAGGAGGCAGCGGGTTAAAAACAAGCCAAAGGGAGTTTTTCTTCACTCCATGCACAATCAACCTGTGGAACTCCTTGCCAGGGGATATGGTGAAGGCTAGAAATATCACAGGGTTCAAAAAAGAGCTAGATAGATTCATGGAGGTTAGGTCCATCAGTGGCCATTAGCCAGGATGGGTAGGAATGGTGTCTCTAGCCTCAGTTTCTCTGGAGGTGGGTGACAGGGGAGGGATCACCTGAGGATTCCTGGTTCTGTTCACTCCCTCTGGGGCATCTGGCATTGGCCACTGTTGGCAGACAGGACACTGGGCTGAATGGACCTTTGGTCTGACCCCATCTGGCTGCTCTGATGTTCTCATGTTCCTTGCTGATTCACAAGCATCTTAGTCCATGAAACTGAGGAGCTGCCGACTATCAAATTTCCATTCCCTTTGTGACGCTAAGCACCTTGAGTGCTGGGAGACTCTCGCTACAAGATTGAGCCTCCCTCCACGGGGCTGGGCAAAGGCCAGCTCCCCCAATCTGGGCAACGTCACACCCCTCGCCCCCTAGCCTGCTCCCTCTGGAGCTGCCCCACCGCCTGTGTCTAGCAGACCCATACTGAGCTGAGGAGCAATTCAGAGAGCAGGGCAAGAACCTAGGATACAGCTGGGGTGGGGAGCGTCCGTCATGTGCCTGGGCAGCTCTGGCATCCTCACTCTCTGCACCCTGGGAGAGCACATGTTGCATGTGGGAGGGGCTTCCAGCCGCTCGGGACACCCCAAGATCCCCGCCCTTGACCTCACCAGGAAGTGGGAGCAAAGAGAGGGGAAGCAGCTGATGAGGATGGTTCAAGCCTTGAGCCCCATGCCCATGAAGGTGTTCACCCCACGGTCTCCCTCCAGGGGCTGAAGCCGAAGTGGGGGGAGAAACCATCAGCCAACCATCAGCCCTTTTCTAGAAGCTGGCAGGCACTGACCAGAAGTGAGGAAGCTCAGGCGGAAGTGGGGGAAGGAGGTGGAGTTTTTCCACCCATCACATTTCCTCTGGGATCACTGCAGGACGTGTGGGAGCCCAGAGCCAGGGAAGAGATACCACCCCACACACACAGCCCCTGGGGCACTCAGTGCCATGGGGAGGGGGAGCTCAGACTCCATGGCCCGTCCAGCCCTCGCTCTCTCTGCTGGGGCTGCCTGTGAGGGGCTGGGTAGCCCCATGGGGATGGGGGCAGCTTCCCCCCTGTGGCCTGGGCTGGAACCCACCAAGCAGCCATCAGCCGGGCTGACTCACCCGCTTCTCAGACATGGCTCTGGACTGGAGCAGCTGCTGCTGGGGCAGGTGCATGGGAGATGCCCGAAAACTAGGCAGCCTGGTCCAGGGAAGGCTTGGCCAAAGGGCACACAGGGACACCCCCCTTCCTTTCAATTTCACACTCCGCAGGAAGGAATGCGGGGAGCTTCACCCCCATGATTCCCCCCACAGCATGGGCACCCGAATGAGGAACGGAGACACTGTTACCTGCAGGGGACACCAGCCGGGGGAGACTCTGGAGAGAGGCTGGAGGAGAAGAGAAGAGAGGAGGTGAGCGCTCTGGGGAGGGGAGGGGAAGGAAAGGGGGTGCACTGAGATTGAAGGATTCGGGGGGTTGCTGGACAAAAGACACAGAGGGGGTGGGGGCCGAGGGGGGCACTTACCTAGCAGAGGCAGAAGGCGAGCTAACTCCATGCTGAGCCGGTGACTCTGGGCTGGGAGCTGGGTGCTCAGCTCCTGGCTCTTGAAGTGGTGGGAGGAAGCTTCGGAAGCAGCCTCAGGAACTTAGCGTGTGCAAAGCAGCCTCAGAGGAGCAGCCCCGGCTTACACCAGCCAGGGATCTGACCCCAGCACAGGGGCCTATGGATGCCCATGGTGGGCTTCCCTCATTCCTACCAAAGCCTCGGGAACACCCCTTGCACTGCCGGGCCAGCAGGCGTCTGTTGCACTAAGGCCGGAGACGCTGCTGTGGCACCGGGAGCCTTAGTGCAGAAGGGCAGTGACATGGCTGGAGACTGTTTCCAGTCCCCAAGCCCTGACCCCGTGGGATGGGACTGATCCTGTATTGGGGAGCAGGAACCGGAGGCCAGGCCAGGCCCAGCTGGAGAAGGACCCAGCTGGGGAAGAGCTGGGAGGGGAGCAGAAAGGGGGCAGCCTGGCTGAGATGGGGCTGTGGGGAGAAGCTCTCCCATCTCTTTGTTCATCCCCACAGGGGAGAGTCTTAGAACTGACCCGGCTGGGGGACATGTCATGGGAGGAGAAATCACCGCAGGGCCTGTGGGTCCATCATCAGCTCTGGGGGCCAGGTCCTGCCATGGGGGGGGGTCCCCAGCTGTGAATCCCCTCTGCCCCACCCAGCCAGACCCTCCCACTGGGCCCCGACCTCCCAACCCGGGTGCCATTTTCACCTCTCTGCAGTGCACGGCAGGAGTACGGAGGGCTCAGAGCTGTGCAGTTTCAGGATGTGGATGGCTCTATGGCTTCGCCCCCAAACAAGGTGCCCCCTAAAACGGGCTGTTGCACTGAAGGGGGTTCCCCCAGGGATTGTATAAAGCATAGAGAGATCACACATCCCTGGAGACTGAGACACCAGGGATAGTACAGTGGGTTTCCAGGGGACTGCGGAGTGGGTGAAATTAAAGTAAATTGCTTTAAGACAGGGCTACACCCAGACTGGGGATCCTCCCCCTAGGGCCAGTGAACCAGTCACACGGCCCTTCTGCTCAGCACACCAGCCAGCACAAAGTCCCACCAGGAACCCCCTTAGACACGCCAGCTTTCCTGTGCTCACCCTCAGGGCCACGTCTCGTACTGCCGGGAAGTGGTGAAAACTGGCCCCACCACATCCACACAGGTTCCCCCTGTCCCTGGGGACCAGCCACAGGCCCACGTCAGTTTATAGCTCAGATCTGACCCCACAGAGCTCACTGGGCCCGGCCTTTATCACGTAACATCTGAAGGTTTATTCATAAGAGCAAGAAAGCAAAGAGGAGGAGGTGAACAGGGCGAGGAATCCAACCACGCAGAGCAATCACACCATTCCGGCACAGTGTGGTAGCAGGGACGGAACGATCTTCTCCCCTCTCAGCCTCTGGGACACAGCCTTTATCAGGAGGGGCCATCGGTGCTTTTGGGCTCAGATCCCAGCCAAGCGGCTGGGAAAAGAGGATCCCTGGCCCATGAGAGTGGATCCCATTGTTCTCTCAGAGGGAACGCACGTCCCAGGGCGCCGTGTGACACACGAGGGGTCCACTGTCCAGGCAGGACTCCGTCCTTTTCCAGTGGCTGCCATTGCTCACAGGCTGGTGCGAACACTCTCAGCAAAGCTCCTGCGATGTGGATGGGCACCACTTCAGGCCCCTCATCACCCACAGGCTTGGTTCACACGTCCAGCTGCCTGGCCTCCGTGGCACGGCCGAGCTCCCTGCTGAGGGCTCCCAGAAGCAAATATTTCCAGGAGAGGCACATAGCTGAGGCCTCTCACTTCGCAGCCACATGCGGCACGTGGGTGTGAGTGCCACAAGCAGAGGCACAGAACCACAGGCTGGCGCAGACACCTCCCCCAGCCACGTCGCACCAGACTTGGGACAAACACACAGCAGGGGTCAAACCAGGGACCCGTGTCTCCTCTCACAATCCACTAGCAACCCAGATGGCTCTGGAAGAGCTGGAGGCCGGGCCAGGCTGGGTGGGAGAGGCAGCCCAGCTGGGGAAGGGCTGGTGGTGAGTGGAAGGGGGCAACCTCTCAGAGATGGGTCTGTGGGGAGAAGCTCTCCCATCTCACTCTGGCTGGTAGAAGCTGGAGTGGAGGCTCTGGAGAGACACAGTCGTGCGACAGCCCAGGGCAGGCTGCAGGGGTTTGTTTACTTGCAGGACAAGCCAGTCAGCTGGACCCCAGGCAGCAGTGGGAGACGAGGAAGATGAGTTCAACGATGAGGAAGAAGGCGCCGCCCACCACCAGCTCCCGGGCCCAGGGGAAGCCACGAGCTGCAGAGAGAGGAGAATCAGGCGTGGAACCAGCAGGCGCGTATCACAGCCGATGGCAAGACCTGGGGTGTCTGCACCTCCGACAATCATAGAATCACAGAACACTAGGACTGGAAGGGACCTTGAGAGGTCATCGAGTCCAGTCCCCTGCCCTCATGGCAGGACCAAATACTGTCTAGACCATCCCTGATAGACATTTATCTAACCTACTCTTAAATATCTCCAGAGATGGGGATTCCACAACCTCCCTGGGCAATTTATTCCAGTGTTTAACCACCCTGACAGTTAGGAACTTTTTCCTAATGTCCAACCTAAACCTCCCTTGTGGCAATTTAAGCCCATTGCTTCTTGTTCTATCCTCAGAGGCCAAGATGAACAAGTTTTCTCCCTCCTCCTTATGACACTTTTAGATACCTGAAAACCACTATCATGTCCCCCCTCAATCTTCTCTTTTCCAAACTAAACAAACCCAATTCCTTCAGCCTTCCCTCATGGGTCATGTTCTCTAGACCTTTCATCATTCTTGTTGCTCTTCTGTGGAACCTCTCCAAAATCTCATGGCAAACTCCCCTGGATCTCAGGCACTGAGACGTGAAACCTACCCCCAGCCCTTCCCTGTTGGTCTGGTGGGCACTGACCCCTGTTCCTCCTCATCCGTGTGTCTGTCTCTCCCAGTCGGCTTCTCCTCCAGCACCCTGCCAACTGCCCCAACCCCACATCTCCGTAGGTGTAGTTGGGTAAGGGAGGCATAGGAAGGGGTGTTTGGTTAAGTACAGAGGAGAGATAAGGAGCCAAGAGCTTCAAAGGTCTCTCAGAAGCTCCAATTGATAATGACACAGTGAGGAGGTCAGACACTTCTATCTGTACCTCGCACCTCATCCCACCTCCTTTTCCCAGGAGACTTCGGTAGGACCGTATTCTTCCAATGGGAGCCACCCAGAAAGCTGAAGGAAGGAGCTAGGGATGCCTCACCTGTCCTGGGCTCACTCATGGGGATGTTCACAGACTGGCTCCTGGGGGACGGGACCCACCTCCCGCTCACATTCTTCTCATACCCACAGGTGAAGTCGCCCATATTGCTGGGACCGGCCTTGAGGACGCGGGTCACAGGGACGTTCACAGAGCCAGAGCTGGGCTCCCCTGCGTCGATCTCAGACCCTGCGCCCCTGGGGACTATCTCAAGTCCGTCTTTGTAGAAGTGAAACCTCCGCTCGCCGGTGTCCCCGGGGGCCGTGCAGGTGAGGAGCAGGGGGGGCCCTTTGCTCACGGGTCCAGACGGGGGATCCCCACTCGGTGCCAGCTTGGAAGAGGAACCTGTGGGGAGCAGGAAAAGGGAGGGGTCAGCGCGGGACAAAGTGAAGCTGGTGCCCAGAATTCAATGTACTCAGAGCAGACCCACGCTCTGTCTCCAGAGCCTCCTGCTTCACTTCAGGATCCAGAGGGTCTTGGCACAGAAATGAGGGAGAGCTGGGCTGGGAGATGGGTGGCTTCCCTCAGATACACTGTGGTGCCCCAACTTGTATCCGGCAGAGAGACAGAGGAGGGGGAGCCGAGTTGGGTCATTTCAGGCCCTGGGATGGAGCAGAGGGGCAGATGTTACCAGGCCAAACTCATGTCAGGAGCTAGAGGGGGCTGGAGAGTTCTCTGTGGGACACGCCCTGCACCTCGCTGAACCCCAGCCCTGCCCTGGGCCCACATTATCCCGCAGGGGGGCAGGGTCTCTCTGTGAGGGACTCCCTAGCTGGGCTGGGCTGCCCAGAGCATGTGGAATTCACACACTGGCTGGGGGGGCACGGCCCCATGTGGTCGCGCTGAGGCTGAGAGGCCCCAGGGTGGATTCTGCTGCCGGGTGTTACACAGAGCAAGAGTGGGGGGTCCTGCCACTCCCTTGGCACCAGGCACCACACTAGAGACCATAAAACAGCTCTGATGCTCCCTCCAACCCCAGCAGAGCCCATGGGCATAATGCTGCCGAGACAGGGTAGAAACTGCCCCCAATGGGTCCTGGTGTGGTGCTGAGGGACCAAGCGGCACCTCCCCATGGCTGGAGGAGAGACCCCACCCAGGCGAGCAGACCCCAGCAGACAGAGGGGCTCACCCGTCACTGCTATGGAAATGGGTCGGCTCCTCTCCGATTCGATCTCTCGCCCGGACTCTACTCTCCAGCACCCACAGGTGTAGGTGCTGGTTTGCGGTGGCGCCGACAGCCGAACGGAGGCGGTGGCCTGGTGCGGGCGGAGGCAGAGTTCCTCGGGGATCAGTGTCTGGCCGTCCTTGTAGAAGCGGATCATGGAGTCGTTGGGCACTCCCGCGGCTGAGCACGTCAGGGTGATCGATTCTCCAGTGATGTAGACACGCTGCTGTGGGGACACGCTGAGCTGTGGGGTCGGGAGCGGGGCTGGGAAGGACAAGTGGGGGAAGAGATGGGTCCAACTTGAGAGGCAGGTGGCAGAGACGAGCCTCAGCACCCTGGGGAGCTCTATCATCAAATCATCGCTGGTGACGTAGAACACAACCGTGTCCAGAACTGGTCCCTGTGCCCCCCACCAACTCGGCCCGCGCAGCATGGCTGGGAGCCACTGACGGCTCCTCTCTGGGGAGGGTTCTCCAGCCAGTTGTGCGCCCACATTCAACCGGTGTCGGTGAATCACATAGCAGGGGCGGGGCCGATCTCACCAGCTCAGATTTATCTCTCTGTAGTAAACTAAAGGCCTAAAACAGAAGCCCGTGCAGCACCCAACCTGGCCTGAGGCCTAGCTGACAATGAACAAAACATGGCTAACGCAAGGCAAAGCAAAACTGGGCACAAAAGCAGCCCCCTGCTCACAGATCTTGGCATGAACAGGGCTGAGACTCATTGATAACAAGTCCAGGGCTGAGACGAACTGGTCATGGGACTTATCATGAGTTGTAAACACACGGCACATTGGAAAAGACAACAGTACCCACTTCCCCCGGATACCAACTCATGGTCAAGAAAAGGATCTAAGATAAACAGCTTGATGGATGTTTCCTCCCCACCGATACTAACACTGGTTCAGGAAAAGGTCGAGGTCGATACATGATGGACGGAGATGGTTTAATCCAATCACAAGGTACAAGGTGATTGGAGGTTGTCTGGCAGAGCCAGAGTGTGACAAGCTCACACGTCAGCAGTGATGTGTTGGTACCTGTATATAGGGTAGTGTCTTGGGGGGGAGGACGGTTTTTCAATGCCGTTCGGGGGGGAATGGAAGTGTTCCATTGTGTTGAGCTGTTCCTTTCTTACGGTACACTAATGCATGGTGGTTCAGTAGAGTCTACTGATAACTGTGAATGTACTTCACTTCACAGTAGACCTGGCCTCGCGCCTGCGATCCTTATCCGGTTTGCGGTATTTGGGGGCTCTCTTGGGGTCTGCTGTGAAGACTGAGTGCGCAAGTCTACATAGCACACGGCACGGAGCACACGCGCAAGCAGCCATCTGGTTATCACCATCGACAGAGCCAGACACATTAGGATGTCGCAACAGTGACTCCTGGCCCCTGCGAACTAGCTGCCTGAAGAACTACATTGGTGACCCCGACCTCTGATCCGGTAAGCAGCGAGCTGCCCTCGGTAGCAGTCGTGATCTAGCATAAGAGAAAGCCACGAGCTAGGGAACCCCCTCTTCCCCTCCCTTCCGATCCACATGGAGTTTGATGAAACACGGACCTACAAAACCAGAATAGGGGCCCATTTGAATTTAAAACAGAAAGTGGGGAGACATGGGCTGGTATGTGTAAAGCCATGGTAGAAACGGAGGCTCCAAAGAACAGTAATAAAAGAAATCCCAAACTTTGCAATGAATGGCTCGGAGATGGCTAAACAGCCTGGCACTCTGCTTGCCTCCCCGGTACAGGAAAACATCAGAGAACTAGAGGAGGTAACACAGTCAATAGGCCACTGGAAGCACAAGCAGCCCAGACGCATGATCTGCTTGAACGATTAAAAGAGGAAACGCAGAGATTTGGAGACAGCTGGTGAAACTTTGCAAAAGAAGAAGGTGCCGTCCCCTGCTACTAAATACAAAACATCTAGTGCTTTCGCAGTGCCTGAAGGAGAAGGACAGAAATCAAACAAGGTGGCCCTGGCACAATTGAAAGATGAGCCGGGTTCTGGTCCAACAAAGACCTAGACTGGTGCCTGTCAGAACCGGACAAGTCAGTGTCCGGGAGGGTCTGTCCAGACTGTCCAAGGATCGGTAAATCAAATGAAGGAGAAAATTGACAGTTTCACAGAGCATACGAGGAGACAGAAGCTGCAATGTAATCTCAGGGGAGAGAATGAAAATGCATCTGAAAGTGGAAAGCCAAGACTGAGCAGGTGAACATGTAGAATTGATGTATTAACACAAGGAGTTGCCCCAAATTGGTTGACTGCAGCATGTAAGGGCGCTCCTGCAAACCATTTGAGATGTGGACAAAACCAACAGGCAGCGGAGGACCAAATCCAGTTTTTACAAGAGCAGGTAACTACCCCCACTCTCCTCACAGAGCCAAGATAAAAACTCTGGGTGCAAATTCCCTACTGTTTAGACCCACCAAACCGCCCTCCACGCTCAGCTAAAAACACACCCTTCTTTTCTTGTATAGTCTGTCTCCATTTACTGAATTTCCTGCTGCTGCCTGTGGCTTAAGACAGCTTTGAAAGTTTCTCGCTCTTTGCTCGGGTTTCACTACCTTCCTTAATTGCTCTTCACCCTCCTTCCCCCACCTCTTCTCACTTTGACTCTCTGTGTCAAGAGTTAAAAGTTATGGGTTTTACAGAAACCTCAAAAAGCGAAAGCCATTGAAAACAAAACAAGAGATTTTGTTTCTTTGAGAAAGATTTTAAAAACATAACAACTTGAAATGAATGGAGTAATTCTTTTAACTCTTCGGGAATGTAACAGCAAATGACTCCTAACTTTAGTGAAGAGATGGTTGTTAAGCAACAGACACGCACACTCCGCTACTAATCCGAATCTCTGACTAATATTTGAAACATGAGCTTTCCTTATTTCAATCACCCCATGGATGGCAGAAAGCAGCATGAAGAAAAGGGAAAAACAAATTGGTTAAAAAAAAGTAAGTTACATGGTAGCTACAAATTGGGTAAACACATTCTCTAATTCTCTGTTAGCACCAGTCAGTATCTGGGGCAGTGACATTGCATCTGAACTGAGACACGTATCTTTCAAAACAATCTCGTTTAGTGTCTGCATACCCGTGCTAAATCCTGAGACAGCAATATTGGATACATTGATCGCTGTCCATTCCGTAGGTTATCAGAAAGGCAATGTCCATAAGAAACAGCTTGATCTATGTCAACTGCCCGTGTGTCACAGAGCGCTGAAACTAATGGAACAAAAAAAATAATTGTTCCTCCTTGGTGCCCAGCAAGGTGTATCCCAGAGGGTGACACCCAGCAGTGAGGTAACCCATAACAGGAATGGACAGTACTGAGTAGTAATTAATTACAAGACATTTATAAATCAAGGCTCATTTGTAATGTCCCTTTTCCACATTTGTGTTACTTCTTATACACATAATCTCGTGGGACGCACTGTCACAAGGCCTGTCTCTGGATTCCAAAATACTCAGCCCCCTACCAATAACGATACAGAGAAGAACTGTCATTGCTACCACAAGCGCCAAATCACAATACCCGACTGGAAAACAGACTGTTCTAAGGTTGTGCCATATCTACACAATGTGTATCATGTGCCCCCACAGTCTGCTGTGGAGACGGAGTGCACACAGCACGGAGCACACACGCTAGCAGCCTTCTGGTCATCATCACCGACAGAGCTAGATCCGTGTGAAGACATCACGACAGTGACTCCTGGCCCCTGCGCACTAAGAGCGTTGCTGGACAGCTGCCTGGAGAGCTACACTCAGCAGGTAGGAGCTGGTGGAGACTTGTCCATGGGAAACACTCTGTATGGTGCTGAAACTGCAGGGCTGAGGGCTTGGGATTGGTTCTGGTCAGCTGGGATGTCAGGTCTGGGAGCTTTCCCCAAAGCAGTGCCCAGGGCTGCAAACTTCTCCCCCAGCAGTGCCCAGGGCTGTGAGCTCCCCTCCAGGCTGTCTCCCCCTGCTGCTGGAGAGCTGAGCCCCACCCCGATGTGTCTGACGCCAGGGCCTGCTACCGACCAGACAGGGGGATGGGATGCGATTTGTTACATGAAATACCCCCCAGGTTTGTAACGTTACTGCAGGCTGGCACCCCACAGCCCCACGGTAGCACTGATGCCCCGTCCCATCCCACTGTGGGAACCAGAACTGGGGGGTGAATCTGACCTGCTTTGGTCCCAGGAGCTCAGTGACTGGGCAGCATCTCACCCCCTGCATGGAGCAGACCCCGGCCCTGGGCCCAGCAAACAGCAGCAGCCGGGGGAGCTCACCTGTCACTGCTATGGGGATGTTTTGGCTCCTCTCCGATACGAACTCTCGCCCATTCACACTGCGCCCGTATTCACAGCTGTACATCCTCACGTCCGACATGGCCACACTCGACAGCTGGATGGAGGCCGTAGAGCCGTTGCGGATTGATGGAATTTCCTGGGGTTGGATTTTCTCTCCATCCCTGTAGAAACGGATCCCAGACAGATTGGGCACCCCGGCAGCTGAGCACGTCAGGGTCACGTCTTCCCCAGTGACGTAGACAGGCCGCAGAGGGGACACAGTGAGCTGGGGGGCTGGAAAAGACAAGAGGGTCGGGGGAGGAGATGGTTCCTATGTGGGTGGCTGATGACAGAGGCAGAGGAGGAGCCAAGGGAGGGCAGAGCCGGGAGGGATCCTGGGCACAGACCCCAGCCAGCCCCAGCTCCATGCCCAGGAACCACGTCCCCGCCAGGCCAGGCAACCCCTGAGCAGCAGAGATCTCCCTGCCGGGGCTCCAGTGGGACGACTCTTCCCTGCTGGGAACCTGGGGGGAAAGCTCCTGCCCGGGGCAACTCAGCCTCCAGGTCTGGGGGGGGGGGCTTCTGTGACTGAGGCCAGGGGCACAAACCAGGCTGCTCTGCAGCAAGTGCAGGTGCCAGTGACGGGCCTCACAGCCCTGGGTGCCCCTGGGGAGCATCACACACCCCAGCTGGGATCTGCCCCATTGACTCCAATGGAGCTACGGCCCGTTGACCCAGCTGGGATCGGCCCCATTGACCCCAGTGAAGCTACGGCCCATTGACCCAGCTGGGGACCTGACCCCATGGAGGCCTGGCTCTCCTTGAAGGCTCCTTGGTGGCCCTTGGAGATTCTTGTCACCTGAGCGTGTCTCTTGTTCCTATCAGTGACTCTGAGCCCAGCCCCTGGTCCAGCAGCAGCATGGGGGGAGAAGGCAGTGCGGGGGGCAGTTTCACACTCACGTTGGAGGCTCTGCAGGGCACAGGGAGCTTTGCACAGATGGGGAGTGATGGGCTGGGGGGGTGGGTCAAATCCCCAGACCCTGACTCCATGTGACGGGCACTGGCCCCGCACTGGCACTGAGAGGGTTAACAGGGGCTTGTGGTAGCAGAACCGTACAAGTTAGTGACCCCGGGGGCAGCCATGCATGGCAGGGAACAGGCTCTGTGGGACGGGCCCAGGGGACTCAGGGACTCAGGGCTCCAGGACAGAGCAGGGGCCAGAGGGAGACTGGGAAGCAGAGGTCAGCTAGATACAAAAGACCATGGTGCTGTGAGCTTCCCCACAGCAGTGCCCTAGCACTGCCCTGGCGGGACCTGCTGAGGCATCACCAAATGTGTGGGGTGCTGGGAATGGCTGGACCAAGGACAGGGGTGGGGCTGGAGTGCCAGGGGGGCTTTGGATTCCCAAGGACTCCCCCGTCCAAGGGCAGGAAAAGGGGCTCACCTGCTATGGAGATGGGGACGGAGCTGCTGGTCTCAGAGACCGGTCCATTGGGTCCCTCTGTCCAGTACGCACAGGTGTAGGTCCCGGCTCTTCCCTTCTCAGCTGTGAACTCCTCAATTGGTCCTGCATCAGAGTGTAGGACTGTGCTGGGGGCCTGTGGCTCTTTTTGATAGAAGAATCTGTATTTCGTAGGCTGCTCATGCCCAGGAGCTGTGCACTGGAGTGTAACCTTCTCCCCTGGGAGACACACTGTGTATGGACGGTCTGGAGATAGAATGGGGGCTGATTGGAGACCTAGGACAGAGGCAGAGGGTCAGGGCAGAGACAGTGGCCAGAGCAGCCTGAGGAGGGAGAAGTGACGAGTCGCAGACAGACACGGGCACAGACCCGCCCCAGCTCCCTGCCAGGGGGGAAACACCCCACAGCCAATAGCTAGGCCCTGCCTCTCTCCAGCCCTATAGGCCTGCCCAGAACGGATCCCGTGTGACCTAGAACCGAGCTCCGAGAAACATGTTCAGGTGCCTTCAGAAACCACAAGAGCTGGGAATCCACCTCGGCCCTTCTCTCTGCTGAGGCTGCCAACAGCTGGGCAGTGCCCATGCGGCTGGGGCATATCAGTGTGACCCCCTCCCCTGTGTACGGTTGGTCCAGATCTAGTGTGGGGGCCAGCAGGAGACCTAGGGCTTGTGGAGCGGGGAGAGAGCAGGCAGCACCCGCCTGGAGGCAGCAGAGAGCGAGATACACTGGGGCTGCCTGGCCTGAGGCCCCGGGGAGTTTCCTGTGCTGGGCTCAGCCGAGTCCCGTCTGTCTAGAGAGCCGGGCTGCATGGTGTGACGGCGCCCACGGCAGAGACAGGCAAGCACGAGGCTCAGAGAGGTGCAGGGGCCACACCCTTGAGACGGAGGGAGCCCCTGGAAAGGGGTCTCGCACACCGAGCCGGGCCCAGCTGGGGAAGGACGGGCTGGGGAGCAGGACGGGAGGCAGCCCAGCGGGGATGGAGCTGTGGGGAGAGGATCTCCTGTCTCGCTCTGGCCGCTGGAGGCTGGAGGGGAGGTCTGGAGAGACGCAGCCCAGAGAGGGGCTGGGGAAGGGCCATCCAGGCCGAGAGCCGACCTGCTGCAGGCACTGAGCAGAAATGAGGAAGCTCGGGCGGATGTGGTGGAGGGTGGGGGGAGTTTTCCACCCATCATGTTTCCTCTGGGCTTTCTGCAGAACCTGCTTTTACTGCCCTGCTGGGCAGTGCTGGGTTTGTACCCCGGGCCCTCAGTGGGAGCCCAGACCTGGGGCCAAGAGACCCCCCCACACACACACACACAGCCCCACAGCAATGGGCCCTGCCCAGGGGCACCCTGAGCTCCCACCTCCCCATGACACTGTCTCCATGGCCAGCCCAGTTCTCACTGCCCCACTGCCAGGACCCCTTTCCCCTCCCCCACCCACCACCAGCATCCCAGCATCCCAGGGAGGCCAGGAGACCTTGTTACCTGCGGTGGACACCGGCTTAGGGAAACTCTGGAGTGAGGCTGGAAGAGAAGAAACAAGAGGGGGTGAGAGCTCTGGGAAGCAGAGGGGCATGTGGGGCAGGGCTCAGGAGTGTCTCCAGACAGACAGATAGACACACACACACACAGACAGACAGACAGGAGGCTGGAGGCAGGGCACTTACCCAGCAGCGGCAGGAGCACAGTTAGCTCCATGCTGAGCCGGTGACTCCGGGCTAGGAGCTGGGTGCTCGGCTCAGCAGAGGAAATTGCAGCCTCAGGTGCAGTCACCGCTCAGCTCAAGGGCTGGGGAGACACTGGTGTGCGTGCGCAGGGCATGGGGAAGGGAACTGAGCATTTCCTGGGTGTGACAGTGGGGGGTGGGGTGTCACGTTACTGGATTTTAAAGGGAACCAAACAGGTCACTGCTGCACCCACGGGGTGAGGGGGCTGCCCCAAAGTCTGTACAAAGGGGCCATGTGAGGTGTCAAACGAAAGCTTATGTCTTACTGATTCGGTATTTGCTATTCATGTACCTGTGTGATATCAGTATGTGGAGTTATAAAGATGCACTCTGTGCTTGTGCTGGAAGAGTCTCTGTGTGAGACAGAGCAAAGGCAAGGAACGTCCAGTCAGTGAGTGTGCTAATTAGCAAGGCTCCTGGGAAAAGGCTCTCACGGTGCCCAACACACACCTGAGGAATGTGTCTGGGACCTGCAACCTGGCCAGGGCATAATGGCTGCCAGCATGTGAAACAGAGGCAGGTCGCTCGACCATGTGGCCTGCTCTAGCCAGGAGGACTCCAGGAGGGATATAAAATGCCGTGAGGCGAACTCCATCTTGCCTTCAATTTTGCTACTGGTTCCAGAAGCAGACTTGAGAGGGACAGCGAGCCAGGAAGAACCCATCCTGACGTAGGACGTACAGCCGAGACTTTTAAGAGAGCGGATTGTAACGTCTCTGCTGAGAGCCTGCATTGAGAACTGGGAGATTCGATGAATGTAACGTATCCTCCTTAACAACCTGACTCTCGTGCTTTTCTTTCTTTTAGTAATAAACCTTTATATGTTAGACTCTAAAGGACTGGCCCAGCGTGATCTTGTGGGTAAGACCCAGAGTGTAAATTGACCGGGGATTTGTGGATGGTTCTTTGGGACTGGAAAGGCCCATTCGGGGTAGGTGAGATTGGATCCTATAACCCCTCACCTGTGCATTAGGCCCCGGGCTGATTGTGGCACAGAGAGAGCTGAGGGGTTTTGCTCGGTGTGACTGGTTTGTGGCCTGTTTGGGAAGATCTCCGGTCTGGGGCTGTAAGGATCTCTGAGTGAACACCCTTAGCTGTGTCCATACCTGGCCCAGTCCGTCAGAGGGCTCTGGGGAGGGGATGGGGACACAGGGCAGGGCTGGGGGAGTCTCCAGACACACACAGACAGACACACAGAGGCACTGGGGCCCGAGGGGGGCACTTACCCAGCAGAGGCAGGAGCAGAGGTAGCTCCATGCTGAGCCGGTGGCGCCGGGCTGGGAGCTGGGTGCTCGGCTGAGAAGAGAAAGTTGCAGCCTCAGGCGTGGTCACCGCTCAGCTCAGGAACTGGCGAGACGCTGGTGTGCGTGCGCAGGGTGTGAGGAGGGGAAATGAGCATTTCCTGGCCATGACATTGCGGGCAAGGGGAGGGTTTCCAAGTCCCCAAGCCCTGACCCCATGGGATGGGACTGACCCCGCGCTGGGTATGAAGGGCTGGAGGCTTGGTCAGGCACAGCTGGGGAAAGGCTGGGTGGAGGGGAGCAGAAAGGGGGCAGCCCAGCTGAGACAGGGCTGTGGGGAGAAGCTCTCCCGTCTCTTTGTTCATCCCCACAGGGGAGTCATTCAACTGGCCGGCTGGGGGGACCCGTCATGGGAGGAGAAATCACCACAGGGCCTGTGGGTCTGTCGTCAGCACTGGAGGCCAAACCTTGCCATGAGGGGGGGCCCCAGCTGTGAGTCCCCTCCGCCCCACCCAGCCAGACCCTCCCGCTGGGCCCCGACCTCCCGACCCGGGTGCTATTTTAACATCTCTGGAGGGAAAGAAACTGACATTTTCCCGTCCACTTGAAACTGCCCCTCAGTGTCGTTCTGAGCCCCGTGTCAGCCCTTTGCTCCGGGAGGGATTCACATTCACCCCATGGCAAAGAGCTTTCGGGATTTGCTTTCTCATCCCTTCCCTTGCCCCATGAAACTGCCCCCATGGTGGGAAATGCACCCCAGCAAATAAACCAGCCCCCCCCACACTCTCCAATATCCCCCTTGGGCCCCAAGGTGGGAGAGGACCAGTGGGAATATGGAGTCTGACCTCCTGTGTCACGCAGGCCCTGGGGGGTCCCTGAATTGATCCCCCGTGTCCCAAAGGCATCTCTGAGAAGGGGAATGGGGGCCGAATTCAGAACCAGACTGCCTGGAGAATCCCCCCAGCCCCTGGGCAATTCTTCCTCTGGGTTATTCCCCCGCCATTACGATCTGATTTCCAGGCTCTGAGGTGGGGGAGTGGGCAGACCCCGGCCAGAGACGGTGCCGTGGGCGGCGTTAAGGACACTGTGCGAGGAGAAGGGCAGGCTCTGCGAGCGAGAGCTCACGTTGGGAAACGCCCTTCAGAGCGGCCGGGCAGAAGGCCCCGTGGCAGGGGTTTTAACGTGAAAATGGCGATTTTGTGTCAAACAAAATGGAGTCGGTCACCTTTGACCCCCTGGACTCCATCTTGGGCTTTGCCCCTCCCCCCGTGGCGCGCGCAGCGACCGTTAGGGAACCGGTTCCAACCGGATTTTCCCGCCTTGCCGAGAGTTCCGCTCCCCTCAGGGCTCCCGCCAAGCAGCCTGGGAGACGCCAGTCGCTGCCCCAGAGGCAGCCAGAGCCGGGTCCCCTCTGACACGCACCCCCCCTTTACCACTGTGGGGGGAACAGGGGCACCCCCCATTAGCCATCCCACACCCCCATCCGCTCACTCACCTCCCTGCTCCACCCGCAGCTCTCTCCTCCCCCTGAATAACAGCAGGGAACCCTTCAGCTGACCCCCCAAAGGTTCTGTGGGGCCCACGGGCTGAAGGCCCCAAGTCCCTTTCAAGTGGCCGTCCCCATCGGTCACTAGATCAGATCCTTGTTTAGGGGTCTCCTTACCTTGACTCTCTGACATGGCCAGGATTAACCCAGCTGGGTCTGGGCTTCACCCCGCTTAGTAAGTCACGGCATGGCTAGTTTCTTTGCTGTTTGACTTGCTGGCATGTTACCTCCCTGCCCCCAAATTCCCTAATTTTGCATCATTCCTTAATATGCCTTCTCCTGGTTTGCTTTATACACAGCCCCCTCTTCATTTGGGGAACGGAAAGGGGGTTAAAGAACAACGGGGGAACCACAGGGGACAGACCCTGGATTAGAGGACCGGGGCTGTGATCTTCAGTACAGAAAAATCAGTCAGACGCCCCACATCCATGCACCTTATTACTCTTTTAAAACTCTCCGTGCTCACACGGCCATTCAGTTAGAGTTCCCTAATGAGATTTCCCAGAGCCTGTAACACACGAGGACTCCTGGGTCCTTTAACAGCCTTAACATGGAGTCAAAGACAATGCCCTTGGGCTACCCAGCCCATCTCAAATGTCAGACACACTGGACCTAACAACAATGGTCACTGAGACCAAAAACCTCGCCCCGTGTCAGATGCTTCGAGCCCTAAAACAAAAATTATTTTCGGAAGCTCAATTGGTGCCCTAAATCCTAGAGCGATAGCCACACCTGTAGTCTGGGCTGTGATAATTTTTCTACATATGTATTAACTAGGGAAAAAGAGTATGCGAGTGATCTGCAGGTTAAAGCCAGCGAACAAATACACACCAGTGAATTACCATCTAAACCTCCAGAGGTTGGGAGGACGGGACCAGTTCACATACAAGTCTCGACTTCATGGTCTGGGGAGCTAACAGCCAAGAGTTCTGTGCTCTGACGTTCCACGATGGTTTGTCTGATGTCGAGGGGGTTTAGCTGGCCAGGAAATAGCCCCTGCCGTGGGAAACACTTCCTCATGTTTCTCTGCAGATTGTGTGATGTGCAGAGGGCCATGCAAACACAAAAATAGCCCCTGATAAGATGTGGTGTAGCCATTCTCAGTGCAACTGCAACACACAAGCATTTTCTTCCCTTCTAATCACTACAGACATTCGTGTGAATCTAATACCGACATCTCTGAGAGTGGGGAAGTGTTGGCAGCTTTCTAGCACACGCCCCACAAGTCATCACTCACAGGCTGGCGTGAACCAAAGGAAACCCTTTTTTTATTGGTTTGATTCGAATTTCACTCCAATGACGCCTGTGACTAGTTTCTCCCCCTTGGCATCATTTGTGATCACAATTACTGTTAAGTGACTGACATCCATCAATACAGCCCTCAGTGCTGTGTAGCTACCCTGATTAGAGAATGCATCTCTTGTGCAAACATTGCCTCTCAATATTAGTAACTTCTCATAGTTATCAACTGCAGCGAGCAGTTCTAAGCATCCTAAGGACATAAGAGCATAAGAACAGACGTATTGGGTCAGACCAAAGGTCCAACCATCCCAGTGTCCTGTCTGCCCACAGTGGCCAATGCCAGGTGTCTCAGAGGGAGTTAATCGAACAGATAATGATCAAGCGATCTCACTTCTGCCATCCATCTCCACCCTCTGACAAACAGAGGCTGGGGACACCATTCCTAATAGCCATTCATGGACTTAACCTTTATGAATGTATCTAGTTCTCTTGAACTCTGTTCTAGTTCTAGCCTTCACAACCTCTTTCAGGCGAGGAGTTTCACAGATTGACTATGCGCTGTGTGAAGAAGAACTTCCTAGTTCTTATATTATGGGAACAAGTAAATCACTTCTCCTTAGTCACTTTCTCCCCACCACTCATGATTTTATAGACGTCAAACCTATCCCCCCTGAGTCTCCTCATTTCCAAGTTGAAAAGTCCTATTTCTTTAATCTTTCCTCATGGGGGACCCGTTCCAAACCCCTCATCATTTTAGTTGCCCTTCTCTGAACCTTTTCCAATGCCAGTATATCTTTGTTGAGAGGAGGGGACCACATCTGTACACAGTATTCCAGATGTGGGAGTCCCATGGATTTATATAAGGGCAATGAGATATTCTCCGTCTTTATTCCTTTTGTAATGATTCCTAACATCCTGTTTGCTTTTTTGACTGTCACTGCACACTGCGTGGACGTCTTCAGAGAACTATCCACAATGACTCCAAGATCTCTTTCCTGATTCATTGTCGCTAAATAAGCCCCCATCACATTGTACGTATAGTTGGATTATTTTTTCCAATGTACGTTACTTTACATTTATCCACATTCAATTTCATTTGCCATATTGTTGCCCAGTCACTTAGTTCGGTGAGATCTTCTAATCCAGTGGTCTCCAACCTTTTTACACCCAAGATCACTTTTTAAGTCTCAGAACAGGCGAAGATCTACTGCCCCGCCCCTTCCTTGAAGCCCCGCCCTCTCTATTCTCCTGTCCATCACTTGCTATCCCCAGCCCTTATGCACTCTGTTAAACAGTTTATTTTAAAATTATGCAATATATAAAATTAAAATCATATGTTTATAGTTATGAAAGAAATGGTCTGTTTTTAATTCATGCTATTTAAATGTCAAATGAAGCATTTACAATTATACATTTTGTTCTCTGCTATTTTGTAAATCTAAAATCAAGTATTGAGAATTATACATTTTTTCTTCCAATAACAAAGTCTCAGTGTGACACCCATGACTGAACAGTATCTGCCAGTGTCT
Source organism: Pelodiscus sinensis (assembly GCF_052426305.1). Classification (NCBI taxonomy): domain Eukaryota; kingdom Metazoa; phylum Chordata; order Testudines; family Trionychidae; genus Pelodiscus; species Pelodiscus sinensis. The sequence continues at coordinate 2,073,373 of NC_143081.1, read as the reverse complement.
TGAAGTCTGGGTTGTAGTCTGAGATTGCTGATCGTATACAGTCTATCAGATGGGCATCTGTGATCCTGCGCTCATCCTGGGAAGCTGGGCTGAGCGCAGGGCAGCCGGGCTGGAGGGAAGAGAAGTAGCTGCCCCGTCAGCTGGCCATGGTGCTCAGCCAGGGTGCACCAAGCTCCACGTGGGCAGGCGCAGAGGAGAAGCCGCCGATCAGCTGGAGCGCGGGGCAGCCGCTTTCAGCTGAAAGCCACAATCAGCTTGCTAGGGTGTTTCAGCCCTCCCGACCTCCCAGCTCCCACCATTCCTCGCAGCTACTCACCTGTGTTGTTGCTCGGTGAGTAGCTGCTCCTCAAATGAGGAAATCTAATGTAAATGTACTGTGCAGGCGTGCAGTTCAGAGAGGGCTCAAGAGCTACTCTTAGAGCCCCTGAGATCTATTGGTAGATCGCGATCTGCTGGTTGGTGACCACGGTTCTAATCCATCCCAATACACGTCCTTTGTCATCAGCTGCTTTCTGGGCATCCTCATGACTCTCCCCATGTCAGCCCACCTCTTCTCTGGATCTGTTTTAGTTACGAAGCAAGTGGCGGGCCCTGGGGAATCCGAGCCCAGAGAACACGCCAGAGACACGGATCCCAGGCGTGAAAAGAAGCCATCAAAAGCTGGAGCAAAGCAGATGAACCCGGTAACATGAATGGGTCCATGGACCTCAATTTGTGCTCAGTCCTGAGAGGCAGCGGCCTGGCTGGGGTAATCTCAGAGCGGGAGCTGTGTTAATCTGTCACCACAAAGAAACACAGAGAGGTCCTGTAGCACTGTGGAGACTAACAAATATATAGATACAGTACTGAGAGCGTTTGTGGGCACAGCCCACTTCCTCAGACTCCGCTCAGCTGTGGAAGTGGGTTTTGTCCATGAAAACTCATGATTCTGTGTCTCTATATTGGTTAGTTTCTACGGGCACAGCTGCAGCAGAGGAGCCTTAGCCCAGTCGGGCAGTGACGGGGCTGAGGAGGGTTTCTAGTCAACGGGATGGGGCTGACCCCACACTGGGTTACAGACTAGAGGCTGGACCGGAGGGTCTCTGTGCCAGGCCCTTCCCTGAGGGGATGCCCAGCCAGACCCTCCGCCAGGCACCGACCTTCCAACCCGGGTGCCATTTTCACGTCTCTGCAGTGCACGGCAGAAGTACGGAGGACTCAGAGCTGCGCAGTTTCAGGATGTGGATGGCTCTATGGCTTCACCCCCACACAAGGTGCCCCCCTAAAATGGGCTCTTGCACCGAAAGGGGTTCCCCCAGGGATTGTATGAAGTGGAGAGAGCTCACACATCCTGTGACTCTGAGACACCAGGGTAGTTAGTTGGTTTCTCGGGGCAAATCAGGACAAATTGCTTCAGGACAGGGCTGTTCCTAGCCTAGTACTGAGGATCCTCCCCTCTAGGGCCAGTGAACCAGTCACACGGCCCTTCTGCTCAGCACACCAGCCAGCACAAAGTCCTACAACCCCCTTAGACACGCCAGCTTTCATATTCCCACCCACAGCGCCACGTCTTATACCGCCGGGAGGTGGTGAAAACCGGCCCCACCACATCCTCACAGGTTCTCCCCATCCCTGGGGACCAACCACAGGCCCACGTCAGTTTACACTTCATATCTGACCCCACAAAGCTCACTGGGCCCTGCCTTTATCACATAACATCTGAAGGTTTATCAATAAAAGCAAGAAAACAAAGAAAAACAGGGAGAGGAATCCAACCACGCAGAGCAATCACATCATTCCAGGCACAGCGCGGTAGCAGGGACGGAACGATCTTCTCCCCTCAGCCTCTGGGACACAGCCTTTATCAGGAGGGGCCATCGGTGCTTTAGGGCTCAGATCCCAGCAAAGCGGCTCCCAAAGTGCTGAGCCGGGGGGAAGAGGAACCCTGGACCTTGGGGAAGGAATCCCGTTGTTTTCACGGTGAGAACGCATGTCCCAGGGCACTGTGTGACATACGAGGGATCCCCTGTCCAGGCAGGACTCCGTCCTTTTCCAGCAGCAGCCACTGCTCACAGGCTGGTGTGAACACTCCCAGAAAAGCTTCTGTGTTGTGGATCGGTGCCACGTCAAGCCCCTCGTCAGCCACATGCTGCGGTTTACACACCCAGACACCCTGGCATGGCCAAGCTCCCTGCCGAGGGCTCTTGAAGCAATCATTTCCAGGAGAAGAGAAGAGCCATGGTCCGTCGCTTCACAGACACACGTAGCACATGGGTGTGAGCGGCACAAGCAAAGTCAGGGAACCACAGACTGGCAGAGACACCTCCGCCAGGCACGTTGCACCAGGCTTGGGGCAAACACACAGCGGGGTGGAGCCTGGGACCCGTGTCTGCTCTCACAATCCACTAGCCTCCCGCCTGGCTCTGGCACTAAGGGGACAGAAGGAGCTGGAGGTCAGGCCAGGCCAGGTGGGGAAGGGCTGGCGGTGAGTGGAAGGGGGCAGCCTTTCTGAGATGGAGCTGTGGGGAGAAGCCCTCTGGATACTGGAGGCTGGAGTGGAGGCTCTGGAGAGACACAGTTGTGCGACAGCCCAGGGCAGGCTGGAGGGGTTTGTTTACTTGCAGGACAAGCCAGTCAGCTGGACCCCAGGCAGCAGTGGGAGACAAGGAAGATGAGTTCAACGATGAGGAAGAAGGCGCCGCCCACCACCAGCTCCCGGGCTCAGGGGAGGCCACGAGCTGCAGAGAGAGGAGAGTCTGGAGTGGAACCAGCAGGCGCATGTCACAGCGGATCACAAGACATGTGATGTCTGTGCCTCCCGCAATCCTGGCCAACTCCCCTGGATCTCAGGCACTGAGACGTAGAACCCGCCCCCAGCCCTTCTCTGTCTGACAGGTGGGCACTGACCCCTGATCCTCCCGTCCGAGTGTCTGTCCCGCCCAGGACAGCTTCTCCACCAGCACCCTGCCCCCTGACCTTGCCCCACATCTCTGTCGGTGCAGTTGGGTAAGGGTTAGCTTAGGAAGGGGCATTTGGATAAGTCCAGGGGAGATCTAAGGAGCTAAGAGCTCAAAAGGTTCTTGGGGGGCTCCAGCTGATAATGACACAATGGGGAGGTCAGACTCTTTGTTTTCTGTACCTCTCACCTCATCCCACCTCTCTTTCCCAGGAGAGCTCGGTAGGACTGTTCTCCTCCAACAGGAGCCACCCAGAAAGCCAAAGGAATGAGGTAGGGACGGACGCCTCACCTGTCCTGGGGTTACTCATGGGGATGTTCACAGACTGGCTCCTGGAGGACGGGACCCACCTCCCGCTCATGTTCTTCTCGTACCCGCAGGTGAAGTCGCCCATGTGGCTGGGACCGGCCTTGAGGACGCAGGTCACAGGGACATTCACAGAGCCAGAGCTGGGCTCCCCTGTGTCGATCTCAGACCCTGCGCCCCTGGGGACCATCTCAAGTCCATCCTTGTAGAAGTGGAACCTCCACTGGCCGGTGTCCCCAGGGGCTGTGCAAGTGAGGAGCAGGGGGGGACCTTTGCTCACGGGTCCAGACGGGGGATCCCCACTCGGTGCCGGCTTGGAAGAGGAACCTGTGGGGAGCAGGAAAGGGGAGGGGTCAGCGCGGGACAAAGCGGAGCTGGTGCCCAGAATTCAATGTACTCAGAGCAGACCCACGCTCTGTCTCCAGAGCTTCTTCCTTCACTTCAGGACCCGGGGCCGGATTAAGGGGAGGGGTAGCTGGGCAGCTGCCTGGGGCTCCAATCTATGGGGTATGCCTGATGGCAGCTGTAAGGGGCACCGCACGCCTGGCCATGCAGCACCCCTTAGAGCTGACATCAGGTGCCGCACACCCGATTGCAGCTGTAAGATGCACAGTGCACCGGGGGGCAGGACCACACATGCACCATGCGCCCGGGGGTGGAGTAGCACATGCATCGCACGCCCACTGCCCGGGCTGCAGGAATGGCTCGAGCCGACCCTGTCAGAACCCAGAGGGTTTGGGCACAGACATGAGGGAGAACTGGGCTGGGGGATGGGTGGCGTCCCTCAGATACACTGTGGTGCCCCCACGTTGGATCCGGCAGCCCAGCGAGTGGGGAACAGGCTCTGCAGGGAGGTACCCGAGTTGCCCAGGGCTCAGCATGAGAGACAGAGGAGGGGGTGCCCTGATGGGTCTCTGCAGGGGAGGGAAGGGGAGGAGAGAGGCAGATGTTACCAGGCCAAATTCATGTCAGGAGTTAGAGGGGGATGGAGAGTTCTCTGTGGGACACGCCCTGCGCCCCTGCACCTCACTGAGCCCTGCAGGGGCAGGGCCTCTCCATGAGGAACTCCCTAGCTGGGCTGGGCTGCCCAGAGCATGTGGAGCTCCCACACCGGCTGGGGGGGCACGGCTCCATGTGGTCGCGCTGAGGCTGAGAGGTCCCGGGATGGATTCTGCTGCCAGTGTTACACAGAGCGAGAGTGGGGGGTCCTGCCACTCCCTTGGCACCAGGCATCACACTAGAGACCATAAACCAGCTCTGATGCCCCCTCCAACCTCAGAAGAGCCCCCAGGCATGATGCTGCCCAGACAGGGGTAGAAACTGCCTCGGTGGGGCCCGGTGTGGTGCTGAGGGACTGAGCGGCACCTCCCCCTAGGGCTGGAGGAGAGACCCCACCCAGGCGAGCAGACCCCAGCAGACAGAGGGGCTCACCCGTCACTGCTATGGAGACGGGCCGGCTCCTCTCCGATTCGATCTCTCGCCCGGACTCTGCCCTCCAGCACCCACAGGTGTAGGTGCTGGTTTGCGGCGGCGCCGACAGCCGAACGGAGGCGGTGGCCTGGTGCGGGCGGAGGCAGAGTTCCTCGGGGAGCAGTGTCTGGCCGTCCTTGTAGAAGCGGATCATGGAGTCGTTGGGCGCCCCCGCGGCTGAGCACGTCAGGGTGATCGATTCTTCAGCAACATAGCCCAGCTGCTGTGGGAACACACCGAGCTGTGGGGTCGGGAGCGGAGCTGGGAAGGACAAGGAGGGGAAGAGATGGGTCCAACTTGAGAGGCAGGTGGCAGAGATGAGCCTCCGCACCCGGGGGAGTTCTATCATCGAATCATCGCTGGTGACGTAGAACACAACTGTGTCCGGAACTGGTCACTGTGCCCCTCACCAACTCGGCCCGCCCAGCATGGCTGAGAGCCACTGACGGCTACTCTCTGGGGAGGGTCTCCAGCCAGCTGATCCGGTAGGCAAGCGAGCTGCCCTCGGTAGCAGTCGCGATCTAGCATAAGAGAAAGCCACGAACTAGCGAACCCCCCTTCCCCTCCCTTCCGATCCACATGGAGTTTGATGAGACACGAACCTACAAAACCAGAGTAGGGGCCCATTTGAATTTAAAACAGAAAGTGGGGAGACATGGGCTGGTATGTGTAAAGCCATGGTAGAAACGGAGGCTCCAAATAACAGTAATAAAAGAAATCCCAAACTTTGCAATGAATGGCTCGGAGATGGCTAAACAGCCTGGCACTCTGCTTGCCTCCCCGGTACAGGAAAACATCAGAGAACTAGAGGAGGTAACACAGTTAATAGGCCACTGGAAGCACAAGCAGCCCAGACACATGATCTGCTTGAACAATTAAAGAGGAAACGCAGAGATTTGGAGACAGCTGGTGAAACTTTGCAAAAGAAGAAGGTGCCGTCCCCTGCTACTGAACACAAAACATCTAGTGCTTTCGCAGTGCCTGAAGGAGGGGGACAGAAATCAAACAAGGTGGCCCTGGCACAATTGAAAGATGAGCCGGGATCCACTTCATTGCAACCACAATCATATGCTGAAAGCCAGGTTCTGGTCCAACAAAGACCTAGACTGGTGCCTGTCAGAACGGGACAAGTCAGTGTCTGGGAGGGTCTGTCCAGACTGTCCAAGGATCGGTAAATCAAATGAAGGGGAAAATTGATAGTTTCACAAAGTATACGAGGAGACAGAAGCTGCAATGTAATCGCAGGGGAGAGAATGAAAAAGCATCTGAATTTGGAAAGCCAAGACTGAGCAGGTGAACATGTAGAATTGATGTATTAACACAGGGAGGTGCCCCAAACCAGTTAACTGCAGCATGTAAAGGCGCTCCTGCAAGCTGTTTGAGATGTGGACAAAACCAACAGGCAGCGGGGGACCAAATCGAGTTTTTACAAGAGCAGGTAACTACCCCCACTCTCCTCACAGAGCCAGGATAAAATCTCCAGGTGCAAATTCCCAACTCTTTAGACCCACCAAACCGCCCTCCACGCTCAACTAAAAACACACCCTTCTTTTCTTGTATAGTCTGTCTCCATTTACTGAATTTCCTGCTGCTGCCTGTGGCTTAAGACAGCTTTGAAAGTTTCTCGCTCTTTGCTCCAGTTTCACCAGCATCCTTAATTGCTCATCACCTTCCTTCCCCCACCTCTTCTCACTTTGACTCTCTGTGTTAAGAGTTAAAAGTTACAGGTTTTACAGAAACCTCAAAAATTGAAAGCCATTGAAAACAAAACAGAGATTTTGTTTCTTTGAGAAAGATTTTAAAAACATAACAACTTTAAATGAATGGAGTAATTATTTTAACCCTTCCGGAATGCAACAGCTAGGATGACTCCTAACTTTAGTGAAGATATGGTTGTTAAGCAACAGACATGCACACTCTTAACTGACTAATATTTGAAACATGAGCTTTTCTTCTTTCAATAGAGCAGCAATTATAACAAAGTTTAATATAAAGTTATGAAAAATGCTTAAAGTTACTAAATTAGCAGAACAAATTTGGCATAGTTTAGTAGAAATCTGTATCATTTTGATGAAAACGTTTAAATAAGGCAAAAAGTTGCTCACTTAAATGTTTATTCGATTTTTTATTTTGTATAGTTATGAATAGACTTCGGGCACCATCTGGGTTTAGTTGTAAGTTCTGTGTCACGTGGCTATTTTTTAAATTACAAAAGTCAATTTATAGTTTTTTGTAAAGTGGTACCACGCTATTTTATTATCATGTTTGGGGTATAATTATATGAATAACACCAATTTTTGTTTGTTTGTTGTTTGCTTTACAAAGATGGATAGAAAGAGGCGGAGGGCTGGGTGGCAGCGGGTGGCTGGCTCATCTTGTGCCAGGTGCAGGGTCGGCTGGCTGGGTGCTGGCAGGCTTGCACCTGGTACGGGCACCGTAGCCAGCCCGTGCCCCTGTAAGGGCTCCGGGGCCAGGAGGGGGGCAGACGAGTTTCCCTGATTTGGCCCAGAGTGGCCACCAGGGCAACCTGGGGAGGGCTAGCCTCCCACTAGTTCGGATTAAGTGGCTACACAGCCCTTAATTCGAACTACTTAATTCGAACTAGGCTTAGTCCTCGTGGAATGAGGTTTACCGAATTAAGCGCTCCGCTAGTTCGAATTAAATTCGAACTAGTGGTTTGTATGTATAGCCGCTATGAAAGTTAATTCAAACTAACGGCTGTTAGTTCGAATTAACTTTGTAGTGTAGACATACCCTTACACCGTAGCTACAAAATGTGTAAACACATTCTCTAATTCTCTGTTAGTACCAGTCAGTATCTGGATCAGTGACACTGCATCCGAACCAAGACACGTGTCTTTCAAAACAATCTCGTTTAGTGTCTGGATACCTCTGCTAAATCCTGAGACAGCAATATTTGATATATTGATTACTGTCCATTCCATAGCTTATCGGAAAGGCAACGTCCATTAGAAACAGCTTGATCTATGTCTACTCCCCATGTGTCACAGAGCCGGAGAAAAGTGGCTTATTCCTACTTTCAAGTAAGAAATCCTCTGGAAAAGGGCTTATTTTCCGGAGAATCGCGTCTAGACTGGCGCTTTTCTCCGGCTTATCCCCGAGCCGGAAAAAAGCGGCAGCCATGTAAATGCAAATGCCACGGGGGATATTTAAATCCCCTGCGGATTTGCAATTCCGACTTGTCACATTAGCATCCCTTTTACGGAAAGGGATGCCAATGTAGACGTAGCCTTATATATCAAGGCTCATTTGTAATGTCCCTGTTCCACATTTGTGTTACTTCTTATACACATAATCTCGTGGGACGCACTGTCACAAGGCCTGTCCCTGGATTCCGAAACACTCAGCCCCCTGCCGATAACGATACAGAGAAGAACTGTCATTGCTACCACAAGGGCCAAATCACAATACCTGACTGGAAAACAGAGTGTTCTAAGGTTGTGCCATATCTACACAATGTGTATCATGTGCCCCCACAATCTGCTGTGGAGACGGAGTGCACACAGCACGGAGCACACACGCAAGCAGCCTTCTGGTCATCATCACCGACAGAGCTAGAGACATGTCCAGACATTGCGACAGTGACTCCTGGCCCCTGCGCACTAAGAGCGTTGCTGGACAGCTGCCTGGAGAGCTACACTCAGCAGGTAGGAGCTGGTGGACACTTGTCCATGGGAAACACTGCACGGCGCTGAAACTGCAGGGCGGAGGGCTTGGGATTGGTTCTGGTCAGCTGGGACGTCAGGTCTGGGAGCTTTCCCCAAAGCAGTGCCCAGGGCTGCAAACTTCTCCCCCAGCAGTGCCCAGGGCTGTGAGCTCCCCTCCCAGCTGTCTCTCCCTGCTGCTGGAGAGCTGAGCCCCACCCCAATGTGTCTGACACCAGGGCCTGCTACCGACCAGACAGGGGGATGGGATGCGATTTGTTACATGAAATACCCCCCAGGTTTGTAACATTCCTGCAGGCTGGGACCCCACAGCCCCACGGTAGCACCGATGCCCCGTCCCATCCCACTGTGGGAGCCAGAACTGGGGGCTGAATCTGACCTGCTTTGGTCCCAGGAGCTCAGTGACTGGCTGCATCTCACCCCCTGCATGGAGCAGACCCCCGGCCCTGGGCCCAGCAAACAGCATCAGCCTGGGGGGGCTCACCTGTTACTGCTATGGGGATGTTTTGGCTTCTCTCCGATACGAACTCTCGCCCATTCACACTGCGCCCGTATTCACAGCTATACACCCCCACGTCCGACATGGCCACACTCAACAGCTGGATGGAGGCTGTAGAGCCGTTGCGGATTGACGGGATTTCCTGGGGTTGGATTTTCTCTCCACCCCTGTAGAAACGGATCCCAGATAGATTGGGCACCCCGGCAGCTGAGCACGTCAGGGTCATGGCTTCCCCTGCCACGTAGACAGGCCGTAGTGGGGACATGGTGAGCTGGGCGGCTGGAAGAGACAAGGGGGTTGGGGGAGGAGACGGTTCCTACGTGGGTGGCTGGTGACAGAGGCAGAGGAGGAGCCAGGGGAGGGCAGAGCAGGGCGGGATCCTGGGCACAGACCCCAGCCAGCCCCAGCTCCGTGCCCAGGAACCACGTCCCCACCGGGCCAGGCAACCCCTGAGCAGCAGAGATCTCCCTGTGGGACCCAGTGGGACCAGCCTCCCCTGCTGGGTAAATGAGGGGGTAGCTCAGCCAGCAAGGACTGGGGGGGCTTGTGCAGCTGAAAGTGGAGGCACAGACCAGGCTGCCCTGCAGTAAGTGCAGGTGCCAGTGACGGGCCTCACAGCCCTGGATGGCCCTGGGGAGCATCACACACCCCAGCTGGGATCGGCCCCATTGACCCCAATGGAGCTACGGCCCATTAACCCAGCTGGGATCGGCCCCATTGACCCCAATGGAGCTACGGCCCATTAACCCAGCTGGGATCGGCCCCATTGACCCCAGTGAAGCTACAGCCCATTGACCCAGCTGGGATCGGCCCCATTGACCCCAGTGAAGCTACGGCCCATTGACCCAGCTGGGATCGGCCCCATTGACCCCAGTGAAGCTACGGCCCATTGACCCAGCTGGGATCGGCCCCATTGACCCCAGTGAAGCTACGGCCCATTGACCCAGCTGGGATTGGCCCCATGGACCCCAGTGAAGCTACAGCCCATTGACCCAGCTGGGATTGGCCCCATTGACCCCAGTGAAGCTACAGCCCATTGACCCAGCTGGGATCGGCCCCATTGACCCCAATGGAGCTACGGCCCATTGACCCAGCTGGGATTGGCCCCATTGACCCCAGTGAAGCTACAGCCCATTGACCCAGCTGGGATCGGCCCCATTGACCCCAGTGAAGCTACGGCCCATTGACCCAGCTGGGGACATGGCCCCATGGAGGCCCATGGGGCTGTGGCTCATGTACCTCCTGGCTCTCCCTGCAGGCTCCTTGGTGGCCCTTGGAGACTCTTGTGACCTGAGCGTGTCTCTCATTCTCGTCAGGGACTCTGAGCCCAGCCCTGGCCCAGCAGCTGCATGGTGGTGGGGGGGGTAAAGGGAGGGGGGAGTTTCACACTCACGTTGGAGGCTCTGCCGGACACAGGGAGCTTTGCACAGATGGGGAGTGCTGGGATGGGGGGGTCAAATCCCCAGACCCTGACCCCGTGTGACTGGCACTGGCCCCGCACTGGCACTGAGAGGGTTAACAGGGGCTGTGGGGCTTGTGGTAGCAGAACCGTACATGTTAGTGACCCCGGGACAGCCATGCATGGCAGGGAACAGGCTCCATGGGACGGGCCCAGGGGACTCAGGACTCTGGGATAGAGCTGGGGCCAGAGAGGGGCTGGGAAGCAGAGGTCACTTAGGGTATGTCTGGCGACAGAGGTATGTAGATTAGGCTACCCGGCATAGGGAAATGAAGCAACCATTTAAATAATCGCCGCTGCATTTAAATTTAAACGGCTGCCGCGCTGAGCCCATCAGCTCTTTGTCGGCTCAGCGCGCTAGTCTGGACGCTCCGCAGTCGACATCAAAGGCATGAGTCAACCTCCCGGGTAAACTTCGCCCCACGAGGCATGCCTCTGCCGCCACTGCAAAAGCACAGCTTGCACACGGCTGGGTGGACGTTTTCTTGCGCAAGACATAGCCTGAGTGTTTGAGATGCTGGGAATGGCTGGACCAAGGACAGGGGTGGGGCTGTGGTATCGGGGGGGCTTTGGATTCCCAGGGACTCACCTGTCCAAGAGCAGGAAAAGGGCTCACCTGCTATGGAGATGGGGACGGAGCTGCTGTTCTCAGAGATTCGTTGATTGGATCCCTGTGTCGAGTACGCACAGGTGTAGGTCCCAGCACGTCCCTTCTCAGCCATGAACTCCAGCAGGGAACTTGAATGAGACTGTAAGACAGTGCTGGGGCCCTGGTGCCCTTTTCCGTAGAAGAATCTGCATTCTGAAGACTTCCCTTCCTTAGGAACTTTGCACCAGAGTTTAACCCTCTCCCCTGGGAGATACACTGTGTACGGATGGTCCGGAGTTAAACTGGGGGCTGGTAGGAGACCTAGGACAGAGGCAGAGGGTCAGGTAAAGGGAGAGGACCAGAGTCCCCCACCCAGCCAGTTCCAGCCAGTGGGAACAGAGGACGGATGAGAGGAACTCAGGCGTCCAGCTTACCTGGGACCAAACAGGGGAGGAGAGATGGGGCAGATGTTATAGGGTGACCGGCTGTCAGCAGGGGGCTCGTGGGGCGGGGAGAGAGCAGGCAGAGCCCGCCTGGAGGCAGCGAGAGCGGGATGTGCTGGGTCTGCCTGCCCTGAGGCCCCGGGGAGTTTCCTGTGCTGGGCTCAGCTGAGTCCCGTCTGTCTAGAGAGCCGGGCTGCATGGTGTGACGGCGCCCACGGCAGAGACAGGCAGGCATGAGGCTCAGAGAGGTGCAGGGGCCACACCCTTGAGACGGAGGGAGCCCCTGGAAAGGGGTCTCGCACATCGAGCCGGGCCCAGCTGGGGAAGGACGGGCTGGGGAGCAGGACGGGATGCAGCCCAGTGGGGATGGAGCTGTGGGGGGAAGCCCTCCCGTCTCCCTCTGGCCACTGGAGGCTGGAGGGGAGGTCTGGAGAGACGCAGCTGTGCCGCCCGCCCAGAGAGGGGCTGGGGAAGGGCCATCCGGCCGAGAGCCGACCTGCTGCAGGCACTGAGCAGAAATGAGGAAGCTCGGGCGGATGAGGGAAGGGTGTGAGAGTTTTTCTACCCATCACGTTTCCTCTGGGATCTCTGCAGAACCTGCTTTTCCTGCCCTGCTGGGCAGTGCTGGGTTTGTGCCCAGGGACTGAGCCCTCAGTGGGAGCCCAGAGCTGGGGCAGAGAGACCCCCACGCACACACACACACAGCCCCACGCTGATGGGCCCTGTGTGAGGGGGGCTCTGAGCTCCCACCTCCCCATGACACTGTCTCCATGGCCCGTCCAGCCTTTGCTCTCTTTGCTTGGGCTACCCCTGAGGGGCTGGGTCGTGCCCATGGGGATGGGGCAGCTTCTCCCCCACGGCCTGGAATGGGACCCACCCCACAGACCCTCCCAGCAGGCACCAAATGGGGTCACTTCCTCCCTTCCCGAATGTCAGGGGATGCTCCCCCCTTCCTTGCAATTCCAAGCACCATGGTGTGAGAGGAGCAGGACCCCAGCCCCCCTGCCAGGACCCCTCTCCCCTTCCCCACCCCACCGCCAGCATCCCAGGGAGGCCAGGAGACCTCGTTACCTGCAGTGGACACCGGCCTGGAGAGACTCTGGAGCGAGGCTGGAAGAGGAGAGAGGAGAGGGGATGAGAGCTCTGGGGATGCAGAGGGGCATGTGGGGCAGGGCTGGGGGAGTCTCCAGACAGACAGAGACACACCGAGGGGCTGGGGGCCGAGGGGGGCACTTACCCAGCAGCGGCAGGAGCAGAGTTAGCTCCATGCTGAGCCGGTGGCGCCGGGCTGGGAGCTGGGTGCTCGGCTCAGCGAAGGAAATTGCAGCCTCAGGCGTGGTCACCGCTCAGCTCAGGGCTGGGGGGACTCTGGTGTGTGCGCGCAGGGCATGGGGAGAGGAACTGAGCATTTCCTGGGTGTGACAGTGGGGCTGAGCAGGGTCTCCACTCCCAAAACCCTGACCCCGCAAGATGGGACTGACCCCACACTGGGTGCAATGAGCTGGAGACCAGGACAAGCCCAGCTGGAGATGGATCCAGCTAGGAAACGGCTGGGAGGAGGGGGAATAGGCAGGGGGCAGCCCAGCTGAGATGGGGATGTGGGGATAAGCTCTCCCGTCTCTTTTTTCATCCCCACAGGGGAGAGTCTTTCAACTGGCCCAGCTGGGAGGACCCGTCGTGGGAGGAGAAATCACCACAGGGCCTGCGGGTCTGTTGTCAGTGCTGGGGGCCAGACCTTGCCATAAAGGGGGGCCTCAGCTGTGATTCCCCTCCATCCCACCCAGCCAGACCCTCCCGCTGGGCCCCGACCTCGCAACCCGGGTGCTATTTATCGTCTCTGGAGGGAAAGAAACTGACATTTTCCCATCCACTTGAAACTGCCCCTCAGTGTCGTTCTGAGCCCCGTGTCAGCCCGTCGCTCCGGGAGGGATTCACATTCACCCCGTGGCAAAGAGCTTTCAGGATTTGCTTTCTCTTCCCTTTCCTTGCCCCATAAAACTGCCCCCATGGTGGGAAATGCACCCCAGCAAATAAACCACACCCCCCACACTCTCCAATATCCCCCTTGGGCCCCAAGGCGGGAGAGGACCAGTGGGAATATGGAGTCTGACCTCCTGTGTCACGCAGGCCCTGGGGGGTCCCTGAATTGATCCCCCATGTCCCAGAGGTGTCTCTGAGAAGGGGAATGGGGGCTGGATTCAGAACCAGCCTGCCTGGAGAATCCCCCCGGCCCCTGGGCAATTCTTCCTCTGGGTCATTGCCCCGCCATTACGATCTGATTTCCAGGCTGTGAGGTGGGGGAGCGGGCAGACCCCCGGCCAGAGACGGCACTGTGGGCGGCGTTAAGGACACTGTGCGAGGAGAAGGACCGGCTCTGCGAGCGAGAGCTCACGTTGGGAAACGCCCTTCAGAGCGGCCGGGCAGCAGGCCCCGTGGCAGGGATTTTAACGTGAAAACGGCAATTTTGTGTCAAACAAAATGGAGTCATCACCTTTGACCCCTTGGACTCCATCTTGGGCTTTGCCCCTCCCCCCATGGAGCGCGCAGCGACCGTTGGGGAACCGGTTCCAACCGGATTTTCCCGCCTTGCCGAGAGTTCCGCTCCCCTCAGGGCTCCCGCCAAGCAGCCTGGGAGGGGCCAGTCGCTGCCCCACAGGCAGCCAGAGCCGGGTCCCCTCTGACACGCACCCCCCTCTGCCCTATGGGGGGAACAGGGGCACCCGCCCCCCATGTCCATACCTGGCCCAGTCCGTCACAAGGCTCTGGGGAGGGGATGGGGACACAGGGCTGGGGGAGTCTCCAGACACACACACAGAGGGTCTGGGGGCCGAGGCCGGCACTTACCCAGCAGAGGCAGGAGCAGAGTTAGCTCCATGCTGAGCCGGTGGTGCCGGGCGGGGAGCCGGGAGCTCGGCCGAGCAGAGGAAGTCTGGTGTTTTAGATACCGCTTGTAATGATATAACTGGGAGCACTGGCTGTGGGGGTCTGGAAGCACAGGAAACAGGAAGGACGGGGAGGAGATGGGCCAGGCTGATTGGACCCACCCGCACCCTTTCTGCAAAGCCGAGCGTCCAATTGCTTGTACTGCCTGGCTCCATACGTTTGAGACTTATCCGCTTGCAATCGGTGCGATAGAGATTTCTGAAGAAAGCAAGCGTGCTCTGCTAATCCACTGCCTTGGAACAGAAGGGCGGCGTGTATTTTACACTTTTCCCCTTGCAGATGATAAATCTGAGACTGCACTCATTGCACTGAAGAACGTATTCGTGCCAGAAGAGAATGTAGTAGCTAATTGCTACAGATTTCACCAGTATGAGCAGAAAGTAGCTGCGGCCGCCCCTGAGGCAGCCAGAGCCGGGGCCCCTCTGACATGCACCCCCTCCGCCCTGTGGGGGGAACAGGGGCACCTCTCCTGTTAGGCATCCCCGGCCCCATCCACTCACCCGCCTCCCTGCTCCGCCTGCATCTCTCTCCTCCCCCTGAATAACAGCAGGGAACCCCTCAGCTGACCCCTCAAAGGCGCTGTGGGGCCCACGGGCTGAAGGCCCCAAGTCACTTTCAAGTGGCTGTCCCCATCGGTCACTAGATCAGATCCTTGTTTAGGGGACTCCTTACCTTGACTCTCTGACATGGCCAGGATTAACCCAGCTGGGTCCAGGTTTCACGCCTGCTTAATAAGTCACGGCATGGCTAGTTTCTTTGCTGTTTGACTTGCTGGCATGTTACCTCCCTGCCCCCAAACTCCCTGATTTTGCATCATTCCTTAATACGTCTTCTCCTGGTTTGCTTTCTACACAGCCCATCTTCGTTTAGGGAACAGAAGGAGAGTTACAAAACAATGGGACAGACCCTGGATTAGAGGACCGGGGCTGTGATCTTCAGCACAGAAAAATCAATCGGATGCCCCACATCCATGCACCTTATTGATCTTTTAAAACTCTCCGTGCTCACACGGCCATTCGATTAGGGTTTCCTAATGAGATTTCCCGGACTCAGTTACGCACGTGGACTCCTGGGTCCTTTAACAGCCTTAACATGGAGTCACAAACAGTTCCGTGGTCTCCCCAGCCCATCTCGCCTCCCAGACACACTCGACCTAGCCACAATGGTCAATGAGACCAAAAACCACATCCCATGTAGGATGCTTTCAGTCCTAAAACCAGGCTTATTTTCAACACAGATCGATTGGTGCCCTCACTCCTACAGGAAAAACCACATCTGTAGCCAGAGCTGTGATAAGTTTTCTACAGAAATATTAACTAAGGGAAGGGAGGAAGTGAGTGAGCTGCATGTTTAAGGCAGAAAACAGGTGCACACCAGTGAGTTACCATCTAAATTCAAAGAGTGCAGAGCTTTACTGATCTGTGAATTTCAAAGGTAGGCATGCCCACCAAGCAACCCTGGGGATCTCTGGTTTAATTTCAAAGTCGCTGGCCCATCAGAGATCAAAGAGACAAATACCAGTTTCTTTTGTCAGGGATTTTTATTCCCTTGCCTCAGAGAACTGGAGGACGAGGCCACTTCACGTGCAAGTCTCCAGTCCGTGGGTCTGGCGAGCCAACAGCCAAGTGTTTTGTGCTCTCATGCTCCACAACGTTTTGTCTGACATCGTGGGGGTTTAGCTGGGCAGGAAATAGCCCCTGCCGTGGAAAGATCTTCTTTCATACTTACTCATGCTTCTCTGCAGATTGTGTGGGGTGCATAGGGCAGCATAAGCACGTAAATATTACCTGATAACATGCGGAGTGACCATTCTCATTGTGCTTGCAACACACACGCATTTTTTTCCATTCTAAACACTGCTGACATTCTTGTGAGTCTAATCCCGACACTGAGGAAGAGGAACATCGAACTGACCGGGTCTAGTCTCCAGCTGTGAGCTTGTGAGCCCTCAGCTCATCCCTGCAGCCTGGGCAAGGGTGGCACCCGGCCTGCCTGTGTTTCCAATCTTCTGATTAGTATGATCCAGGCAGGCACAGGAATCCCCACTCCTTTGGGTAGAGCTGGCTAGTTTGGCAACTGCCTTCACTGCGCATTTCCACCATGCAGATACAAACTCTTTCGACATGCCCCATGCACACACCACACAGTGACAGTCATGGCCAGGGGCTCCCCAGTTTTTCTATAATATTGCACAGGATACCGGCTGGCTAAACAGGCTGACAGCAGTGACTTGGGTCATACCAGGGCTATAGGGATACAAAGGGGGAAGGATTCAGATCCTGGGCACAGGGGAAGAGGATGTGTAGGAACACGGAGAGGGCTTCCCCTCCTCATTTGGGTGCCTTGTGGGTGGGTTTGGTTGCCACCTCGCTGTACAGCACCTGCGCCTCATCAGCAGGCCTGGCTCTGGTTTTCGACTTTTTCGCATGCGTGCCCGAGGAAGACAACTCTATGTGTGCGTAGGCGACTTCTGAGCCCTGCTGGGGGAGGACAGAGAAGCAGTGAGGGGGGGTGCATGGACAGGATTTGGAGGAGGGAGTGGAGAACACGGCCATCGCGTCAGAGCTAGCAAGGCTGGAGGAGGCCAGGAGTGACGTGAGCTGCAACCTAAGTGGAGACTTGCCCTGAAATGAGCCAGGGGCAATGCAGGGACGTGTTTGATGCTCCGCTGAGGCAGGAGAAGTTAAGGAGTGGGTGTAACTGGCACAGCAGCCGCCCTGCAGAAAAAGAGCCGCAGAGCAGCACAAATGGATTTGAGCCAACAGGGCCCTGCTGCCGTGAGACAGCCCAACCCCCCTCTGGGCGTTGTGAACAGGAGCATCGCACGTACGACAGCTGAGCTAACGGCTCCTCTCCACCCGGCACTGGTGAGGTCTCCGCTCAGCCCCCTGCCCCAGCGTTGCCCTGTCTCAAGGGAGTGTTAGGTAAGAGAGTAAGAAAACGTTTCTAACTCTGAGGGTAGCGAAGCCCAGAACAGGTGACCCAGCAGTGCAGGGGGATCCCCATCAGGGGGGATTTCAGCGAGGAGCTGGACAAACACCCGTGGGGAAGGTCCAGGTTTGGGGGATCCTGGCTCAGCAGAGGGGCTGGACTTGAGTCCCTTCCAGCCCTACTTTGCCGTGATTCAGATCAGACTTTGGGGTGATGGGGAAAGGAGTGACCAGTTCTCAGCCCTCCCCACACCTGTAAAACCCAGAGCCACTTCCCTTTGTGGCTTTTCCTTGCCTGCCCCACCCCAGCCAGCCCGCTGCCTCTCAGCACTGGGCACAAGACTGAGGCCCCTGGACCCATTCATGTTACCTGGTCCATCTGTGCGGCCTCTGGTCGCTTCTTCTCACGCCTGGGATCCCTGTTCCTGGCGTGTTCTCTGGGCTCGGATAGCTCAGGGCCTGTCGCATACTTCGCAACTGAAACAGACGCAGAGGAGAAGGGGGCTGATGTGGGGAGTGTCATGAGGATGCCCAGAAAGCAGCTGGTGGCAAAGGACGTGCATTGGGATGGAGCAGAAGGTTTATACGGGATGCTTAGAACTGCTCGCTGCAGTTGTTAATTATGAGGAGTTACTAATATTGAGAGGCAATGTTAGCACAAGAGATGCATTCTCTAATCAGTGTAGCTACACGGCACTGAGGGACGTATTGATGCTAATTGTGGTCACGGATGAGCCCAGTGGTGGGAAATTGGGCTCAGGTGCCATTGGCTTCTGGAGTGAAATCAACCCAATAGGAAAGGGTATCCTTTGTTCCACGCCCACATGTGAGGGGTGAATTCTGTGGCGTGTGCTGGAGGGGAGGGAAGGTGCCGACACGTCCCCACTCTCATAGGGCTTGGACGTTGTGGCGTAGTGGGGGGCTGTCTGCTCTGTGACCCGGGGTCCCCCTGCGCTGTGATGGGAGATTCTCACTACTCTCCCAAATGTGGATTAACCCAGATTAACTCCCTTTATTCTACTGGCTGTTCGTGCCACTACGGGGGTGCAGGAGTTGAGGGCTGCTTCCCACACCCACGCCATGGCACAGCGCTGTGTGGTTGTGAATGGTTTCACTGCACGAATGTTCCTGGCTACGCCACGTTGAGAGATCAGATGGGAGATCACCAACCTCTTTTCTTCCTCCAGCCCCACCACAGTAGGGCAGCCAGGAGTCCGAGCAGAAGCAGGACACCGCCGACGACTGACAGCAGAATAACGAGGAGAGGGGGTGCAGCTGTGGCTGATGGAGGAAAGAGGGAAGGGGAGGTGAGAACAGACAGACGCTCCAGGACAAGGTCTGGGCCCCACAGAGGAACCCGGCGATGCAACAAATTTGCCCTTTGCTGAGCTCTCTGTGACGTGTGTTTGTCCCCACCTGCTCTTTGCTCCAAAGTGGGGACAGGAGACCCAGTGGTGATGGGGCTGGCCTGGGGCGCTGGCCATACGGGTTTGATTCTCTGCTTTGCTGTGTCCTTGTCTCCTATCCCCATCCCTGCACAGGGCTCCGAGGGGCCCCAGCTGTTACCGACACAGTGAGATCAGACATGTGGCCCGTCACATGTTCCTAGCTAGAATCGGGGGGCGATTGACAGAACGTTCATCCCCCACTTGCTTCTCTATCTGCAGGTGGCACCTGTCACCTCATCCCACCTCCCCTTCCCAGGAGAGCCCCTGAGGACGATTCTCCTCCCTTGGGAGCCTCCCAGGGATGTCTCACCTGTGTTAGCATCATCCACAGTGACGTTCACGGCCTGGCCCGTGGGGGACGGGCTCCAGCCCCCGTTCTCCTTCTTCCCACAGGTGAATTGAATCACGTGGCTGGGTCCGCGGGTCACAGTCACATTGACAGAGACATTCCTGGGCTCCACCCCATCGATCTCAGAGCCTGCGACGCTGGGGGCCACCTCATCTCCACCCTTGGGGGCCGTGCAGGTGATGACCAGGGGGGGCCCTTCACTCACCGCTCCAGATGTGGGATCCAAGCTCAGCACTGGTGGGGGAAGGGGATCTGCGGGGAGCAGCAAAGGGGAGGGGTCAGCAGGCATAGGGCAGGGGGGAAAGAGGAGCTGGTGCCAAGAATTCAACTTACTCAGAGCTGCCCCCTGCTCTGTCTACAGAGCCTCTTGCTTCAGCTCAGGACTGAGGGTCTCCGCACAGAAATAAGCAAGTGCCTTGCTGGGGGGGGGCTTCCCATAGATCCAGCGTGGGGCTGGAGTGGGAGGGCAGAAACTGCCATGGACACCAGGCCACAAATCATCTCCTGCCACTCCCAACCCTCATTGCTAATGCCCCACCTCTGAGTTTCATGGACCCCTCTGCAGACAGATCTCAGGGTGTGTGGGGATCCCCCCCCCCCCTCCCCAGACTCGCTGCTGGGATTCTACCCTCCCGAAGTGTAGAGGTCCCCGGTTTGAGTCTGGGAGTGAGGGATCCCTGTCCCAGTGTGAGCAACACCCTGCCCCCAAGGGCCACGTGACAGACCAGATCCTGGAGTTAGGAGGAACTCTGAGCCCTGTGGGGTTTCAAGCCCAGCACCTCAGTGTGGCAGCTCCTGCTTCCATGCCTATGGACAGCAGGGACCCTGGGGCATGGGTGCTGGCACTGGGTCAGGAGGCAGCAGAGCCTCAGGACATGAAGATTCTGAGATGGGGTAGAAACTGCCCTGGAGGGTGGGGGGCTGTGGGGCACTGAGGGACTGAGAGGCACTTTCCCCTGTGGCTGGAGGAGAGACCCCACCCAGGCGAGCAGACCCCAGCAGACAGAGGGGCTCACCCGTCACTGCTATGGAGAGGGGCTGGCTCCTCTCCGATTCGATCTCTCGCCTGGACTCTGCCCTCCAGCACCCACAGGTGTAGGTGCTGGTTTGCAGCGGCGCCGACAGCCGAACGGAGGCGGTGGCCTGGTGCAGGCGGAGGCAGAGTTCCTCGGGGAGCAGTGTCTGGCCGTCCTTGTAGAAGCGGATCATGGAGTCGTTGGGCGCCCCCGCGGCTGAGCACGTCAGGGTGATCGATTCTCCAGCAACGTAGCCCAGCTGCTGCGGGGACACGCTGAGCTGAGGAGTCGGGAGTGGGGCTGGGAAGGACAAGGGGGGAAGAGATGGGTCCAGCTTGGCAGAGAGGAGCCTCAGCACCCTGAGGAGCTCTGGGGAGTGTCTACCTATTGGCTCTAATGTAGCCATGGCCCATTGACCCCGGCTGGGACCTGCCCCATGGACTCCAATGGAACAGCCACTTATCCCATTGGTCTGGCTGGGCCAACAGAGGCGTCTCTAGATCTAGCTGAGTCTCACCCCCTGGGATCTCTCTCACTCATGGGAAAGACCCTGAAACCAACCAGCCCACAGGTCCCGTGGGGTTTGTTTGAAGCTAAAGTTAGGAAGATTTTCTGTCACAGGGAGCTGAGGCATGGGGGAAGGGGCATGATGAGGCTGGTTTCCAATCCTCAGACCATGACTCAGTCTGATGGGCATTCATCATGCCCATGCACCAAGAGGGGGTAGCCGGCGCTGGAGAGTTTCTTGCCTGTGATTCCTGTGCGTCAGTGACCCCAGGGGCCACCAGGGTTGTGGGGAGAAGCGCTCCAATTGCCCCACATCTCTCCTGACATGTGGCCCCCAGAACTGGGCAGAGCACTCCAGCGGAGATCTCATTGACGGGGGGGCAGAGCATGAAAATGACTTCTCATGTCCCACAGCCGCCCTTTGATTCAGGCCAGAAAAAAAATTTTCGCTTCCCGTTCTGTGTGCGTGACATGGATTGTTCCTTCCCAAGAGCAGGACTCTGCCTCTGTTCTTCTTGAATTTCATCCAATCTGCCTCTGACCCTTTCTCCCATTAGCCCGGATCATTCTGCACTGTAACCCTGCCTTCCCAAACAGTGGCCACACCCCCAGCTGGGTCCACTCTGTGCCCTTATCTAATCATTGATGATGATGGTGAATGACACAGAACTATGTCCGGGAACTGGTCTCTTCCCCCCGCCAAACCCCTCCACTCACTCAGCTACCCAACATGGCTGGGAGCCACTGACGGCTACTCTCTGGGGAGGGCTTGGAATTGGTTCCTGTCAGCCTGGATGACAGGGCTGGGAACTTCCCACAGCAGTGCCCAGGGCTACGACCTTGCCGCACAGTGGTCTACTCCTGCCGCTGGAGAGCTGCACCCGACTCCCAGTTGTCTGACTGCAGGCCTAATATTGACTAGAAACAATCTGGGATTTGTTTAGTTAAATACCCCCCAGGTTTCTAATGTTACTGCAGGCTGGAACTCCACAGTCCCATGGTAGCTCCAATGCCCCGTCCCACCCCACTGTGGGAGCCAGAACTGGGGGGTGAATCTGACCCAGTGGATGTTCCTGTCACTGGCTCACTGACTGGGCTGCATCTCACCCTCTACATGGAGCAGACCCCCGGCCCTGGGCCCAGCAAACAGCAGCAAACTGGGGGGCTCACCTGTTACTGCAATGGGGATGTTTTGGCTCCTCTCCGATACGATGTCTGGTCCTTTCTTGTCATCCATCCTGCGCCAGTATTCACAGCTGAACACCCCCGTGTGTGACATGGCCACACTCGACAGCTGGATGGAGGCCACATGACGGTACGGGATTAACACGGATTCTGTGAGCTGGATTTCCACTTCATCCTTGTAGAACCGGAACCTGGTCAGTATGTCCACCCCGGCAGCTGAGCACGTCAGGGTCACGGCTTCCCCAGCCACGTAGACAGGCCGCAGAGGGGACACGGTGAGCTGGGGGGCTGGAAAAGGCAAGAGTGTTGGGGGAGGATGATGACAGAGGCAGAGGAGGAGCCAGGGGAGGGCAGAGCAGGGAGGAATCCTGGGCACAGACCCCAGCCATCCCCAGCTCCGTGCCCAGGAACCACGTCCCCACCGGGCCAGGCAACCCCTGAGCAGCCGAGATCTCCCTGTGGGACCCAGTGGGACCAGCCTCCCCTGCTGGTACCTGAGGGGGCAGCTCATTCCCAAGGACTCAACTATCAGGGGCTGGGAGGGGCTTGTGTGGCTGAGGTTGGGGGCACAGACCAGGCTGCCCTGCAGCGAGTGCAGGTGCCAGCGATGGGTCTCACAGCCCTGGGTGCCGCCAGGGATGACAGGGAGCTTTGCACAGATGGATAGTGGTGGGGTGGGGGGTCCAGTCCCCAGACCCTGACCCCATGTGACTGGCTCCGCACTGGCACTGGGGGGGGTCACTGGGGGGCTTGTGACAGCAGAAGAAGTAGGTGAGCGAGGGGAAGCCGGGCACGGCAGGGAACAGGCCCTGTGGGAGGGGCCAGGGGGATTCGGGCTCGGGGGCCCGGGCACGAGGGGGCGGGGTTAGATGCAGAGGAAGGGTCACACCCGGCAGGGAGCTCTGAGAAGGAGCTGGCAGACGAGGGGAGGAGGTACCAGATCAAGTGCATGTCGGCGATCACAGGGGACAGGCCCTGCCCCCCTGCACCTCACTGAGCCCCACCCTGTCCTGCGCCCTGTTGCCAGCAGGACTCAGGACCTCTCTGAGTGGGATCTGCTAGCTGGACTGGGCTGCCCAGGGCACAGCAGGGGGGAGGATGAGCCGGTCACCCCTTTACAGACCGAACCTTTGCCATGAATGCTGAGTTCCAACAATACCCAGGACCCCAGTGCTGTGAGCTCCCTGCAGCAGTGCCCTGCCACTGCCCAGTCTGTTTTGGTGGGAGCGGCTGAGGCATCACCGTGTGTCTGAGATGCTGGGAATGGCTGGACTAAGGACAAGGGTGAGGCTGGGATACCAGGGGGGCTTTCGATTCCCGGGGACTCGCCCGTCCAAGCGCAGGAAAAGGGGCTCACCTGCTATGGAGATGGAGACGGAGTTGCTGTGCTCAGAGATCGGTCCATTGGGTCCCTCTGTCCAGTACACACAGGTGTAGGTCCCGGCACTTCCCTTCTCCGCTCTGAGAACCAGCTCGTCTCCTGCCGCATTACGTTGGACTGCGCTGGGGCCCTGCTGCCCTGTCTGGCAGAAGAATCTGTATCCCGAAGGCTGCACATGCCCAGGAGGTTGGCACGTCAGTGTAGCTGTCTGCCCGGGCAGAAGCACTGTGAGCTGATGTTCCAGAGCTAGTGTGGGGGCCGGCAGACCTAGGACAGAGGCAGAGGGAGAGGCCAGGCCAGCATGGGGAGGGAGAAGTGATGAGTCGCAGACAGACACGGGCACAGACCTGCCCCAGCTCCCTGCCTGGGGGAAACACCCCACGGCCAATAGCCAGGCCTTGGCTCTCTTCAGTCCTGTGGGTCTCCCCCGAATGGATCCCTCCATGACCAAGAGCCGAGCTCCGAGAAACACGTTCAGGCTCCTTCACAAACCACCAGCGCTGGGAATCGCCCCGGCCCCTGGGGAAGTGTCCCCGGGGTTCATCCCCCTCACAGTTAACATCTGCCCCGATTTCCTGTCTGATCGCTCTGGGTTCAGCTCCCAGGCTCTGGCTGCTTGGAGATCTGTGTCTGTCCGATGGAGGAGCCATCGGTGCCCTTCTCCGTGTTTCGCTTAACGGCTTGAGCACCTGGGATCTCTCACTTGAAACCGCTGCCCATCGGTGCAACCTCAGGCCTCCCGTGGACAGCTTGCCCCACCCACATACCCCTCCAGTCACCCCCGGTCTGCTGCCCCACCTGCTGTGCACAGGGCAGGAGGGAGGGTGGGCAGGGCCCGGTGCTAGTCAGGGAGAAGTGCAGGAGAGATTCTGCCTTTCCCACCAGGCACCAGGTCAAGAGGAGAGGAGATGGGGCAGGAAGGGTCCTTCATGGGGCCTCCATGCCCCTGGGATCTCCTCTGTCCACCCAGGGAGCTGGCTGAGGGCAGGTTGAGCATGGGAGGGACCTTCCTCCACCTGGGTCCCCCCAGGTCTCCCCACGCTGTGTCTGGGGGGCAGTGGGGAGCAGAAAGGGGCGAGGCTTCATAATGCAAGTGGATCAACCGAAAGACCCTAATTCCCACCAGGGGATTCACCCCACGGGGGCAGAGGCAGAAGTGGGGGGAGATTCCATCAGCCGACCATCAGCCCTGCCCAGCAGTGGCCAGCAAGCACTGAGCAGAACTGAGGAAGTTTGGGCAGATGTGGGGAAGGGAAGGGGATGTTCTCCACCCATCCTGTTGACTCTGCAGACTCTGCAGAACCTGCTTTTACTGCCCTGCTGGGCGGTGCCGGGTCTGTGCCCCTGGCCCTGAGCCCTCAGTGGGAGCCCAGAGCTGGGACAGAGAGACCCCCCCACACACCCCCCCAAAGCGATGGGCCCTGCCCAGGGGCGCTCAGTGTCATGGGGAGGGGGGTGCTGGGTCTCCACGGCCTGTCCAGCCCTCGTTCTCTTTGCTGGGGCTGCCCATGAGGGGTGGGTCGTGCCCATGGGGCCATGGGCAGCTTCTCCCCTGTGGCCTGGGCTGGCACCCACCAAACAGACCTTCCCAGCAGGCACCAGATGGGGTCACTTCCACCCCCATGGATGTCAGGGGAAGCTCCCCCCTTCCTTGCACTTCTCAGCCCCACGGAGTGAGAGGAGCAGGACCCCAGCCCCACTGCCAGGACCCCTCTTCCCTTCCCCACCGACCGCCAGCATCCCAGGGAGGCCAGGAGACCTCGTTACCTGAGGGGGACACCGGCCTGGGGAGACTCTGGAGCGAGGCTGGAAGAGAAGAGCAGAGAGGGGGTGAGAGCTCTGGGGAGGGGATGGGGACACAGGGCAGGGCTGGGGGAGTCTCCAGACAGACAGACACATAGAGGGGCTGGGGGCCGAGGGGGGCACTTACCCAGCAGCGGCAGGAGCAGAGTTAGCTCCATGCTGAGCCGGTGGCTCCGGGCTGGGAGCTGGGTTCTTGGCTCAGCACAGGAATTCCCAGCCTCAGGCGTGGTCACCGCTCAGCTCAGGGCTGGAGAGACACTGGTGTGTGCGCGCAGGATCTGGGGAGGGGAACTGAGCATTTCCTGGGTGTGACAGTGGGGCTGAGGAGGGTTTCCAGTCCCAGAACCCTGACCCTGCAAGATGGGACTGACCCACGCTGGGTGCAATAAACTGGAGCAGGGCCGGCGCCAGGTTTTTTGCTGCCCCAAGCAAAAACATTTTTGGCTGCCCCCCCCCTCCCCCTTTGGCCTGCTGCTGCAGGACAGGCACTGAGGAGGAAAATGCCCCTTTCACCTGGCGGCTCTTTGACTCCCAGCCCCCTCCAGCCAAACCCAGCCTACGTCCTGTGTCCCCTCCACACACATCCCGTCCCCACTCACCGAACCCAGTTTCTACCTTCTCCCCCTCCCAGGCAAACCCGACCCCTCAGGGACCGGACCCAGTCCGCCCCCACTTTCTCTCCCCCACCTAATCCATCCTGTGCCTGCTCTTCCCTCCCAGCCAAACCCCTCCAGTCTGCTCCCCTCTCCCTGCTCCCCCCACTGACCCAACTCCGTCTCCTTTCCCTCTCCCCGCCACACCCTCGTGTCCCTTCCCCACAGCCCACGCGGAAACGTCGGAGCACCCTGAGGGAGGGGTGCAAGTGGCATGGGTCCCCCTGGGGATGCGCGTGGACACAGCCGGGAAATGGAATGGGCAAGGCCAGGGGTTCACGGCGCAGCTCCCGGAGCGAGGCAACGACACCTTTCCTCCCCCACCCAATCTCTGAGCCGGGGCAGGCGAGTCCCCCCTCCTCCCTGTCCACCCGCCCGCAGGCCGTGCCAGCCAATCCGCACGTGAGGCACGGAGCCAGCCCACCCTGCCTGGCGCGAGGCCAGTCTTTCCAAACCGGCAGCCAGTGTAACGACAGAAGGTGCTCCCTCTCCGAATTCCCGACTTCGGGTGCACTGAGCATGCACACCCGAACTGAGCATACGCAGTAACCTTCGCTGTGGCCACTGCCCTCTCTCTGCCCTCACCTCCACGTCCGATGTGCTGCCTCCTCTTTGTAGGGGGTGAAAAGGATTAAGGGGGGCAAATTGCAGTGGGGGGGTGTCAGGGTCTGAGCTGGGGGCAGAAATTTACCAGCGGGGAGGAATCAAGCTACTGTAGGTAGCGGCAGAAGAGGGGCTGAAGGGGAAAATCGGGGGGTGGTAGCAAGGGTTAAGTCCGGGGGGGAGACGCTGCCAGACCCTGTGTGGGGACAAAACCCCCGTTTAGGGAGGGGGAGGGGGGAACAGTTACCCCGTGGGATGAGCCACCTGCTGCGCTTGTAAATAGTGGGGTGCGAGGGGTGCAAAGGCTTCTCGTTCTCCTCGCAGGATGCTGCATGTCAGCACCGGAGCAGAGGGCGGATTCCTGGGGTTGTGTTCGTAAAGGCACAGGCCTCCCAGCTCCTAGACTGTCTATCGTATACAAGTGCTGCAGGGCTACGTTACTGCTACAGTCGGGAGACTGAGTGCTGTGAAATATTGTACAGACGGCCCCTCTCTCGTTTGGAGTATTGAAGAGTCTTCTCGCAGTGTCTATGTCTAAACGCAGTCACTGCAGCTCCTTTCTCTTATATCACGTGCCGAGGTGCTAAACTCCCTCCCAGAGCCCACACCTCCACACCCCCTCCTGTACCCCAACCCCCTGCCCCAGGTCAGAGCCCGCACCCCTCGCCCAAGCTCCCCATAGCCTGCACCCCTCCTGCACCCAAACTCCCTCCCAGAGCCCACGCATCCACACCCCCTCCTGTACCCCAACCCCCTGCCCCAGGTCAGAGCCCGCACCCCTCGCCCAAGCTCCCCATAGCCTGCACCCCTCCTGCACCCAAACTCCCTCCCAGAGCCCACGCATCCACACCCCCTCCTGTACCCCAACCCCCTGCCCCAGGTCAGAGCCCGCACCCCTCGCCCAAGCTCCCCATAGCCTGCACCCCTCCTGCACCCAAACTCCCTCCCAGAGCCCACACATCCACACCCCCTCCTGTACCCCAACCCCCTGCCCCAGGTCAGAGCCCGCACCCCTCTCCCAAGCTCCCCATAGCCTGCACCCCTCCTGCACCCAAACTCCCTCCCAGAGCCCACACATCCACACCCCCTCCTGTACCCCAACCCCCTGCCCCAGGTCAGAGCCCGCACCCCTCGCCCAAGCTCCCCATAGCCTGCACCCCTCCTGCACCCAAACTCCCTCCCAGAGCCTGCGCTCCAAACAGGGCCAGGTTAAGCTTTTGTGGGCCTGGTGCTAAACCTGTTTGTGGGCCCCCCTGGGGGCAATGGGGACGTGGGGCAAAGTCCTCAGAGCGAGGGGCTGGGCAGGGGCAATGGGAGATGGGTCACGGCACGGCAGGGACAGTCCTGCTCCACCCAGCCCAGTACAAAGGCACTCTTTACAAACTGGCAGCTGTCAGACGCACACTGGTCCACCCGGCCCTGTGTTGTGGCCATCATGCTTCTTCCCCTTCGGGGCAGGCCCATGCCGCACCATGCTACCCCCCCCCCCGCACCCAGCACCCCTCTGACCCCCTACACTCAGTGCCACCCAGAGACCCCCACAAATCCCTATGTCCAGTGCCCTCCAACAGACCACTATGCCCAGCACAGCCCCACCCACCCAGAGCCCCCCCGATCCCTTCACTGCACAGTGCCCTCCACAGCTTCACCGTCACAACTGCACAGTGCCCCGCACAGACCTCCCACGCTTCCCAGTGCCCCGACACACGTAGATCTCCCCACCCCCACTGCCCAGTGTCCCCCAAAACCCCCCACTCCCCAGCACCCCAAAACACACAAACTTTCCCCTCTTGAGCATCTCCCACCCACTCACTGCCCAGCATACGCCCCCAGGTCCTCTAGCAACCTACTCTCCCACACCTGGACCCCCCCGTCCTCAATAGCCAGCCCTGGTAGGAGGCGAGGGGCCAGACCCTGCTGTGTGGATGGGTTAAAGGGGTCCCAGCGTAGGTAGGCCTGGTGCCACAGTGCCATTGGTACCAGTGTAAATCGGATACAGACGCCAAACCCCCTCCCTGCAGTCCCTGGTGCCACTTTCCTGCTACAGGAGACTGTAGGACTTGGCTCTGCTTTGCCTCATTTCACACATGTGGTGTAGCTCAAGTTGGCATTTGCCCCATGTCGCTGTTTGACTTCTCGTGCAAGGTGTATGGAAAAGCAAACCCATTCCAGGCTCACCCTATGTCTCTGGCTAGTCTTGCTTCAACCTCCTAGGACTGTCCTCCATTGGGTGATTCTGCCTCTTTCCTGGTTGGTATTAGGAGAAGCAATCCCATTCCAGGCATGTCCCATTGCGCTCTGTTCAGATACGGATTCCACAGGGACTCAGAGAGAACAGACGTATCTCCGCCTGTGGTGCTCGAATGTATACTCCCCTGTGATACTGTTTGCCAGTGTGGTTTGTGAGGGTATTCCACACAAGGCAGAGTACAGACCCACATTTACACAGCTGTGTCTGAGGGGCTGAATACTGGGGAGTCCAGTTCACACCAGAGAAGCAAACTCATTGCACAGGAATTATGCCAAGGAGAACGATTTTTCTCTCTCCTCCTAATAATATCCTTTTAGGTATTTGAAAACAGCTATCATGTCCCCCTCAGGGTATGTCTATACTAGCCCCCTAGTCCAAACTAGGGTGGCTAATGTAGGTATTTGAACTTGCAAATGAAGCACAGGATTTAAATATCCCCGGCTTCATTTGCATGTTCCCGGGAGGGTGCCATTTTTAAATCCCCTTAGTTCGAACTGCCTGCCGGAAGTCTCCTACTAGAAGATGGATCCACCCTCTGTCAGGCTGGGAAAATTTCAGCTTCCCTTGCCCCACAAACTGCTGCCCCCAGGAGCATCCCCACCCACGTCCAGCAGATGCAGACTGAGCCGAGGAGCAATTTAGGGACCAGGGCAAGAACCCAGGATAGCATCTGCCTTTCCCCCCAGGGACACGGAGTGGATCTGTGGGGGAAGGGTCCTGCCTGTGTCTGGGGATGTTGAACCGACCAGCCAGCCGGCCCGGCAGTAGCTAGAAGGAACCGAGCAGAAACAACAAAGCTCAGGCGGATGTGGGGGAGAGGGGAGTTTTTTCCACCAACACATTTTCTCCGGGGTCTCTGCAAAACCATCTGTTAATGTGCTGCAATTCCAAATCCCACAGAAGATCCTAAGCCCCATAGGGAGAAATGCCTCCCCCGCTGCACTCACACAGACCACGAGCACCCAGATACGGATGGGAGACGTCGTTACCTGCAGGGGACACCGGCCTGGGGAGCATCTGGAGAGAGGCTGGGGGAGAAGAAAAGGGAGGGGCGAGAGCTCTGGGGAGGGGAAAGAAGACACTGAAGGATTCGGGGGGTTGCTGGACAACACACACGCAGGGAGGCTGGGGACTGAGGGGGGCACTTACCCAGCAGAGGGAGGAGGCGAGTTGGCTCCATGCTGAGCCAGTGGCTCCGGATTGGGAGCTGGGCTCTCAGCTCAGCTGCTGGACAAATGTGAGTGCAGGGCGGGGGACGGAGTCAGAGGAAGTCTCAGTCTCACGCATGGTCGCTGCTCAGCTTAGGTGCTGCAGTCACCGCGGTCTGGTGCTCAGGGCGGGAGGAGGGGAGCTCGCCCTTTGCAAGTCTCGGGCAGCCAAATCCCCAGCCCCCACTCCAATTCTCCGGGAGAGGCATAAGGATCTTGGCAAAAATGACTCGACTACATTATGCAAATGAAGCATGACAAAATGATAATCAGAGCTTCATTTGCAAACTGCTGGCAAAAGCCGTCAGTGTAGACAAAGCATAAAGGTTTATTAAAAAGGGAATAAGCAAGTTCTCTGCAGGTTACAGCTAGAAAGAGAGACCCCAAGTCGTACCCATCTAAATCTGGTGAGCGACACAGCTCCGGTCATCTGTTATTCAAATGGGTTTGTTGGCCGACCCAAACAGTCACCCACGGAATATCTGGCTTCAGTTCAGAGTCTCTGGCCCTTCAGCGTTCGAACAACCCAGAACTACTTTCTTCTTTTTGGGGATTTTTACTCCCTTTCCTCCAGAGATCAGGAGGATGGAATCAGTTCACATGCTCGTCTCCAGTCCACAGGTCTCGGAAGCCAACAGCAAGTGTTTTGTGCTCTGATGGTCCACGCTGGGCAGGAAATAGCCCTGCTCTAGTATTTCACACTTGGTCACACTTCTCTCCAGAGTGTGTAGATGTTCACAGTTTACAAAGGAAGCTCTTAATGATCAACTGATAACATGACATGCACCATGACCGGTAAGATTCACACAGGCAGCAGCAACACAGAAACATTTTATAGATTCTAAACATTAAGCACATTCTTGCAAATTTAATATTTATATCAAGGAACAGTCAACACATTCTTATCCTAACACCCGGGTGGCTTTGCCTAGTCTCCAGTGATGAGGTTGTCAGCTCTTAGCTAACACCTGCAGCTACGCAAGAGCTGGCGTCAAACTTGCAGGAGCACCTAAGCTACGTGGTGTTTCTTCGCAGGCAACTCACGTGAGCTACAAAAACTCATAAATCCACAGTGCTGGATATGAGTCTGGCTTGTCTTTCTAACGTAATTCCAGCTACATGTGTAACCCTTTCGACACAACCCAGACACACATCACACAGTAATATTCATGACCGGGGGACATCAGTTTTTCCATGATACTTGACAAGATGCTGTTGGCTAAATATTTCACCTGCAGTGACTTGGGTGGGAACTTTGCCACCTGCCAGACAAGGGCTGTTGGGGTATGAAGGGTGAAGGATGCAGATCCTTGGAGGAGGGGAAAAGATGCAGGGAACAGAGAGAGGGATTCCCCTCTTATTTAGCTGCTTTCTGGGGGAAGGTTGTCACCACGTTGCTGTACAACACTTGTTCATCTTCAGCAGGCTTTGCTTTGTTTTTCGACCGGATCGAGTGGGTCTCTAATGCCTGGATATCTAAGAGTGCGTAGGTGACTTCTGAGTCCTGGTGGGGGAGGAAAGAGAAATGGTGAGAGGGGAGGGGTGCAGGGGTGCTGCTGATGAGAAAGAGGCGACTGGCATTCTTGGGTGTTTGAACAGGAGGAGACCTGGGAGATAATTGTCCTGCTGTACTCTGGACTAGGGAGGCCACAGCTGGAGAGGTGTGTCCAGTTCTGCGCATTTAGGAACATGGGGGCAAACTGGGGGGGTCCAGACAGAGCACGTTCACTCTGGAGTGACACGGCTAATGAGGGACGAGATAGACATCTGCTAAGCCAATGTTGTAAAGAGGACAGTGACCAATTCTTTCCTATGTCTGCTGAAGTTAAGGCAGAATGGGTTTAGTCTGTGGCAAGGGACACTTAGATGCGACATTACAAGAAATATTCTCCCTCTAATGGCAGTTAGTTCTGGAACAGGTGACCTGGGAAATCTCTGTCAAAGGCCAAAGACCCATCGGGCTGGTCCATGTTGAAGTAACGCTATCACAGGAGACCAAAACCGATGACCTCTTGAGGTCCCCGCTCAGCCCTACATGTCTGTGATTCAGTGGTGGTTTGGCGAAAGGGAAGGCCAATTCCCAGCCCATTCTATCTGCATGAACAAACTGGGAAGTATTTTTTGTGGCTGTTTTCTGACAGCCACACCCTACAGAGGAAGCAATATGTGAGGCCTCGGCAACAATTCAGGCATTGTCGGTTCTAAGAGGTTGGATTCTCCTAGCTCTGGAACTTAGCCTTTCAATGCAGTCATGTTACCTGCTCTGTATGATCCGCTCCAGCGCCCGTGGCTTTTGATCCCTTGCTGTCATGGCCTGGATCCAGGTTCCTGGCGTGTTCTCCAAGCTCAACACCTTCCGTGCATTTTGGAGTCTTTGGAACTAGTGCAGAACCATGGAAGAAGGGAGCTGAGGTGGGGACATACCCTGAGGAAACAACCAGCTACAGGGCATGACCTTGAGCAAACGACGCAAACTCAGCTTCATGCCCACGGTCGCTCTGTTTAAATACATTCTTTCTCACGCAAGAGACCTGGAGACTTCTGCAACTTAGACATTATTTTCCCCTCCCTTCACCCTGAGCACAACCAGGAGTCTTAGTGCTGACGTCAAATGAAATTCTATGTCTTAAACCAAACTTCGGCTGAGTTGGCTGTTTGATATCAGGTGTGGAGAAGTCAAATTTGTGCCAATATACATTTGACAGTGTAACGATACCCTTTTAGGTGTCTGTCTTCTTCCTATACTTTGTCCTCTCCTTCAACGTTAAATACCTCACTTACCCTGCCTATTGTAGGCTAGCAGACTTACCCAGTCTTGCACAGGTCCTTCAGGGTAGGAGACTGGTAGGCTAAATCTAGACTGGCAAGATTTAGCACAAATACTCTAAACACAAGAGTTTTTGTGTTAGAGTATTTGAGTAAGAGAGCGTCCATAGTGGCATGTGCCTTTGTGCAAGAGATGTGCTTTTGCGCAAAAGCATCCGTGCCAGTGTAGATGCTCTCTTGCGCAAGAAAGCGCCGATGGCCATTTTAGCCATCGGGCTTTCTTGCGCAAGAAATTAATGTTACCTGTCTACACTGGCCTCTTGCACAAGAACACTTGCACAAGAGGACATATCCCTGAACAGGAGCGTCAGAGAATTTGCGCAAGAAACCCTGATTTCATACAGAAGAACATCAGTGTTCTTGCGCAAATACTCACGGCCAGTGTAGGCAGGCGGCACTAAATCTTGCCAAGGTAGACAGAGCCGTAGTGTGGTGGGTGCAGGACCCAGGGCAGGGCCTTGGAGGTGTGGAGTGGCAGGGCTGGAGGATGAAGTGTCGGGGGTTCAAGAGTGAAGATTTTGGGGTGAGGAAGATCTCAGGTCAGTGACCCCTTCTCGAAGGGATTTCTCTCCCTCCTGGCCACAAGGGGCCTTCTGTCTCCCCATCTCCAGGCCCCTGGCCAACAAGGGCCTTATGTTCTTCCCCCCACAAACAACCTCCCCGCACCCTCCCCAATGACAAGGGGCCTTCTGCC
Organism: Pelodiscus sinensis; assembly: GCF_052426305.1. Classification (NCBI taxonomy): domain Eukaryota; kingdom Metazoa; phylum Chordata; order Testudines; family Trionychidae; genus Pelodiscus; species Pelodiscus sinensis. The sequence continues at coordinate 2,040,188 of NC_143081.1, read as the reverse complement.
TCCCCACAGGCCCATGGCCGCTAGGGGCCTTATGCCCTCTAGTCCCTCCAGGCCATCAGAGGCCTTCTGTGTCCCTTCAGCTCCCCTGGAGCTGCAGACAAGGACTCAGGGGGATGGGTTTGGGGCTACTTACCCATTCCGGTAGCAGGCAAGGTGGTAGAATTGCAGTCCAACTGGCCACTGTCTCTCAGGGGTCATTCTGCATATAACTCTCCCCTGTGGGCTCACTGCCCTCAATGGCCATGCTCAGTATCATGTCCCTCCTCTCTCTGCCCCCTTCCTTTCCACATGCTGGAACACAGTCCCATTCTCAGCTCTTCCCTTTGTTCTGGGCAAAATCACACCCTAACCCTGCTATCAATTAGGGGAAGAGGAGGCTGCATATGAAGTTTGGGAGTCTTGGCTCTTACTGTTGTGGAGACATTCTTCAACAAATAGACTCACAGACAGACAGACTGAAAGACGTTTGTGAAATACAGGGATCGATTTGGTTTCCACACTGCACTGTGGGAGGTTCCTTTGTGGTTGTGAATACTTTAAACTCTTTACCGAGATCATTATTGAATATTTCTGACTAGACCAGATCTGAGGCACAGGTGGGAGATCCCAGCCTCTCGCCTCCTTTCACCCACCTCTTTTCTTCCTGCGGCAGTAGCAGAGCAGAGCACCCAAGGCTGCGATCAGAAGCAAGATGCCACCAGTTCCCAGCAGAATATAATGGACCCTTTGCAAAGCTGTTCAGGGTACAAAGGAAAGAGAAGGGAGAGCAAATGAGAACAGCCCGGCAGCCGTGATAAAAGATCTGAGCCCCTCAGAGCAATCCAGCCTTGCAAAAGATTTCCTGTGATAACCCCTCACTGTGGTGGCCATTGCACTTTCAGTTTGTACCGGCCTGATGATCTTTCTGAAGTGCGGGAGGATGGTCCAGTGGTGATGGGGCTGGTCTTTGACACTGTCTGTGGGGGGCAACTCCCTGATAATCCACAAGTCACCTCTGAGGCTTCGCTCCTCCTTGCCTCATTTCTCCAGCTCTAAAAGTGGCACTGAAGGTCTCATTCTAGTCACACCGTCGTGAGGTGCCCAGATTCTAGGCCACTGAAGTGTCAGAGCTGGAAAGGACATGGGAGGCCGGGGAGGTAGAAATGGGTTTTTTCTATCACCAAGTGAGATCTGTCTCCTCATCCAACCCCCTTTTCCCATGAGAGCACTGGGGGATGGGTCTCCTCCAATGGGAGCAACACAGGGAGATGGATTAAGGCATTAGTGATGTCTCACCCTCACAGTCACAGCCTGGCTCCTGGAGGCAGGACCCACCTCCCACCCCTGTTCTCCTCGTACCCACAGGTGAATTCCCCAGTGTCGCTGGGACCAGCCTCTGGGATGCTGAGCACAGAGATGTTCATGGAGCTGGTGCTGGGCTCGGTGGAGCTGATCTCAGATTTTTAATTCACCCAAGTTCCAAGGCTGTACTTCAGCTGAAGTCTTTGCAAAGATTTTAAGGGACTATAAATACACACTGGCCTCAAAGATAAGATGTCTAAGCAATCATCATGGCTTAGTAGAATAAGAACACAAGGCACATTTTAAAACCACCGGGAAGGACCAACATGCATGCGAGGAAAGGTGAAGGGATAAGTGCGAAGGCCAAACATTCTAGAAAGATACCAAGAACAGATGTAACGATGGCGAAGATTGCTGTCCCGCCCCATCGAGATGGAAGCAGTGGGCAAACTGAGGGCTCTGAAGGAAGACAAGCATTTATCCATCGGGACAAAATATTTGTGATCAAAACCCAATTAGCCTGGCATAAAAAAGACGATAAGGAGCAAGAGAAACAACTGGAAAGAACAAACACCCATCAGAAAAAACAGCAGAAGAAGGGGAAAACCCACTGATCCTGATGGGGGAGAACCGGGGGGTGGGATAGCTCAGTGGTTTGAGCGTTGGTGTGCTAAACCCAGGGGTGTGAGGTCAAACTTTGTGGAGACCGTTTAGGGATTTGGGGCAAAAATTTGTCAGGGCTGCTACTTGGTCCTCCTGTGAAGGCAGGGCACTGGAGCTGATGATCTTTCAAGGTCCCTTCCAGTTGTAGGAAATGGGCAATTTCTATTAATTTAATTTAATTTGTTTAATTAGCAAAGGAGAACAGTTTTGCCTTAAGAGCAAGGGCGTCCTGCCATGGATGGAGCATCAGTTCGGACCAATACACCCCTCGCTCCTCCGCCCGAGCTCAAACAGGCTGGCCACAGACCATGGACTGGTAATCATAACTGTGATTGGGGGATTGTGTCTGTCTGTGTATGTAAGTGTATGCTCTCTGCTTCCCCAATGTATTCTCAATACAGATGGTGAGTTGTCTTTTGCCCCTATAAAGACCCCGTGTGCTTCGTAGAAGTGTAACACCTCAGGGGATCTGGCCCCTTTCACACTTCTTGAGCTATGGCCTATTGACCCCATCGAAGTCTGACCCATTGATACCAGCTTGTGATCTTGCCCATTCATGGAATAGTCACTGAAACAAGCCCTGGTGCAGCAGTGTCCTTAGGTGTGATTTAAACTGGTGTTTGGAGGGTCTAACGTGCCACCGGGAGTCCTTGAAAGACAGAGAACTGGTCCCTACGGTCAAAAACTCAGGCCAAACCGACAGTCACTTACCCCAGATTAATTGGCCACAGACACATTACAAAGACCCATGAAAGCCAAGTCTGTTGTAAATGCTATGAGAGTCTATTCACGAGGAAAAAGGAAGGAGAGAGCTAGCTGCAAAATTCATCCAGGAAAGAGACACAACCCAAAGAGTTCCCATCTAAATCCAAAGAGTGACAGAGCTGCAGGGACCTGTCTATTCACAGGGTCTCTCCGGGCAAACTGAGGACACATTTCACGGGGATCTCTGGTTTCAATGCAGAGTCTCTGGCCCTTCTGAGGTCAAACAGCCAAATCGATTCAGTTTCTTTTCCTTGGGGACTTTCATTCACACGTTCGTCTCCACTTCCAAGGAGCAGGGGACACAATCCACCAAAAGTTTTGCCCTCTCCTGTTCCACAGTTGATTGTCTTGAGGCCTTCTTTGGCAGGGCAGGAAATAACCTCTCCTCTGGATAACTCATATTCCAAACATGGTCCTGGTTCTCTCCACACTGTGTGTGTTTATCGTTTTAGTTCAAACACTGAAAGATCCCCTTGAAAAATTTGGTACGGTCTTTATCAATGAGGTGATTCCAGGCAGGTACATACCAGCATTTTGTAGTAACATCAGAACACAAGAGACACGCTTAGGAGACTAATTCCTATTTTGAGCAAAATCAACAGTCATGTGACCTGGTCTGGTCTCCACCAATGAGGTGGCCAGTTTTAGTATGTTACCCTGGATTTAAGGTGCATGTTTGGATCTCATATTGTGTTCAAATCAACTGCCACCATGTGCATTAGACACCATGGATTAAACAAAGAGAATACGACCTCGTTAATGGTTAATTGGAAAGCAGGCACTTAGCTTGGAGATCGAAACTAGCTTTTGGTTCCTGGCAGAGTGGGAGAAAGGAAAAGAAAATCAACAAGTGAGACTGAAAATCTCCTTGGATGAGGCCCCAAGTCAGGTTGCCTCGGAAATAACAAGTTTCTGGAACCGTAGGAAACGTGATGATTCCACAAAGAGCTTTAAGACTTGGCTGCTCTGCAGAAGTTAATTATGAGATAAGAGAAGACTGACGTGGCTGTGGAAGCCATGTTAGTGGAAAGAGGCTTTGAACATTGTCCATTCTCCAGGGGAGCACGTCTCTTGATGGGCTTTGCCTTTGCTCAAGAAGCAGGCTGGTCACTTGGGTAGCCCATCTCCAGCCCCATCAATAGCTGAGTCGACACCTCCTCTCCAGGGCTTTGTTGGAAGATGTCCGGGGAAGCAAACCTACTTCAGGTTCAGCCTATATCTCTGGCTCCTTTTGGGTCAATCTCTTTCCACAATCACCCGATTCTGTCAGTGGTAAGGACTGTCCTCAATTGGGTGATTCTGTCTCTTTCCTGGTTGGTTTTAGGAAAAGCAATCCCATTCCAGGCACATCCCATTGCGCTGTGTTCAAATACAGATTTCACAGGGACTCAGAGAACGGCCGTATCTTCACCTGTGTCACTCTCACATCTACTCCCCTGTGATATTATTTTTCCATGCAGTTTGGGAAGTTATTCCTCCCAAGGCAGAACACAGACCCACATTTTCACATCTGCGTGCGGGACATGAATACTGGGGAGCCAGGTTCACACCAAAGAAGCAATCTCTGTGCACAGGAGTTATGCAGCTGTGAAAAAGTGGCCGTGCCCCGCCATGGACACAGCTGTAGTTCTGTTGGTGGCTGAAATGCTCGTGGTGCCCAAAGCCCTTTCAGACCCTGCGGATGTTTCCAAGGTCTCACTCTGCTTTTCCACCAGAACTTCCCCCTCCAGTTGAAATTCAAGCTAAGTGATTGCAGCAAATGGGAAAACTTGTGGGGAGGATCCAAGGCCCCGGATGAAAGGCCCCTCAGCAGAACAAGCCAGGGACCTGCATCTAGAAGCAGCGGTAGGAGACTTGAAAGATGAGGCCATTGATGAGGAAGAAGGAGCCGCCCACGGCCACCTCCCGGACCCAGCGGAAGCCGTGAGCTGCAGAGATGGAGAATCATGAATGGAACTAGCTGGTTATGTCACTGCTCAGCATCCTGCCCGTGGTATCAAAGATTTTTCTGCCTCTAGGATCTGTGATGAACTCCTCTGCCACATGTCCTCTGTCCCCAGATGCTTCCTGTCTGTGTGTGTCTGTCCTTCTTTTGCCTGCCTACCCTGTAACACCACTGTGCCCTGCCCTGCCCTGCCTTGCCCTTGCTTGTACCGCCAGAGCATGGGGGAAGTGTGGGTGTTAGGGAAGGGGACCTTGGGGGAGATGTTAGCAGACAGCAGCAGACTCACCTGGCATTGTGACATTCACAGTCACGTTCTCAGCCCGGCTCCTTGGGGACGGGATCCACCTCCCAGACACATTCTTCTCGTACCCACAGGTGAAATCCCCAGTAATGTTGGGACTGGCCCGTGGGATGCTGAGCACAGAGACATTCACAGAGCTGGTGCCGGGCTCCCCAGCAATGAGCTCGACTCCATCCTTGTAGAAGTGAAACCTCCGCTCATGGGTCTCCCCAGGGGCCGTGCAGGTGATGTTCAGGGAAAACCCTTCACTCACCACTCGAGACAGGGGATCCACACTCAGCTCTGGCTGGGGAGGGGGATCTGTGGGGAGCAACAGAGAAGAGGGGCCATTAGGGGCCTGGGAGGGGAGAAAGTGGAGCCCAGAATTTGGTTCATTCACAGCTGAATTTTGCAATGAAACCAGAGGCTCTGGAGAGATAACAGGGTCCCCAGGGGCTCCTCACAGAAATGAGCAGGAGCCGGGCCATAGTCCTTCCCACACAATGTGGGGCTGATATATGGGGGTCAAAGGTAGACATACGCAATTTGCTCGTTTTGTGTCCCCCTCCGTGGCCAATGCTTCATTGAGCCTTCAACAGACCGGGGGAGAGGAGGAGGCGGGGCAGGGAGCCATTGACTGTGGGATCCCCTCCCCTCTTGTCAGGCTGTTTGAGACCTGAGAGCCCTGTTCAGAATCTACCATCAGGGGCCATGTTGGATTGGTGTGTCCATGGCAGCCTTGTATTGAGACCACATTTGGGGGGAGGGTCAAAGGTGGACAAAGGCAACATTGCTCATTTTGTGTGCTCCCTCCACTGCCAGTGCACCAGGGAGGGCCCAGGTACGGGCAGGTGTAGGCTGATCTGCCAGGTGTCTTGGCTGGACACCCCGCTGGAGATCTGATCCCTCCTATGATAGAAGAACCTGTATCCTGCTGCTTTCACACACATTGGAGCCAAGGGTGACCAGCTCCCCTCAGATATAGATGGGCTGAGGAGGGTCTCACCTGTCACTGACACCGGGACACGGGGGCTCTTTTCCGACGGGATCTCTCGCCCACGCTCCACTCTCCAGTACAGGCAGGTGTAGGCTTGGCTGGCGGCTGCGTAACTCGTGCTGATCTGCCAGGTGCCCTGGCTGGATTCCCCGCTGGAGATCTGCTCCCCGCTCTGGTTGAAGAACCTGTATCCTGCTGCTGTCTCATTCAGTTGTCCAGAGCACCTGAGGGTGACCTGCTCCCCTCGGATATAGATGGGTTGAGGAGGGTCCAGAGACAGGCTGGGGGGAGGTGGACGTGCTGGGAGGGAGAGAAGTGGGGAGGGGAGATAGATGAGCTAAGTCCCTGACTCCCTCACACAAACTTCTCCAGTCTCCCTGCCCAGAGCTGCCTCCCCCAGGCTGAGACCCCCAGGCTGGTTCTTCCCTGCTTGGCTCTCCAAGATGGACAGGTGTGTATAGCAGGGACACATGCATAACCCAGAGCGCACCCAGAGATCTGCCAGGCCCTGGGAGGGGAGGGGAAGACGATACCAGGTCAGTCAGTTTGCAAATGTCATTGTGGGCAGCAGAGATCTCCCTGCGGGAACCCAGTGGGACCAGCCTCCCCTGCTGGGTACCAATGGGGCAGCTCCTGCCCAGGGCAGCTCAGCCAGCATGGTTTGGGAGGTGGTTGTGCAGGTGAGGCCGGCGGTGTCAAGGAGCTGCCCCCAGCAGGCACAGACCAGGCTGCCCTGCACTGAGGGCACATGCTAGTGACGTGCCTCAGAGCCCTCGGTCCCCAGGGAACTTCACACTTGCCAACGGTGCCATGGCCCCATGAACAGCAGCTTAGTTTCTGGCACCATTGGCTGAATGGCGCTACAGCCCACTAGCATCACTGTGGCTGTGCCTACAGACACCGCTGTGTGGGGTCCACTCGCTGGGCGGGGCTGCCCACGGCACAGCCAGGAGGAGGGATGGGGGGTGCCTGTCTCAGCTGTGAGCACCAGGGGTATGTCGAGACTGGATCCCTCTGCCGGCAGAGGGATGCAGCGTAGGCTGGGTGAAATTGCTAATGAAGCGGGGATTTAAATATCCCATGCTTCATTATCATAAACACGGCCTGTGCTTTTTTGCCACGGAGGTTAGGCAGCGAAAAGCGACAGTCTAGACACAGATCTATCGCTAAGGAAAGCCTTTGTCAACAGATCCCTTATGGCTCGTAAAACGCGGGAAGGCAGAGAATCGGACAAGATTGTGGGAAGTGGCCCCATCGGACCAGGGAGGAAGAGGCCCAGAGCAGGCGTGGGAGCCGCTTCTCCCAACCTGGGAACCCAGGCGTGTTTCAACAGGACTTCCCCGCCGAGGGAGTGGCATGGACGGCTCTCTCAGAATTGTAACTATGACTGGCCAGCAGCACATGCCCAAAGGTCACAGATATGGGATGAAGCCAAGATACTGGTGCCCGTGCAGGTGAATGGAACCCCCACCACTGCCCTGGTGGATTCAGGCTGCAGCCAAACCTCTGTGTGAACTGGGGTGGTGGCTCCCTTTGCCCAACGGAGACCCCCCGCTACAAATGTTCTGCATTCACGGGGATTTCAGATCCCATCCCACAGCCTGGGTGAGGTTGGAAGACAGGAAGTGTGGGGCACACTGGCTAATGGTAGTGGCCCCAAAGGTACCCTCTCTGGTGGTCCATGGGTGGGACTAGCCAGGGTTTGCAAAATTACTTCGAGAAGGAAGCGCGCTCATAGCAAATACTGTCCTAGCCTGAGAAGCGCGCCGATTCCTGCTAGGAACCTCACCAGTGTGTGTGTGTGGGGGGGGATGCCTAAGAAGAACAGGTGTGGGGAGCAGAGGGAGGGCAGACAATGGTGCTGGGGGAAGGAGCCTCTGGAGGAGAGGGGTCAGTGCAGAGGATGGACAAGGAGAAGCCCCAGGCTCTGCTAAAGTGTCTCTGGACAGCCAGTCTGGGGGCACCGATGGAATGAGGCCGGGGGCACTGGGAGCTGTATCTGGGTAGGGATGGAGAAAGGTCCCCCAGCTCGTCCCCTCATGGGAACAGGGTCTCACCCGTCACTGACACCGAGACAGGGGGGCTCTTTTCTGACGGGATCTCTCGCCCACGCTCCACTCTCCAGTACAGGCAGGTGTAGGCTTGGCTGGCGGCTGCATCCCTCGTGCTGATCTGCCAGGTGACCTGGCTGGATTCCCTGCTAGAGATCTTCTCCCCGCTCTGGTTGAAGAACCTGTATCCTGCTGCTTTCTCATTCAGTTGACCAGAGCACCTGAGTATAACCCGCTCCCCTCGGATGTAGATGGGATGAGGAGGGTCCAGAGACAGGCTGGGGCGAGGTGGACATTCTGGGAGGGAGAGAAGTGGGGAGGGGAGATAGATGAGCCAAGTCCCTGACTCCCTCACACAAACTTCTCCAGTCTCCCTGCCCAGAGCTGCCTGCCCCAGGCTGAGACCCCCAGGCTGGTTCTTCCCTGCTTGGCTCTCCCAGATGGACAGGTGAATACAGCAGGGACACATGCATGACCCAGAGCGCACCCCAAGATCTGCCAGGCCCTGGGAGGGGAGGGGAAGACTATACCAGGTCAGTCAGTTTGCAAATGTCATTGTGGGCAGCAGAGATCTCCCTGCGGGACCCAGTGGGACCAGCCTCCCCTGCTGGGTACGTGAGGAGGCAGCTCCTGCCCAAGGCAGCTCAGCCAGCATGGTTTGGGAGGTGGTTATGCAGGTGAGGCCGGGGGTGTCAGGGAGCTGCCCCCAGCAGGCACAGACCAGGCTGCCCTGCACTGAGGGCACATGCAAGTGACGTTCCTCAGAGCCCTCGGTCCCCAGGGAACTTCACACTTGCCAAGGGGCCATGGCCCCATGAACAGCAGCTTAGTTTCTGGCACCATTGGCTGAATGGTGCTACAGCCCACTAGCATCGCAGCGGCTGTGCCTACACACACCTCTGTGCGGGGTCCACTGGCTGGGCTGGGCTGCCCAGGGCACAGCCAGGCGGAGGGATGGGGGGTGCCTGTCTCAGCTGTGAGCACCAGGGGTATGTCGAGACTGGATCCCTCTGCCAGCAGAGGGATGCAGCTTAGGCTGGGTGATATTGCTAATGAAGAGGGGATTTAAATATCCCATGCTTCATTAGCATATACACGGCCTGTGCTATTTTCACCACGGAGGTTAGGCAGCGAAAAGCGACAGTCTAGACACAGATCTATCGCTAAGGAAAGCCTTTGTCAACAGATCCCTTATGGCTCATAAAACACGGGAAGGCAGAGAACAGGACAAGATCGTGGGATATGGCCCCATCGGACCAGGGAGGAAGAGGCCCAGAGCAGGCGCGGGAGCCGCTTCTCCCGTCCTGGGAACCTAGGTGTGTTTCAGCAGGATTTCCCCGCTGAGGGAGTGACACGCTGTCCTGCCACTCACAGGGCCCGGGGCTGGGACCTGATGAAGTAGGGTGAGCCCAGGTCCCTCTCCCACGGGTGCAGCCCCGCTGTACCCCTGATCTGCCAGCACAGGTCTTGCCATAAAGGGCCATACAGAGACAGAGCTTATTGACTTGGGCCAGTGGTCCTTTTTCTAGAGGGATAGTCAGTGCCTGGGTTTGTGGACTCAGGGTCCCTCATGGTCTGCCAGATGGGGCAGGAGGGAGCACCCCCCCACACCTGGTGGAGAATGTGGGTACGATCTCTCCCCTAATACAAGCGGAAAAGCGAGAGGACAGACTTGCCCCCCCCCCAGAAAAATAGGGAAGAGAGAGAAGAGGGGGTATCCCTTGTGTAGTTGTTAACGATTATACCGCCAAGGACCCTGGAGATAGGGCGGCTGCAAAGGGGACGGCCCTCTCAGAATTGTAACCATGGCTGGTCAGCAGCACATGCCCAAAGGTCGCAGATATGGGAAGAAGCCAAGATACTGGTGCCCGTGCTGGTGAATAGAACCCCCACCACTGCCCTGGTGGATTCAGGCTGCAGCCAAACCTCTGTGTGAACTGGGGTGGGGGCTCCCTTTGCCCAACGGAGACCCCCGCTACAGATGTTGTGCATTCACGGGGATTTCAGATCCCATCCCACAGCCTGGGTGAGGTTGGAAGACAGGAAGTGTGGGGCTAGTTGTAGTGGCCCCAAAGGTACCCTCTCTGGTGGGACTAGCCAGGGTTTGCCAAGTTACTTCAAGAAGGAAGCGCGCTGATGGCAAACACTGTCATAGCTTGAGAATCTCGCCGATTCCTGCTAGCAACCTCACCAGTGTGTGTGTGGGGGGGGGGGGGATGCCTAAGAATAACAGGTGGGGAGCAGAGGGAGGGCAGACAATGGTGCTGGGGGAAGGAGCCTCTGGAGGAGAGGGGTCAGTGCAGAGGATGGAGGAGAAGGCTCAGGCTCTCCTAAAATGCCTCTGGACAGACAGTCTGGGGGCACGGATGGAACGAGGCAGGGGGCACTGGGAGCTGGATCTGGGTCGGGATGGAGAAAGGTCCCCCAGCTCGTCCCCTCATGGGAACAGGGTCTCACCCGTCACTGACACCAGGACAGGGGGGCTCTTTTCCGACGGGATCTCTCGCCTGCGCTCCACTCTCCAGTACAGACAGGTGTAGGCTTGGCTGGCGGCTGCGTAACTCGTGCTGATCTGCCAGGTGCCCTGGCTGGAGACCCCGCTGGAGATCTGCTCCCCTCTCTGGTTGAAGAATCTGTATCCTGCTGCTGTCTCATTCAGTTGACCAGAGCACCTGAGTATAACTTGCTCCCCTCGGATGTAGATGGGATGAGGAGGGTCCAGAGACAGCCTGGGGGGAGGTGGACTTTCTGGGATGGAGAGAAATGGGGAGGGGAGATAGATGAGCCAGGTCCCTGACTCCCTCACACAAACTTCTCCAGTCTCCCTGCCCAGAGCTGCCTCCCCCAGGCTGAGAGACCCAGGCCGGTTTTCCCCACTTGGCTCTCCCAGATGGACAGGTGAATACAGTAGGGACACATGCATGACCCAGAGCGCACCCCAAGATCTGCTGGGCACTGGGAGGGGAAGATGATACCAGGTCAGTCAGTTTGCAAATGTCATTGTGGGCAGCAGAGATCTCCCTGAGAGAACCCAGTGGGACCAGCCTCCCCTGCTGGGTACATGAGGAGGCAGCTTATGCCCAGGGCAGCTCAACCAGCATGGTCTGGGTGGTGGTTGTGCAGGTGAGGCTGGGGGTGTCAGGGAGCTGCCCCCAGCAGGCACAGACCAGGCTGCCCTGCACTGAGGGCACATGCTAGAGACGTGCCTCAGAGCCCTCGGTCCCCAGGGAACTTCACACTTGCCAACGGTGCCATGGCCCCATGAATAGCAGCTTAGTTTCTGGCACCATTGGCTGAATGGCGCTACAGCCCACTAGCATCGCAGCGGCTGTGCCTACAGACACCGCTGTGTGGGGTCCACTGGCAGGGCTGTGCTGCCCAGGACTCAGCCGGGAGGAGGGATGGGGGGTGCCTGTCTTAGCTGTGAGCACCAGGGGTATGTCGAGACTGGATCCCTCTGCCAGCAGAGGGATGCAGCTTAGGCTGGGTGAAATTGCTAATGAAGAGGGGATTTAAATATCCCATGCTTCATTAGCATATACACGGCCTGTGCGATTTTCACCACGGAGGTTAGGCAGTGAAAAGCGACAGTCTAGACACAGATCTATCGCTAAGGAAAGCCTTTGTCAACAGATCCCTTATGGCTCGTAAAACGCGGGAAGGCAGAGAACCTGACAAGATTGTGGGAATTGGCCCCATCGGACCAGGGAGGAAGAGGCCCAGAGCAGGCCCGTGAGCCGCTTCTCCCATCCTGGGAACCTAGGCGTGTTTCAGCAGGATTTCCCCGCTAAGGGAGTGACATGCTGTCCTGCCACTCACAGGGCCTGGGGCTGGGACCTGATGAAGTAGGGTGAGCCCAGGTCCCTCTCCCACGGGTGCAGCCCCGCTGTACCCCTGATCTGCCAGCACAGGTCTTGCCATAAAGGGCCATACAGAGACAGAGCTTATTGACTTGGGCCAGTGGTCCTTTTTCTAGAGGGATAGTAAGTGCCTGGGTTTGTGGACTCAGGGTCCCTCGTGGTCTGCCAGATGGGGCAGGAGGGAGCACAACACCACACCTGGTGGAGAATGTGGGTACGATCTCTCCCCTAATACGAGCAGAAAAGCGAGGGGACAGACTTGCCCCCCCCCCCAGAAAAATAGGGAAGAGAGAGAAGAGGGGGTATCCCTTGTGTAGTTGTTAACGATTATACCGCCAAGGACCCTGGAGATAGGGCGGCTGCAAAGGGGACGGCTCTCTCAGAATTGTAACCATGGCTGGTCAGCAGCACATGCCCAAAGGTCACAGATATGGGAAGAAGCCAAGATACTGGTTTCCGTGCAGGTGAATGGAACCCCCACCACTGCCCTGGTGGATTCAGGCTGCAGCCAAACCTCTGTGTGGATTGGGGTGGGGGCTCCCTTTGCCCAACGGAGACCCCCCGCTACAGATGTTGTGCATTCACGGGGATTTCAGATCCCATCCCACAGCCTGGGTGAGGTTGGAAGACAGGAAGTGTGGGGCACACTGGCTAATGGTAGTGGCCCCAAAGGTACCCTCTCTGGTGGTCCATGGGTGGGACTAGCCAGGGTTTGCCAAATTACTTTGAGAAGGAAGCGCGCTCATGGCAAATACTGTCCTAGCTTGAGAAGCGCACCGATTCCTGCTAGGAACCTCACCAGTGTGTGGGGGGGGGGGATGCCTAAGAACAACAGGTGGGGAGCAGAGGGAGGGCAGACAATGGTGCTGGGGGAAGGAGCCTCTGGAGGAGAGGGGTCAGTGCAGAGGATGGAGGAGGAGAAGCCCCAGGCTCTGCTAAAGTGTCTCTGGACAGCCAGGCTGGGGGCACGGATGAAACGAGACAGGGGGCACTGGAAGCTGTATCTGGGTAGGGATGGAGAAAGGTCCCTCAGCTCGTCCCCTCATGGGAACAGGGTCTCACCCGTCACAGACACCGGGACAGGGGGGCTCTTTTCCGACGGGATCTCTCGCCCACTCTCCACTCTCCAGTACAGGCAGGTGTAGCCTTGGCTGGCGGCTGCGTCACTCGTGCTGATCTGCCAGGTGACCTGGCTGGAGACCCCGCTGGAGATCTGCTCCCCGCGGTGGTTGAAGAACCTGTATCCTGCTGCTTCCTCATTCAGTTGACCGGAGCACCTGAGGGTGACCTGCTCCCCTCGGATGTAGATGGGCTGAGGAGGGTCCAGAGACAGGCTGGGGGGAGGTGGACGTTCTGGGAGGGAGAGAAGTGGGGAGGGGAGATAGATGAGCCAAGTCCCTGACTCCCTCACACAAACTTCTCCAGTCTCCCTGCCCAGAACTGCCTGCCCCAGGCTGAGAGACCCAGGCTGGTTTTCCCCGCTTGGCTCTCCCAGATGGACAGGTGAATACAGCAGGGACACATGCATGACCCAGAGCGCACCCAGAGATCTGCCAGGCCCTGGGAGGGGAGGGGAAGACGATACCAGGTCAGTCAGTTTGCAAATGTCAATGTGGGCAGCAGAGATCTCCCTGCGGGAATCCAGTGGGACCAGCCTCCCCTGCTGGGTACGTGAAGAGGCAGCTCCTGCCCAGGGCAGCTCAGCCAGCATGGTCTGGGAGGTGGTTGTGCAGGTGAGGCTGGGGATGTCAGGGGCTGCCCCCAGCAGGCACAGACCAGGCTGCCCTGCACTGAGGGCACATGCTAGTGACATGCCTCATAGCCCTCGGTCCCCAGGGAACTTCACACTTGCCAACGGTGCCATGGCCCCATGAACAGCAGCTTAGTTTCTGGCACCATTGGCTGAATGGCGCTACAGCCCACTAGCATCGCAGCGGCTGTGCCTACAGACACCGCTGTGTGGGGTCCACTGGCTGGGCTGGGCTGCCCAGGGCTCAGCCGGGAGGAGGGATGGGGGGTGCCTGTCTCAGCTGTGAGCACCAGGGGTATGTCGAGACTGGATCCCTCTGCCGGCAGAGGGATGCAGCTTAGGCTAGGTGAAATTGCTAATGAAGCCGGGATTTAAATATCCCGTGCTTCATTAGCATAAACACGGCCTGTGCTTTTTTCGCCACGGAGGTTAGGCAGTGAAAAGCGACAGTCTAGACACAGATCTATCACTAAGGAAAGCCTTTGTCAACATATCCCTTGTGGCTCGTAAAACACGGGAAGGCAGAGAACCGGACAAGATCGTGGGAAGTGGCCCCATCGGACCAGGGAGGAAGAGGCCCAGAGCAGGTGCGGGAGCCGCTTCTCCCGTCCTGGGAAGCCAGGCGTGTTTCAACAGGACTTCCCTGCCAAGGGAGTGGCATGGACGGCCCTCTCAGAATTGTAACTATGACTGGCCAGCAGCACGTGCCCAAGGGGCACGGATATGGGATGAAGCCAAGATACTGGTGCCCGTGCAGGCGAATGGAACCCCCACCACTGCCTTGGTGGATTCAGGCTGCAGCCAAACCTCTGTGTGAACTGGGGTGGGGGCTCCCTTTGCCCAACGGAGACCCCCGCTACAGATGTTGCGCATTCACGGGGATTTAAGATCCCATCCCACAGCCTGGGTGAGGTTGGAAGACAGGAAGTGTGGGGCACACTGGCTAATTGTAGTGGCCCCAAAGGTACCCTCTCTGGTGGTCCATGGGTGGGACTAGCCAGGGTTTGTCAAATTACTTCGAGAAGGAAGCGCGCTCATGGCAAATACTGTCCTAGCTTGAGAAGCGCACCGATTCCTGCTAGGAACCTCACCAGTGTGGGGGGGGGGGGGGATGACTAAGAACAACAGGTGGGGAGCAGAGAGAGGGCAGACAATGGTGCTGGGGGAAGGAGCCTCTGGAGGAGAGGGGTCAGTGCAGAGGATGGAGGAGAAGCCCCAGGCTCTGCTAAAGTGTCTCTGGACAGACAGTCGGGGGGCACAGATGGAACGAGACAGGGGGCACTGGGAGCTGGATCTGGGTCGGGATGGAGAAAGGTCCCTCAGCTCGTCCCCTCATGGGAACAGGGTCTCACCCGTCACTGACACTGGGACAGGGGGGCTCTTTTCCGACGGGATCTCTCGCCCACTCTCCACTCTCCAGTACAGGCAGGTGTAGCCTTGGCTGGCGGCTGCGTCACTCGTGCTGATCTGCCAGGTGCCCTGGCTGGAGACCCCGCTGGAGATCTGCTCCCCGCGGTGGTTGAAGAACCTGTATCCTGCTGCTTCCTCATTCAGTTGACCGGAGCACCTGAGGGTGACCTGCTCCCCTCGGATGTAGATGGGCTGAGGAGGGTCCAGAGACAGGCTGGGGGGAGGTGGACGTGCTGGGAGGGAGAGAAGTGGGGAGGGGAGATAGATGAGCCAAGTCCCTGACTCCCTCACACAAACTTCTCCAGTGTCCCTGCCCAGAACTGCCTGCCCCAGGCTGAGAGACCCAGGCTGGTTTTCCCCGCTTGGCTCTCCCAGATGGACAGGTGAATACAGCAGGGACACATGCATGACCCAGAGCGCACCCAGAGATCTGCCAGGCCCTGCGAGGGGAGGGGAAGACGATACCAGGTCAGTCAGTTTGCAAATGTCATTGTGGGCAGCAGAGATCTCCCTGCGGGAATCCAGTGGGACCAGCCTCCCCTGCTGGGTACGTGAGGAGGCAGCTCCTGCCCAGGGCAGCTCAGCCAGCATGGTCTGGGAGGTGGTTGTGCAGGTGAGGCTGGGGGTGTCAGGGGCTGCCCCCAGCAGGCACAGACCAGGCTGCCCTGCACTGAGGGCACATGCTAGTGACATGCCTCATAGCCCTCGGTCCCCAGGGAACTTCACACTTGCCAACGGTGCCATGGCCCCATGAACAGCAGCTTAGTTTCTGGCACCATTGGCTGAATGGCGCTACAGCCCACTAGCATCGCAGCGGCTGTGCCTACAGACACCGCTGTGTGGGGTCCACTGGCTGGGCTGGGCTTCCCAGGGCTCAGCCGGGAGGAGGGATGGGGGGTGCCTGTCTCAGCTGTGAGCACCAGGGGTATGTCGAGACTGGATCCCTCTGCCGGCAGAGGGATGCAGCTTAGGCTGGGTGAAATTGCTAATGAAGCCGGGATTTAAATATCCCGTGTTTCATTAGCATAAACACGGCCTGTGCTTTTTTCGCCACGGAGGTTAGGCAGCGAAAAGCGACAGTCTAGACACAGATCTATCACTAAGGAAAGCCTTTGTCAACAGATCCCTTATGGCTCGTAAAACGCGGGAAGGCAGAGAACCGGACAAGATCGTGGGATATGGCCCCATCGGACCAGGGAGGAAGAGGCCCAGAGCAGGCCCGGGAGCCGCTTCTCCCGTCCTGGGAACCTAGGCGTGTTTCAGCAGGATTTCCCCTCTGAGGGAGTGACACGCTGTCCTGCCACTCACAGGGCCCGGGGCTGGGACCTGATGAAGTAGGGTGAGCCCAGGTCCCTCTCCCATGGGTGCAGCCCCGCTGTACCCCTGATCTGCCAGCACAGGTCTTGACATAAAGGGCCATACAGAGACAGAGCTTATTGACTTGGGCCAGTGGTCCTTTTTCTAGAGGGATAGTCAGTGCCTGGGTTTGTGGACTCAGGGTCCCTCGTGGTCTGCCAGATGGGGCAGGAGGGAGCACAACACCACACCTGGTGGAGAATGTGGGTACGATCTCTCCCCTAATACGAGCAGAAAAGCGAGGGGACAGACTTGCCCCCCCCCCAGAAAAATAGGGAAGAGAGAGAAGAGGGGGTATCCCTTGTGTAGTTGTTAATGATTATACCGCCAAGGACCCTGGAGATAGGGCGGCTGCAAAGGGGACGGCCCTCTCAGAATTGTAACCATGGCTGGTCAGCAGCACATGCCCAAAGGTCGCAGATATGGGAAGAAGCCAAGATACTGGTTTCCGTGCAGGTGAATGGAACCCCCACCACTGCCCTGGTGGATTCAGGCTGCAGCCAAACCTCTGTGTGGATTGGGGTGGGGGCTCCCTTTGCCCAACGGAGACCCCCCGCTACAGATGTTGTGCATTCACGGGGATTTCAGATCCCATCCCACAGCCTGGGTGAGGTTGGAAGACAGGAAGTGTGGGGCTAGTTGTAGTGGCCCCAAAGGTACCCTCTCTGGTGGTCCTCGGGTAGGACTAGCCAGGGTTTGCCAAGTTACTTCAAGAAGGAAGCGCGCTGATGGCAAACACTGTCATAGCTTGAGAATCTCGCCGATTCCTGCTAGGAACCTCACCAGTGTGTGTGTGGGGGGGGGGATGCCTAAGAACAACAGGTGGGGAGCAGAGGGAGGGCAGACAATGGTGCTGGGGGAAGGAGCCTCTGGAGGAGAGGGGTCAGTGCAGAGGATGGAGGAGAAGGCTCAGGCTCTCCTAAAATGCCTCTGGACAGACAGTCTGGGGGCACGGATGAAACGAGGCAGGGGGCACTGGGAGCTGGATCTGGGTCGGGATGGAGAAAGGTCCCCCAGCTCGTCCCCTCATGGGAACAGGGTCTCACCCATCACTGACACCAGGACAGGGGGGCTCTTTTCCGACGGGATCTCTCGCCTGCGCTCCACTCTCCAGTACAGGCAGGTGTAGGCTTGGCTGGCGGCTGCGTAACTCGTGCTGATCTGCCAGGTGCCCTGGCTGGAGACCCCACTGGAGATCTGCTCCCCTCTCTGGTTGAAGAACCTGTATCCTGCTGCTTTCTCATTCAGTTGACCGGAGCATCTGAGTATAACTTGCTCCCCTCGGATGTAGATGGGTTGAGGAGGGTCCAGAGACAGGCTGGGGGGAGGTGGACGTTCTGGGAGGGAGAGAAATGGGGAGGGGAGATAGATGAGCCAGGTCCCTGACTCCCTCACACAAACTTCTCCAGTCTCCCTGCCCAGAGCTGCCTCCCCCAGGCTCAGAGACCCAGGCCGGTTTTCCCCACTTGGCTCTCCCAGATGGACAGGTGTGAATACAGTAGGGACACATGCATGACCCAGAGCGCACCCCAAGATCTGCTGGGCACTGGGAGGGGAGGGGAAGATGATACCAGGTCAGTCAGTTTGCAAATGTCATTGTGGGCAGCAGAGATCTCCCTGAGAGAACCCAGTGGGACCAGCCTCCCCTGCTGGGTACGTGTGGAGGCAGCTCCTGCCCAGGGCAGCTCAGCCAGCATGGTCTGGGAGGTGGTTGTGCAGCTGAGGCCGGGGGTGTCAGGGAGCTGCCCCCAGCAGGCACAGACCAGGCTGCCCTGCACTGAGGGCACATGCTAGTGACATGCCTCAGAGCCCTCGGTCCCCAGGGAACTTCACACTTGCCAACGGTGCCATGGCCCCATGAACAGCAGCTTAGTTTCTGGCACCATTGGCTGAATGGCGCTACAGCCCACTAGCATCGCAGCGGCTGTGCCTACAGACACCGCTGTGTAGGGTCCACTGGCTGGGCTGGGCTGCCCAGGGCTCAGCCGGGAGGAGGGATGGGGGGTGCCTGTCTCAGCTGTGAGCAACAGGGGTATGTCGAGACTGGATCCCTCTGCCAGCAGAGGGATGCAGCTAAGGCTGGGTGAAATTGCTAATGAAGCGGGGATTTAAATATCCCATGCTTCATTAGCATAAACACGGCCTGTGCTTTTTTCGCCACAGAGGTTAGGCAGCAAAAAGCGACAGTGTAGACACAGATCTATCGCTAAGTAAAGTCTTTGTCAAGAGATCCCTTATGGCTTGTAAAACGTGGGAAGGCAGAGAACCTGACAAGATTGTGGGAAGTGGCCCCATAGGACCAGGGAGGAAGAGGCCCAGAGCAGGCGTGGGAGCCGCTTCTCCCGTCCTGGGAACCCAGGCGTGTTTCAACAGGACTTCCCCGCCGAGGGAGTGGCATGGACGGCCCTCTCAGAATTGTAACTATGACTGGCGAGCAGCACGTGCCCAAAGGTCACAGATATGGGAAGAAGCCAAGATACTGGTGCCCGTGCAGGTGAATGGAACCCCCACCACTGCCCTGGTGGATTCAGGCTGCAGCCAAACCTCTGTGTGGACTGGTGTGGGGGCTGCCTTTGCCCAACGGAGACCCCCCGCTACAGATGTTCTGCATTCACGGGGATTTCATATCCTATCCCACAGCCTGGGTGAGGTTGGAAGACAGGAAGTGTGGGGTACACTGGCTAATTGTAGTGGCCCCAAAGGTACCCTCTCTGGTGGTCCATGGGTGGGACTAGCCAGGGTTTGTCAAATTACTTCGAGAAGGAAGCGCGCTCATGGCAAATACTGTCCTAGCTTGAGAAGCGCACCGATTCCTGCTAGGAACCTCACCAGTGTGGGGGGGGGGGGGATGACTAAGAACAACAGGTGTGGGGAGCAGAGGGAGGGCAGACAATGGTGCTGGGGGAAGGAGCCTCTGGAGGAGAGGGGTCAGTGCAGAGGATGGATGAAGAGAAGCCCCAGGCTCTGCTAAAGTGTCTCTGGACAGCCAGGCTGGGGGCACAGATGGAACGAGGCAGGGGGCACTGGAAGCTGTATATGGGTCGGGATGGAGAAAGGTCCCCCAGCTCGTCCCCTCATGGGAACAGGGTCTCACCCGTCACTGACACCGAGACAGGGGGGCTCTTTTCTGACGGGATCTCTCGCCCGCGCTCCACTCTCCAGTACAGGCAGGTGTAGGCTTGGCTGGTGGCTGCGTCCCTCGTGCTGATCTGCCAGGTGACCTGGCTGGAGACCCCGCTGGAGATCTTCTCCCCGCCCTGGTTGAAGAACCTGTATCCTGCTGCTTTCTCATTCAGTGGACCAGAGCACCTGAGTATAACCCGCTCCCCTCGGATGTAGATGGGATGAGGAGGGTCCAGAGACAGGCTGGGGCGAGGTGGACGTTCTGGGAGGGAGAGAAGTGGGGAGGGGACATAGATGAGCCAAGTCCCTGACTCCCTCACACAAACTTCTCCAGTCTCCCTGCCCAGAGCTGCCTCCCCCAGGCTGAGACCCCCAGGCTGGTTCTTCTCTGCTTGGCTCTCCCAGATGGACAGGTGTGAATAGCAGGGACACATGCATGACCCAGAGCGCACCCAGAGATCTGCCAGGCCCTGGGAGGGGAGGGGAAGACGATACCAGGTCAGTCAGTTTGCAAATGTCATTGTGGGCAGCAGAGATCTCCCTGCGGGAATCCAGTGGGACCAGCCTCCCCTGCTGGGTACGTGAGGAGGCAGCTCATGCCCAGGGCAGCTCAGCCAGCATGGTCTGGGAGGTGGTTGTGCAGGTGAGGCCGGGGGTGTCAGGGAGCTGCCCCCAGCAGGCACAGACCAGGCTGCCCTGCACTGAGGGCACATAGTAGTGACGTGCCTCATAGCCCTCGGTCCCCAGGGAACTTCACACTTGCCAACGGTGCCATGGCCCCATGAACAGCAGCTTAGTTTCTGGCACCATTGGCTGAATGGTGCTACAGCCCACTAGCATCGCAGCGGCTGTGCCTACAGACACCTCTGTGCGGGGTCCACTGGCAGGGCTGGGCTGCCCAGGGCACAGCCAGGAGGAGGGATGGGGGGTGCCTGTCTTAGCTGTGAGCACCAGGGGTATGTCGAGACTGGATCCCTCTGCCAGCAGAGGGATGCAGCTTAGGCTGGGTAATATTGCTAATGAAGAGGGGATTTAAATATCCCATGCTTCATTAGCATATACACGGCCTGTGCTATTTTCACCACGGAGGTTAGGCAGCGAAAAGCGACAGTCTAGGCACAGATCTATCGCTAAGGAAAGCCTTTGTCAACAGATCCCTTATGGCTCGTAAAACGCGGGAAGGCAGAGAACCTGACAAGATTGTGGGAAGTGGCCCCATCGGACCAGGGAGGAAGAGGCCCAGAGCAGGCCCGGGAGCCGCTTCTCCCGTTCTGGGAACCTAGGCGTGTTTCAGCAGGATTTCCCCGCCGAGGGAGTGACACGCTGTCCTGCCACTCACAGGGCCCGGGGCTGGGACCTGATGAAGTAGGGTGAGCCCAGGTCCCTCTCCCACGGGTGCAGCCCCGCTGTACCCCTGATCTGCCAGCACAGGTCTTGCCATAAAGGGCCGTACAGAGACAGAGCTTATTGACTTGGGCCAGTGGTCCTTTTTCTAGAGGGATAGTCAGTGCCTGGGTTTGTGGACTCAGGGTCCCTCGTGGTCTGCCAGATGGGGCAGGAGGGAGCACCCCACCACACATGGTGGAGAATGTGGGTACGATCTCTCCCCTAATACAAGCGGAAAAGCGAGGGGACAGACTTGCCCCCCCCCAGAAAAATAGGGAAGAGAGAGAAGAGGGGTATCCCTTGTGTAGTTGTTAATGATTATACCGCCAAGAACCCTGCAGATAGGGCGGCTGCAAAGGGGACGGCCCTCTCAGAATTGTAACTATGACTGGCCAGCAGCACGTGCCCAAAGGTCGCAGATATGGGATGAAGCCAAGATACTGGTGCCCGTGCAGGCGAATGGAACCCCCACCACTGCCCTGGTGGATTCAGGCTGCAGCCAAACCTCTGTGTGAACTGGGGTGGGGGCTGCCTTTGCCCAACGGAGACCCCCGCTACAGATGTTGTGCATTCACGGGGATTTCAGATCCCATCCCACAGCCTGGGTGAGGTTGGAAGACAGGAAGTGTGGGGCACACTGGCTAATTGTAGTGGCCCCAAAGGTACCCTCTCTGGTGGTCCATGGGTGGGACTAGCCAGGGTTTGCCAAATTACTTCAAGAAGGAAGCGCGCTGATGGCAAACACTGTCCTAGCGTGAGAAGCGCGCGGATTCCTGCTAGGAACCTCACCAGTGTGTGTGGGGGGGGGGGGGATGCCTAAGAACAACAGGTGGGGAGCAGAGGGAGGGCAGACAATGGTGCTGGTGGAAGGAGCCTCTGGAAGAGAGGGGTCAGTGCAGAGGCTGGGGGAGGAGAAGCCCCAGGCTCTGCTAAAGTGTCTCTGGACAGGCAGGCTGGGGGCATGGATGGAACGAGGCAGGGGGCACTGGGAGCTGGATCTGGGTCGGGATGGAGAAAGGTCCCCCAGCTCGTCCCCTCATGGGAACAGGGTCTCACCCGTCACTGACACCGAAACAAGGGGGCTCTTTTCCGACGGGATCTCTCGCCCGCGCTCCACTCTCCAGTACAGGCAGGTGTAGGCTTGGCTGGCGGCTGCGTCCCTCGTGCTGATCTGCCAGGTGACCTGGCTGGAGACCCCGCTGGAGATCTGCTCCCCGCTCTGGTTGAAGAACCTGTATCCTGCTGCTTTCTTCTTGAGTTGACCGGAGCACCTTAGTATAACCGGCTCCCCTCGGATGTAGATGGGATGAGGAGGGTCCAGAGACAGGCTGGGGGGAGTTGGACGTTCTGGGATAGAGAGAAATGGGGCGGGGAGATAGATGAGCCAAGTCCCTGACTCCCTCACACAAACTTCTCCAGTCTCCCTGCCCAGAGCTGCCTCCCCCAGGCTGAGAGACCCAGGCTGGTTCTTCCCTGCTTGGCTCTCCTAGCTGGGTGGGTGTGTACAGCAGGGACACATGCATGACCCAGAGCACACTCAGAGATCTGCCAGGCCCTGGGAGGGGAGGGGCAGATGATACCAGGTCAGAGTCAACTCAGGAAGAAGAGCAGGATGGAGATTTCTCTGGGAGAAACACTGAGCACCCCTCTGAACCCACCGTGCCCTGTGCCCACGTTACCCCGGAGGGGTAGGAGGGGCTAGGCCTCTGTGTGTGAGATCCACTGGCTGAACTGGGCTGCCCAGGGCTCTGCAGAAGTGGGGATGGGGGGGGGTCTCTGTCTGAGCTGTGAGCACCAGTCGGTCACTGCCCTGGGTCCAAGACCCCTTTGGAGACCAGATCCCTGCTTTCAGAGTAAGACTTGTAATTGGTGGTGCCATAAACACTAGGGTAGAATTTCTCCCTCCCCTATCTAAGGGCTGTGGGGATCCTGATGTACTGGCCCCGCTAAGGAGTCAGGGGGCATCAGACCA
This sequence comes from Pelodiscus sinensis, assembly GCF_052426305.1. Classification (NCBI taxonomy): domain Eukaryota; kingdom Metazoa; phylum Chordata; order Testudines; family Trionychidae; genus Pelodiscus; species Pelodiscus sinensis. Next base: position 2,017,349 of record NC_143081.1, on the reverse strand, counting down.
TAGTTATGAGGTGAAAAGGCCGAGGACATAAAACAGGATTCCTGGTCAAGTTACTCCACTGCCGTGCCCTGTTGTGACAAATTTACTGGGCAGCTGGACAGCTCTCCCTGCCCTTAGTGACCAGTGATCCCCACACCCAAACCCCAGCATATCAGATATCAGGGCCTGGCACTGACCAGAGATGGGGAATTGTTTAATTAAAGGTCCTCCAGTTTACAAATATTTGAGGGCTGGGGGCCCCTAGGAGGAAAGTAACATCCATGCCCCCACCTCCGAATCCCAAAGCTAGAGACCCAGGGAGTGACACTGACCAGATACCAGTAGCCCTCTCTGGCCTTGTGCAGAGCTGACTGCTGGGCTGTGTCTCTCCACAGATGTGGAGCAGACACCCCAGAAAGGGCCAGCACAGAGCAGGGGATGGAAGGATTCACCTGTCACCCTGATGGAGTGGGATTGGCTCCTCGCGGATTTGATCTCTTGGCCAGACACATTCCTCCAGGACTCACAGCTGTACTGCCCGGCACTGAGTGCAGAGACACTCAACAGAGGGAGTGACGCAGTGTGACTGTCGTTAGACACGCTCGACAGTGGCAGGGACTCAGTGTAACTGCCATGAGACGAGGGGAGCTCCTTGGGCTGAATTTCCTGACTGTCCCTGTAGAACCGGATCCTGGACACGGTGGGTGACCCAGCAGCTGAGCATGTCAGGGTCACGGCTTCTCCCATAATGTAGACAGTCTGCTCTGGGTCCACGGTGAGCTGGGGGGCTGGGAGGGGGGCTGGAACAGAGAACAGACAGGTGACAGTTCTTATGTGGGTGTCTGGTGACCAACGGGCAGAGGAGGAGCCAGGGGAGGGCAGAGCAGGGAGGGATCCTGGGCACAGACCCAGCCAGCCCCAGCTCCGTGCCCAGGAACCACGTCTCCACCAGGCCAGGCAACCGCTGAGCAGCAGAGATCTCCCTGCCGGGATCCCAGGGGACCAGACTCCTCTGCTGGGTAACTGGGGGGCAGCTCAGCCATCAGAAGTGGGGGGGGGGTTGTGTGGCTGAGGCCGTGGATGTCAGGGGGCTGCCCCGGAGACCATCACCCTTAAACCTGCCATGTACGTGCTGCTCACTGAGGTGCCCTGGCTTGGAGGGGAGGGGGTGTAGAAACTGGTCCCTCATCTGAATGTCCTGGGAGCAGCAGCCGGGCTGCATCCTTGGCATCTGTTGCTCTTGTCTGCCTGCAGGACAGGGCTGAGATCTTCCCCCCAGCAGTGCCCAGAGCTGAGAGCTTCCCCCAACCCCCAGTGGCTGGGAACTGCAGCACTCTGAGGGTACGTCTACACTAAAGCGCTAGTTCGAACTAACGCGTCTAGAACTAAAAACTAGTTCGAACTAGCGTTTTGCTAGTTCGAACTAGCAAGTCCACATTGAGTGGACTCTGAACAGGGCTTAAGGATGGCCGGAAGCAGTGCCGGCAGGGCATAAAAGGAGGACTTAGAGCATGGAGATGCTGTCTCAGGCTAGCCGAGGGCTGCGCTTAAAGGGTCCCGACCCCCACCCAGGACACACAGTTCTAAGGGGTGCCCCGCTTGCAAAGAAGTTCTGGCTTGGAGTGCCCTGAGTGCCCACACTGGGCACATCACACCACTCGGCCATCAGCCCAGCTGCACTTGCCGCAGGCTGCCATCTGGGGAGAGGGAGTAATTGGGGGGCTGCAGGAGAGCTTCCACCCCCAGAAGCCCGCAGAGCCAGCCCAGTCCTCCCCATCGGGGGCTCGTACCCCATTCCTCCCTCACCTCCTTCCACTTACCCTTCCTTAGCCCCCCTTCTTATTGATGTACAAAATAAAGATAACGTTTCTTCCAACATTGACTCTGTCTTTATTGAAAAAAACTGGGGGAGACTGGGAAAAGGAGGTGGGAGAGGGGAAGAGAAAGGCTGGGAGAGGGGAGGGCAACTAACATGATCAGGGGTTGGGAACAGGTCCCAGATGAAGAGAGGCTACAGAGACTGGGACTGTTCAGCTTAGAAAAGAGGAGACGGAGGGGGGACAGGATAGAGGTCTCTAAAAGAAGGGGTTGGGTGGAGAGGGTGCATTCATAAAAGTTCTTCCTGAGTTCCCATAAAGAAGGACTAGAGGACACCAAAGGAAAGGAATGGGTAGCAGGCTTCAAACTAGTAAGAGAAAGTTGTTCTTCTTCACAAAGCAAATAGTTAACCTGTGGAACTCCTTGCTGCAGGAGGCTGTGAAGGCTACAACTAGAACAGAGTTTAAAGGGAAGTGAGATAAAGTCATGGAGGTTGGGTCCATGGAGTCCTATTAGCCAGAGGGTAGGAGTGGTGTCCCTGCCCAAAGTTTGTGGAAGGCTGGAGAGGGATGGCACGAGACAAATGGCTTGGTCACTGTCTTCGGTCCATCCCCTCCAGGGTCCCTAGGGTTGGCTGCTGTCGGCAGACAGGCTACTGGGCTAGATGGACCTTTGGTCTGACCCAGGACGGCCATTGTAAGCTCAGGGCTCAGGGTCGGGGGTCTCAGTGGACCCCCTTGATTTTCATGCACACCTGCTCCTGGGTGGCCAGGCTGGCAGCTCTCCTGCCCTAGACGGCCACTTTCCTGTGCCTAGTGCGGAGATCGTGGACGAGGTCCACGATGTCCGCACTAGCCCAGGAAGGTGCCCGCCTCTTGCGGTCCAGGGCAAACTCCCGGGAGCCGCCAGCCTGGTCCCGGCAAGAGGGGGTGGGCTGGGGGGCATCGGGTGGGTGGCTCTGTGCCGTGCCAGGTGCAGGGTCTGCTAGCTGGGTGCTGGCAGGCTTGCACCTGGCACGGGCACCGTAGCCAGCCCGTGCCCCTTTAAGGGGTCCGGGGCCGGGAGGGGGGCAATAGAGTTTCCCTGGTGTTGGCCAGAGTGGCCACCAGGGAAACCTGGGGAGGGCTAGCCTCCCACTAGTTCGAACTAAAGGGCTACACAGCCCTTAGTTCGAACTAGCTAGTTCGAACTAGGCGTTAGTCCTCGTAAAATGAGGTTTACCTAGTTCGAACTAAGCGCTCCGCTAGTTCGATTCAAATTCGAACTAGCGGAGCGCTAGTGTAGCACCTATTAAAGTTAGTTCGAACTAACGTCCGTTAGTTCGAACTAACTTTGTAGTGTAGACATACCCTGAGTGACAAACCTCACTGATCAGCGGGGAACCCCTGGGCCCCTCCGGGCCTCACACCAGGGCCTGCCCCTCACTGGAGAAAGGGGAGTTTTGGGGCTTGTGGAATTAACCCTCTCCTAGGTTTCCAATGATCCTGCCGGCTGGGAGCCCCCAGAGCACCACCCACACCCACCCTCCAACCCCACCCGGGAGCCCGGCATACTTGAAACTGGAATACCCACCCAGAGAAGTGAAACAACAGATCGACAGAGCCAGATGAGTGCCCAGACACAAAATACCTCAGTACAGGCCAAGAAGAGAAAACAGAACTCCCCTGGTCATCATCTACAGTCCACAACCTAACCACTTCAACGCCTCATTAACAATCCACAACCTGTCCTGGGAAATGACCCCTCCCTCTCACAGCCCTTGGGGGAAAGACCAATCCTCACCTACAGACAATCCCCTGTCTTGAAACAAACTCTTTCCAGCCACCTCACAGCACCCCTCCACGATACTCACCCAGAAACACACCCCTGTGATCAGTCCCGGTGCCAACTCTGTCCACACATTTACACAAGCAGCACCATCACAGGACCTGACCACATCAGAGGCTCACACAACTGCACATCCGCTACAGTGATATCTGCCGTCAAGTGCCAGCCATGCCCCTCGACCACGAGTATCGGACAAATTGGACAGTCTCTGCGACAAAGGTTAAATTGACCCAAAAGATATCAGCAATGGCAACATGCATAATCCTGCAGGGGAATATTTTATCCTGGCCAGGCACTCAGTTAAAAGTAGCCTCTCTCCTACAAAGGCATTTCAGAAACCAACGACAGAGAGAGAGCCCAGAATTCACCTTCATCTGCACATTTGACACCTTCTCCCTTGGTTCGAACAAAGACGTGATGTGGTTAACGTGTTATAACACCAGTTCACCGAACATTCAGTACCCTATTGATATGACAAGATAAGCACAGGACACTTCCGGACCACTCAGTTAGCCTCATTAACACAGGGACTGCAATCCTCTCTCCCTTCTTATTTGCCCCCTCCTCCGTCCCCCCATTCAAATTCATCTCATCTGAAGAAGTAGGCTGTGCACATGGAAGCTCACAATTCTCGACATTTGTTTTTGTTACACTCTAAGGCACGACAGTTCTACTCTATTTTTAAGAAGTTGGCTCTTTGTTACGCTAAATAGCTCAAGCTTCCTCTACAAGGTGGACTCATCCTTCATGAGTCTGGGCACATTTCCCACCAGGGACACAGAGCGGATCTGTGGAAGGAAAGGTCCTGCCTTGGCCGGGGGAGGTTGAGCCGACCAGCCGGCCTGCCCAGCAGTAGCTAGAAGAAACTGAGCAAAAAAGAGGAAGCTCTGGCGGATGTGTGAAGGGGAGCGATGAGGGAGTTTTTCTTCCATCACGTTTCCTCGGGGGTCTCTTCAGAACCAGATGTTAATCTGCTGCTGCCTGGGGCTGTGTCCCTGAACCCCCAGTGGGAGCCCAGAGCTGGGGCAGAGAGACCCCACACACACACACACACACTGCCCCACAGCAAAGGACCCTGCCCAGGGCACACAGTGTCATGGGGAGAGGGGATCTCGGTCTCAGTGGCCCGTCCAGTCCTCTCTGTCTCTGTTGGGGCTGCCCAAGATGGGCCGAGTAGAGCCCATGGGGATGGGTGCAGCTTCCCCCCTATAGCCTTGGCTCAGACCAACCAAGCAGCCTTCAGCCAGGGTCACTGTCCCAGCTTCTGAGATGTCTCCAGCCTGGAGCCGCAGCTGTTGGGGCAGGTTCATGGGAGATGTGAATGGGGCTGCCTGGTCCAGGGGCACCCAGGGACCCCAATTTTCAATTCTATATTCCACAGAAGATCCCCAAGGGCAGCAATCCCCCACCACCATCCTCCGCCCATACCACAAGCACCAGGATAACAATGGGAGATGCTGTTACCTTGAGGGGACACCAGTCGGGGGAGCATCTGGAGCGAGGCTGGAGGAGAAGAGAAGAGAGGGGGTGAGAGATCTGGGGAGGGGAAAGAAGATGTTGAAGGAAGGGGGTTAACAGAGACTCAAGGATCTGGCGGGGAGTGGGGGGAGGTTGCTGGATGACAGAGAGCCTGGGGGTCCAGGCAGGGCACTTACCCAGCAGAGGCAGAAGGTGAGTTAGCTCCATTCTGAGATGCTGGCTCTGGGCTGGGAGCTGGGAGCTCAGCTCAGCCGCTTGACGGATGTGAGCGCAGGGAGGGGAATGGGCCCCTCTGCTCTGACAGAGGAAGTCACAGGCTCAGACGTGGTCACCGCTCAGCTTGGGGGCTGGAGAGGCAGCAGGGCCTGGTGTGCAGGGCGGGAGGAGAGGAATTCACAATTTGCACATCTCACAGCGATGGATGGGGCTGTTTCTGCTGGTGATTGACACCTCTGTTTTGGAGAGGGGACTCCATTGGTACAATGGAACCTAGAATAAGTCACAGTGTCTGTTACACCCACTGGGGATCTGGCCCGGGGGTTGGGGTCTATTGACACCCACTGGAACGTTGCTCGTTCACGCTGCAGACTTGGGAACTGTCCCCTGGTCCCTCTGGAGTCTGCAGGCATCTCTTAAACTAATGCTTGGGGTCTCTGCTATGGCACCGGGAGCCTTAGTGCATATTGGTAGTGATTGGGCTGAGGAGGGTTTCCAGTCTTTCTGCCCTGGCCCCATGGGATGGGACTGACCCCACACTGGATAAGAGGAGCTGGAAGCCAGGCCAGGCCAGACCCTCTGGTCTCCCCCAATGAAGGCACATGGGTGGGATTCACAGCCACAGCAGAGCCACACAGACACAGAGCAGATCTGTTCTGGGCAGGCTCACTCACAGGGACTGATGCAGCCTCCAAGCGCACAGCCCCAGTGGGACCAGAACCCCACACAAATCTGTCTCACTCTGTACAGTTTATGCAGCCTGAGCTCATGAGCTGGTCGCTCCTTTGTCAATGAGAGAGAGACGCGCCCTGGGTGAGCTGGTGGAGCCTGTGGCCAGAGACAGACTCACGGGCGACGTTAAAGCTGATGTGTGAAGACGGCAACCACTCTGTGAAGGGAGATCACATTTGAACATGCCCCTTCGATCTGCCAGGAACTCAGACAGCAGAGGCGAGTGCGCGGAGATTCCTAGAAGGGATGTTCTATGTGCTGCTTACAAGAGAGAAGAGCCAGAACAGCTCCAACCCAAGAAAGAACCTCTCCGCATGGAAATCCCTGCTAGCAGGGAGACTGGGTGTGAAGGTGGGATCGCAGCCTGGCCCCGAACAGCGAGCTCCCTCTGGGAAATTCCATCCTAAATGTGGGCGAAATAAAGACTTTGCTCAAGGCTGCAGATCCCGAACACAGAAAATTCAAGGGCTCTCGGTGACAGACAAGGTGAGTGAAGGGTTTCTCAGACACACCGGGATCAAGCAGGCCAGAGATGAGGGACTGGACCCTACAGGGACTGGAACATTTATCCCACGGACACTGGGCAGGTTCACGTTCTGTCTGAGTATGACTATGGGAAAGCGAAAGTAAAACCAACACCGGGGCCAAGACACAGACAGGGACGTGGTTGTGCTGGAGAAAAGCACCGGTGAAGGGGAAGTGAGTTGTTAACTCGCAGCAGGGCTGGTCACAGACTTTGCCAGGCTGTGGGTAAAGTGGAGGAGGTGGGGCCAACCCACAGAGCTGCCCTGGCTGGGAAGTACCCCAGGGCCAGCAGCCCAAATCCCTGGCCTCCTGCTCTGCCTCCCAGCTTCGGGCAGCCAAATCCCCAGACCCTCAGCCCCGCACTCCAATTCTCCCTGAGAGGCTAAGTATCTTGCGCTAAAATGACAAAAATAAATTATGCAAATGAAGCAAGACAAAATGCTAATCAGCACTTCATTTACATACTCTCTGCCAGACAAAGCCTAAAAGTAAGGTAAAAATAGAATAAGTGAGTTCTCTGCAGGTTAATGCCAGAAAGCGACACCCCAAGTAGTGACAGAGCTCCGTCAATGGGTTTTGTAGGCCGACCCACAAGGCAGTTCTGGGGATCTCTGGTTTAGTTCACACTCTTTGGTCCTGCAGAGCTCAAACAGGCAAAAACCAGTTTCTTCTTGTCACATGCTCGTCTCCAGTCTATACATCTGGGGAGCCAACGGCCAAGTGTTTTGTGCTCTTATGGGCCACACTGGTTTGTCTGATGTCTAGGGGCCTTCTCTCACTGGGCAGGAAATAGCCCCTCCTGTGGTAAACTTGTATTTCACACTTGGTCACACTTCTCTTCAGGCTGTGTGGGTGTTCACAGTTACAGAGCAAGAAGTTACACATCAGCTCATAACATGACGTGCGGCCATGATCTGCGAGATTAACGCAGGCAGCAACGACACACAAGCATTTTATAGATTCTAAACATTTAGCACATTCTTGCAAATTTAATGTTTATATTAAGAAACGTGAAACACATTCTCACAGTCTAATTCTGATATCGAACAAAATTAACTCCCTGGTGGCTTGGCCTAGTCTCCAGTTATGATGTTGTCAAATGTTAGTTAACACCTGCAGCCTAAGGAAGAGCTGGCCTCAGACCTGCAGGAGCTCTTAAGCCACATGGTGTTTGTATGCAGGCAGTTGACTTGAGATGCACAAATATTCATAGAGTCACACTGATGGATTTAAGTTTTGCTTCTCTTTCGAGTACCTTCATAAGTATTTCCAGCTATATGGGTAACTCATTCAACACAACGCATACACACATCACACAGTGATATTCATGACCAGGGGGTCACCAGTTTTTCCATAATACCAGACAAGACTCTGTTGGCTAAATATTCCGACTGCAGTGACTTGGGTCGGCCCTTTGCCACATGGTATACAAGGGCTAGAGGTATAATAAATTGTTCAGGACATGACTGCTTGAGGAAGGGGAAAAGAGGAACAGAGAGGCTAATGTAGGCATTTGAAATTGCAAATCAAGCCCAGGATTTAAATATCCCACGCTTGATTTGCATGTTCCTGGCTGGTTGCCATTTTTTGAAATTTACAAGCCCAGACTAACTGCCCGCGTCTACACACGGCAAGGAAATGGGCGTTTGAAATAAAGCCCCTAAATCAAACTACCTGTTAAACCTCATTGCAGGAGGAATTGTTTTTCAACTGGGTCGTGTGAGCCTGTAAGGACAGGAAAACTAAGAGTGCGTAGGTGACGACTGAGCCCTGTTGGGGGAGGAAAGAGACATGGTGAGAGGAGAAAGGAGCTGATGAGAAAGAGGTTACTGGCATTCCTGGATGTCTGAACAGGAAGAGACCTCAGAGGTAACTCTCCTGCTCTGCTCTGCTCTGCTCTGCTCTGCTCTGCTCTGCAATGGGGAGGCCACAGCTGGAGAGCTGTGTCCAGTTTTGTGCATCGGACGTTAAGGAACATGTGGAAAAATTCGGGAGAGTCCATGTCAGAACATGTTTGGTCTGGAGAGGACACAGCTGACGGGGGACATGGTAGCCAACTGCTAAGCCAATACTATAAATTGGAACGTTGGTCAACTGTTCTCTATGTCCACTGACGTTAAGGCTGATTGGGTGTAGTCTGTGGCAAGGGAGATTTAGATGAGACTTTACAAGAAATGTTCTACCTCTAAGGGCACTGAAGCTCTGGAAAGGGTGACCTGGGAACATTGCAAATTCTGTCACAGGCCAAACACCCTTCCGGTGGTCCAGGTTGAAGTAACACCTGGGCGAAGCTGGTAGCCATCACACTCTGGAAGCTGTCCATACCAGATAGATATCGGTCCGTGGGAAACCAGTTCAGCGTGGGAAAGTTGACTGTCATGGCCCTCCTCATGCAGGCATGGCACTCTTGGACTGCAGTCTCTGGGGGAGAGCACTGAAAAGGGGGACCCAAGAGAAAAGGGGGTGTGAGGGTGCAGGAAAAGGGCTGTGTCTGGGGAGGCGAAGTTCTATCCCCATCCCTAGAGCAGAATCTCAGATTACTCCTCAGTACATTGTGGCCCAGGAATTGTTCTTGAAGGGTGAAAAGGGGGATAACGTAGCCATCTAGCTAAAAATGTAGCTTTATGCACGGGGCATGCGTCAGTTTATCCTGCCAGCCCCCCCGAAAGCACAAAGGGCCTTTCTCATCCCATCAGTCACGGGTCACCAGCCAAGCTGAAGCTGAAGCTGAACCTGAGGCAGGGACAGAGTCTTATCAATTGAAGTTTTGCAAGGAGTCTTGAGAAATAAGTAAAAGGTTGCGATGGTTGGGGAGGTTAATTGCAATTTGATGTCCTTGTTCAAATGTGCATCTGGCTTCTCTATAACCAAGAAATCAGCCTGGTTATGCTTGAGAGAGTGAGGAACGGGGGAGAGAGACATGTGAAGGCCAAAGGTTGCAGGAAGATGCCGGATAGAGACACAAGGACACTGAAGATGCTGTACCTCTCCATTGAGGTGGAAGCAGTGGGCAAATTGAGGGCTCTGAAAGAAGACAAGCAATTATCCATCGGGGCAAAGTACTTGTGATTGAAACCAGCTTTGCCTTGCAGAACAAACACAATAAGGAGCAAGAGAAACAACTAGAAATAAAAACCCATCAGCGCTTCTTCCCCTGCTCCCCCTGCCTTCTCCCAGCACGGCGCTGTCCAAGGTACCCAACCAGCCATGTCCCTCTCCTTCCAGGGCTGGAGCAAGAGTGATCCCCTACTGGCCAGCCACCCCTTTTATACAGCCCTGCCGAGCTCTGATTGGCTGCCATAAGCCCTCTCCTAATTGGCTGCCACCCACATCCCTCTGCTAGGGATATCAATCCCTACAAAATCTGATCAGTCCTTGTACTTGAACAAAAAGGGCCACAGTCAATTTCCAACAACGTTTTCTTCCAGTTTTCACACCTTAAGCAATGATTGAGCTGGGCCAAACCAGAGCCCTCCCCCAGTGTCTCCATTTGGCTGCTTTGCTGCCAGCTTTATGGAGACATGAACCCGTTCCAGGTTCAGCCTGTGTCTCTGGCTCGTCTTGGTTCAGTCTCTTTCAATAGTCGCCCAGTTCTGCCAGTGGTGAGAACTGTCCTCCATTGGGTGATTCCATCTCTTTCCCGGTTGGTTTTAGGAGAAGCAATCCCATTCCAGGCACGCCCCATTGCGCTCTGGTCAAAAACAGTTTCCACAGGGACTCACAGAGAACATAAGAACGGCGGCACTGGGTCAGACCAAAGGTCCTTCTAGCCCAGTAGCCTGTCTGCCGACAGTGGCCAGCACCAGGTGCCCCAGAGAGGATGGACCGAAGACAATGATCAAGCGATTTGTCTCCTGCCATCTCTCTCCAGCCTCTGACAAACAGAGGCCAAGGACACCATTTTATCCCCTGGCTAATAGCCTTTTATGGACTTAACCTCCATGAAATTATCTAGCTTCTCTTTAAACTCTGTTATAGTCCTAGCCTTCACAGCCTCCTCTGGCAAGGAGTTCCACAGGTTGACTACACGCTGTGTGAAGAAGAACTTTCTTTTATTAGTTTTAAACCTGCTACCCATTAATTTCATTTGGTGTCCTCTAGTTCTTCTATTATGAGAACTAATTTGTGACAGACCGGGCCGTGTCTGGGCACAGCTGAGGGCGTCTGCTCAGGGTGAATTGCTCAACTTCGGGGCTCCTTACAGTCCCCAGACTGGTGACCTCTCCAAACAGGCCACACACCAGTCCCACAGAGCGCTTCAGCTGCCTGCCTGAAGCCTCACGAGCAAAACGTCTCCGACACCCCAGCAATATCCATGCCCCAGACGGCCCTGGGCCTCATACACAGGTGGGGGTCCTAGCACCCAATCCCACCTACCCCGAACAAGTTCTGTCCGGTTCCAAGAAACCAGCCACAGATCCCTGGTCAATTTATCCTTTGGACCTTAACAACAAATCACGTTGGGCCAATCCTTTAGCATCTAATATCTAAAGGTTTATTATTACAATAAAGAAAAGCATGAGAGTAAGGTTGTTAAAGGAATAGTACATTACATGCATCGAATCTCCCAGTTCTCGATGCAGGCTCTAGCAGAGATGTTACAGCTGCTGGCTTAAAAGTTCTTGTTGTACATCCTAGGATCAGGATGAATCCACAGGTCTTTTGCGCTCTTCAGTCCCTGCGATCCTGCCTCTGGGATGAAGTGCTGAGCTGAAGACCAAGATGGAGTTGACCACATGGCCTATTTATCCCTCCTTCCTGGTCTCTTCTTGGCTACAGCAGGTCACCTGGTCCACGGCTCATTCCTGCTTGTTCCCTGCTGGTAGCCTTAGGTATGAGTCACCACTCATTCTTTAGGTGTGTCCTTGGCCCATTGAGTGCCATTGTCCCACAGGGCCTCACTGATTAGCATGTCCATAGGTCAGGTTCTGCCCACTTCTCAACCACATGCAGAGAAATATTCAGTATCCACACAGATTACAGATTCCTAACTACACACACAGATATTATATAATCACATGACTAGCGTACACAGGATCAGCAGATCAGTAAGCTCCTATTCAACACCCCACATGGCCCCCCTTTTATGCCATTTTTTGGGGCCAGCACCCCCATCTATGGGTGCAGCAGTAATCTGGCTGCTTCCCTCAAATTCAGTAACGTGACACTAATAAATAATTTTTCTTTATCGGCCCTCTCCACACCACTCATGATTTTATAGACCTCTATCATATCCCCCCTCAGTCTCCTCTTTTCTAAACTGAAAAGTCACAGTCGCTTTAACCTCTCCTCATATGGGACCCGTTCCAAACCCCTAATCATTTTAGTTGCCCTTTTCTGATCCCTTTCCAAGGCCAAAATATCTTTTTTGAGGTGAGGAGACCACATCTGTACACAGTATTCCAGATGTGGGCATACCATAGTTTTATACAGGGGCAGTAAGATATTCTGGGTCTTATTTTCTATCCCTTTCCTAATAATTCCTAGCATCCTATTTGCCTTTTTGACCGCCGCTGCACACTGTGTGGAAGTTTTCAGAGAACTATCCACGATAACTCCAAGATCTCTTTCCTGATTTGTCATAGACAAATTAGCCCCCATCATACTGTACGTATAGTTGGGGTTATTTTTCCCGATGTGCATTACTTTACACTTATCCACATTAAATTTCATTTGCCATTTTGCTGCCCAATCACTCAGTTTGGTGAGATCTTCTTGGAGTCCCTCACAGTCTGCTTCTGTCTTAACTATCCTAAACAGTTTTGTATCTGCAAACTTTACTATCTCACTGCTTACCCCTTTCTCCAGATCCTTTATGAATAAGTTGAAAAGGATTGGTCCCAGGATTTACCCTTGGGGGACACCACTAGTTACCCCTCTCCAATCTGAAAATTTACCATTTATTCCTACCCTTTGTTTCCTGTATTTTAACCAGTTCTCAATCCAAGAAAGGACCTTCCCTCTTATCCCATGGCCATGTCATTTACACAAGAGCCTTTGGTGAGGGACCTTGTCAAAGGCTTTCTGAAAATCCAAGTATACTATATCTACTGGATCCCCCTTATCCTCATGTTTGTTAACCCCTTCAAAGAACTCTGAGGGTATGTCTACACTACCCCCTAGTTCGAACTAGGGGGGGTAATGTAGTCATACAGAGTTGCAAATGAAGCCCGGGATTTGAATTTCCCAGGCTTCATTTGCAACTCCGTATGACTACATTACCCCCCCTAGTTCGAACTAGGGTGGTAGTGTAGACATACCCTAATAGATTAGTAAGACAGGATTTCCCTTTACAGAAACCATGTTGACTTTTGTCCAACAAATTATGTTCTTCTACACACTTCACAATTTTATTCTTTACTATTGTTTCGACTGATTTGCCCGGTACTGAAGTTAGACTTACCGGTCTGTAATTGCCAGGATCGCCTCTAGAGCCCTTTTTAAATATTGGTGTCACGCTGGCTACCTTCCAGTCATTAGGTACGGAAGCCGATTTAAAGGATAGGTTACAAACCACAGATAATAGCTAAGCAATTTCCCATTTGAGTTCTTTTAGAACCCTTGGATGAATGCCATCCGGTCCCGGAGATTTGTTAACATTAAGTTTTTCTATTTGTTCCAAAACCTCCTCTAATGACACTTCAATCCAGGACAGTTCCTCAGATTCATCACCCACAAAGGATGGTGCAGATTCGGGAATCTACCCAATGTCCTCAGCCGTGAAGCAAAGAAATCATTTAGTTTCTCCACAATGGCTTTATCGTCCTTGATTGCTCCTTTCATAGCTCGATCATCTAGGGGACCCACAGGTTTTTTAGCAGGCTTCCTGCTTCAATGTACTTTAAAAACATTTTGTTATTTCTTTTTGAGTTTTTGGCTAGCTGTTCCTCAAAATCTTTTTTTGCTTTTCTTATTACATTTTTATACTTGATTTGACAGTGTTTATGTTCCTTTCTATTTATCTCACTAGGATTGGACTTCCACTTCTTAAAAGATACCTTTTTGTCCCTCACTGCTTCTTTTACATTGTGGTTAAGCCACGGTGACACTTTTTTAGGTCTCTTGCTATGTTTTTTAATTTGGGGTATACATTTAAATTGGGCCTCTATAATGGTGTCTTTAAAAAGTTTCCATGCAGCTTTCAGGGATTTGGATCAAGTCACTGTGCCTTTTAATTTCTGTTTAACTAACCTCCTCATTTTTGTGTAATTCTCCTTTTTGAAATTAAATTACAGGGTGCTGGACTGCTGAGATGTTCTTCCCACCACAGGAATGTTGAATGTTGTTATATTATGGTCACTATTCTCAAGTGGTCCTGTAACGGTTATTTCCTGGACCTGATCCTGCGCTCCACTCAGGACTAAATCGAGAATTGCCTCTCCCCTTGTGGGTTCCTGCACCAGCTGCTCCAAGAAGCAGTCATTTAAGCCATTGAGAAATTTTATCTCTGCTTCCCTTCCTGAGGTGACATGTATCCAGTCAATATGGGGGTAATTAAAATCCCCCATTATTATAGAGTTCTCTATTTTGGTAGCCTCTCTAATCTCCCTCAGCATTTCAATGTCAGTATCGCTGTCCTGGTCAGGTGGTCGGTAATATATCCCTACTGCTAATTTCTTATTATTGGAGCATGGAATTACTATCCATAGCGATTCTATGGAACATGTGGATTCACTTAATATTTTTATTTCATTTGATTCTACAGGTCCTGATGAAATGCATCCCAGGATACTCAAGGAACTGATAGAGGAGGTATCTGAGCCTTTAGCTATGATTTTTGAAAAATCATGGCAGACAGGGGAGATTCCAGAAGACTGGAAAAGGGAAAATATTGTGCCCATCTATAAAAAGGGGAATAAGAACAACCCAGGAAACTACAGACCGGTCAGTTTAACGTCTGTCCCAGGGAAGATAATGGAGCAGGTAATTAAGGAAATTATATGCAAACACTTGGAAGGTAAGAAAGTGATAGGGAATAGCCAGCATGGGTTTGTGAAGAAAAAGTCATGCCAAACTAATCTGATAGCTTTCTTTGATAGGATAACTAGCCTTGTGGATAAGCGAGAAGCGGTGGATGTCATATACCTAGACTTTAGTAAGGCATTTGATACGGTCTCGCATGATATTCTTATTGATAAACTAGGCAAATATAACTTAGATAGGGCCACGATAAGGTGGGTGCATAATTGGCTGGATAACCGTAGTCAGAGAGTTGTTGTTAACGGTTCTAAATCCTGCTGGAAAGGGATAACGAGTGGAGTTCCTCAAGGGTCTGTTTTGGGACCCGTACTGTTCAATATCTTCATCAATGATGTAGATATTGGGATAGAGAGTACGCTTATTAAGTTTGCAGATGATACCAAACTGGGTGGGGTTGCAACTTCTTTGGAGGATAGGGACATAATTCAAAATGTCCTTAGCAAGTTAGAGAAATGGTCAGAGGTAAACAGGATGAGGTTTAATAAAGAGAAATGCAAAGTGCTCCACTTAGGAAGGAACAATCAGTTCCATACATACAAGATGGGAAGCAACTGTCTAGGAAGGAGCATGGCGGAAAGGGATCTAGGGGTCATAGTGGACCACAAGTTGAATATGAGTCAACAGTGTGATGCTGTTGCAAAAAAAGCAAATATGATTCTAGGTTGTATCAACAGGTGTGTTGTAAGCAAAACTCGTGAAGTCATTCTGCCGCTCTACTCTGCACTAGTTAGGCCTCAGCTGGAGTACTGTGTCCAGTTCTGGGTGCCACATTTCAAGAAAGATGTGGAGAAATTGGAAAGGGTCCAGAGAAGAGCGACAAGAATGATTAAAGGTCTAGAGAACATGACCTATGAAGCCAGGCTTCATGAACTGGACTTGTTTAGTTTGGAAAAAAGAAGATGAAGGGGGGACATGATAGCGGTTTTCAAATATCTAAAAGGGTGTCACAAGGAGGAAGGAGAAAATTTGTTCCTCTTGGTTTCTGAGGACAGGACAAGGAGTAATGGGCTTAAAGTGCAGCAGGGGAGGTTTAGATTGGACATTAGGAAAAAATTCCTAACTGTCAGGGTGGTCAAATATTGGAATAAATTGCCAAGAGAGGTGGTGGAATCTCCCTCTCCGGAGATATTTAAGAACAGGTTAGATAGACATCTGTCAGGGATGATGTAGACAGTATTTGGTCCTGCCTTGAGGACGGGGGGCTGGACTCGATGACCTCTCGAGGTCCCTTCCAGTCCTATTATTCTATGATTCTATGATAAACTTCTCCAGTGTCCCTGCCCAGAGCTGCCTCCCCCAGGCTGCTTCTTCCCTGCTTGGCTCTCCCAGCTGGATGGGTGTGAAAAGCAGGGACACATGCATGACCCAGCGCGCACCCAGAGCTCTGCCAGGCCCTGGGAGGGGAGGGGTAGATGATACCAGATCAGAGTCATCTCAGGAACAAGAGAGGGATGGAGAGTTCTCTGGGAGAAACACCGAGCACCCCTCTGAACCCACCCTGCCCTGTGCCCACGTTACCCCGGAGGGTCTGGGCCTCTGTGTATGAGATCCACTGGCTGAACTGGGCTGCCCAGGGCTCTGCAGAAGTGGGGATGGCGGGGTCTCTTTCTGAGCTGTGAGCATCAACTGGTCAGCCCTTGACACCAGGACCACTTTGGAGACCAGATCCCTGCTTTCAGAGTAAGACTTGTAATTGGTGGCGCCATAAACACTAGGGTAGAATCTCTCCCTCCCCTATCTAAGGACTGTGGGGATCCTGATGTACTGGCCCTGCTAAGGAGTCAGGGGGCATCAGACCAAAGTTATGAGGTGAAAAGGCCGAGGACATAAAACAGGATTCCTGGTCAAATTACTCCACTGCCGTACCCTGTAGTGACAAATTTACTGGGCAGATGGACAGCTCCCCCTGCCCTTAGTGGCCAGTGCTCCCCACACCCAACCCCCGACATATCAGACAGCCCCAGGGGGTGACACTGTGGAGCTGAGGGACCAGGCTGAGTCTCACCCTGCGCATGGGGGAGAGAGGCCCCAACACAGGGCCAAAGAGCAGCAGGGAACAGGGTCACTCACCTGTCACTTCTATGTGGATCGGTTGGCTCTTCTCCGACAGGATCTCTCGCCCAGCCTCTGTCTTCCAGGTTTCACAGCTGTACGACCCAGCCTGCGACCCAGGCTCCCCTGACAGCTGAATCGAATGGGTGTGTCTGGACTCATATGAGGAGAGTTTCTGGGAATGGATTTCTTGGTTATCCCGGAAGAACCGGATCCCAGACAGAAGAGGCGTGCTTCTAGCTGAGCATGTCAGGATCATGTCTTCTCCAGCGATGTAGACAGGCTGCTGCGGGGATACGGTGAGCTGAGGAGCTGGGAGGGAGGATGGAAAAACCAAGGGGGCCAGGAAAGGAGACAGATTCTCTATAAGATGCTGGTGACCCAGAGGCAGAGAAGGAGCTAGGAAAGGGCGGAGCAGGGAGGGATCCTGGGCACAGACCCCAGCCTGTTACCTAGAAAACTGGTGTTCAATAAACCTCCCCAAGTTTGCAAATGTCATTGTGGGCAGCAGAGACCTCCCTGCGGGACCCAGTGGGACCAGCCTTCCCTCTGGGTACCTGAGGGGGCAGCTCCTGCCAGGGCAGCTCAGAAATCAGGGATTGGGGGGTGTTTGTGCAGCTGAGGCCGGGGGTGTCAGGGAGCTGCCCCCAGCAGGCACAGACCAGGCTGCCCTGCACTGAGGGCACATGCTAGTGACGTGCCTCTGAGCCCCTTGTACCTCCAGGGAGCGTCATACTTGCCCATGGGCCACGGCTCCACACACACCAGCTTGGATTCTGGCACCATTGGCTGAATGGCACTACAGCCCGCTAGCATCGCTGTGGCTGTTCCTACAGACACTGCTGTGTGAGGTCCGCTGGCTGGGCTGGGCTGCCCAGGGTGCAACAGGGAGGAGCGATAGGGGGTGCCTGTATCAGCTTTGAGTAGGAGTCGGGCACTGCCCCAGCACCAGGGAACTCCCTGACTTTGCCAAGCAGATCCCTTTGTTTTGTGAATAAAATCTCCTTTTCTAAGGCCATGATCTGATTCCTGTGTCCTGGCAGGTACAGGAGGTCTGTGTGTGTGTGTCTAAGACTGAGAGCACAGCTACCACACATGGCTGTTTGTGTTTTCAAGCTCTCTTGTGGTAGCGGTACTTGGGGTACGCTCTGGGAGAAATTATACCAGAAACCTACCGACACTACACTTACCCGCATGCCTCTAGCTTCCAGCCCAGACACGTTTCCCAATCTATTGTTTACAGCCAAGCCCCAAGATACATCCGGCTTTGCTCTCATCCCACAGACAAACAAAAATTTGTCAGGGATGATACTTGGTCCTCCTGTGAAGGCAGGGCACTGGAGTTGATCACCTTTCAAGGTCCCTTCCAGTTGTAGGAAATAGGCAATCTCCATTAATTTAATTTAGTTTGTTTAATTAGCAAAGGAGAACAGTTTTGCCTTAAGAGCAAGGGCGTCCTGCCATGACTGGAGCATCAGTTCGGACCAATACACCCCTCGCTCCTCCGCCCTGGCTCAAACAGGCTGGCCACAGACCATGGACTGGTAAGCATAACTGTGATTGGGGGATTGTGTCTGTCTGTGTATGTTAGTGTATGCTCTCTGCTTTGGCAATGTATTCTCAATACAGGTGGTGAGTTGTCTTTTGCCCCTATAAAGACCCTGTGTGCTTCGTAGAAGTGTAACACCTCAGGGGATCTGGCCCCTTTCACACTATTTGAGCTACATCTAGGTCTGACCCATTGATACCAGCTTGTGATCTTGCCCACTCATAGAATAGTCACCGAAACAAGCCCTGGTGCAGCAGTGTCTTTAGGTGTGATTTAAACTGGTGTTTGGAGGGTCTAACGTGCCACCGGGAGTCCTTGAAAGACAGAGAACTGGTCCCTACAGTCAAAAACTCAGGCCAAACCGACAGTCGCTTACCCCAGATTAATTGGCTACAGACACATTACAAAGACCCATGAAAGCCAAGTCTGTTGTAAATGCTATGAGAGTTTATTCACGAGGAAAAAGGAAGGAGAGAGCTAGCTGCAAAATTCATCCAGGAAAGAGACACAACCCAAAGAGTTCCCATCTAAATCCAAAGAGTGACAGAGCTGCAGGGACCTGTCTATTCACAGGGTCTCTCCGGGCAAACTGAGGACACATTTCACGGGGATCTCTGGTTTCAATGCAGAGTCTCTGGCCCTTCTGAGTTCAAACAGCCAAATCGATTCAGTTTCTTTTCCTTGGGGACTTTCATTCACACGTTCGTCTCCACTTCCAAGGAGCAGGGGACACAATCCACCAAAAGTTTTGCCCTCTCCTGTTCCACAGTTGATTGTCTTGAGGCCTTCTTTGGCAGGGCAGGAAATAACCCCTCCTCTGGCAAACTCATATTCCAACCATGGTCCTGGTTCTCTCCACACTGTGTGTGTTTATCGTTTTAGTTCAAACACTGAAAGATCCCCTTGAAAAATTTGGTACGGGCGTTATCAGTGAGGTGACTGCAGGCAGATACATATCAGCATTTTGTAGTAACATCAGAACACAAGAGACACGCTTAGGAGACTAATTCCTATTTTGAGCAAAATCAACAGTCAGGTGACCTGGTCTGGTCTCCACCAATGAGGTGGCCAGTTTTAGTATGTTACCCTGGATTTAAGGTGCATGTTTGGATCTCATATTGTGTTCAAATCAACTGCCACCATGTGCATTAGACACCATGGATTAAACAAAGAGAATACGACCTCGTTAATGGTTAATTGGAAAGCAGGCACTTAGCTTAGAGATCGAAACTAGCTTTTGGTTCCTGGCAGAGTGGGAGAAAGGAAAAGAAAATCAACAAGTGAGACTGAAAATCTCGGTGGATGAGGCCCCAAGTCAGGTTGCCTTGGAAACAACAAGTTTCTGGAACCATAGGAAACGTGATGATTCCACAAAGAGCTTTAAGACTTGGCTGCTCTGCAGAAGTTAGTTATGAGATAAGAGAAGACTGATGTGGCTGTGGTAGCCATGTTAGTGGAAAGAGGCTTTGAACATTGTCCATTCTCCAGGGGAGCACGTCTCTTGATGGGCTTTGCCTTTGCTCAAGAAGCAGGCTGATCTCTTGGCTAGCCCATCTCCAGCCCCATCGATAGCTGAGTCGACACCTCCTCTCCAGGGCTTTGTTGGAAGATGTACGGAGAAGCAAACCTAATCCAGGTTCATCCTATGTCTCTGGCTCCTTTTGGGTCAATCTCTTTCCACAATCACTTGGTTCTGTCAGTGGCGAGGACTGTCCTTGATTGGGTGATTCTTTCTCTTTCCTGGTTGGCTTTAGGAGACGCAATCCCATTCCAGGAACATCCCATTGCGCTGTTTTCAAACACGGATTTCACAGAGACTCAGAGAACGGCCGTATCTCCACTTGCATTGCTCTCACATATTCCCCCTGTACTATAGTTTTCCTGTTCAGTTTGGGAAGTTATTCCTCTCAATGCAGAGCACAGACCCACATTTTCACATCTGCGTGCAGGACAGGAATACTGGGGAGCAGGGTTCACACCAAAGAAGCAATCTCTGTGCACAGGAGTTATGAAGCTGTGAACAAGTGGTCATGCCCTGCAATGGACAAAGCTGAAGTTGGATTGGTGGCTGAAATGCTCATGGTGCCCAAAGCCCTTTCAGACCCTGTGGATGTTTCCAAAGTCTCACTCTTTGCTTTTCCACTAGAACTTCTCCCAGGTTGAAATTCAAGCTGAGTGACTGCAGAAAATGGAAAACTTGTGGGGAGAATCCAAGGCTTCAGATGACGGGCCCCTCAGCAGAAAAAGCCAGGTACCTGCATCTAGAAGCAGCGGTAGGAGACTTGAAAAATGAGGCCATTGATGAGGAAGAAGGAGCCACCCACGGCCACTTCCCGGACCCAGCGGAAGCCGTGAGCTGCAGAGATGGAGAATCGTGAATGGAACCAGCCGCTTAATGTCACTACTCAGCATCCTGCCCGTGGTATCAAAGATTTTTCTGCCTCTAGGCTCTGTGATGAACTCCCCTGGATCTCAGGGACCATCAAGCTGAGATGGGAAACCCACCCCCAGCCCTTCTCTGTCTCACACATGGACCCTAATCCCGATCCTTCCTGTCTGTGTGTCTGTCCCTCTCCTAGCTGCCTGTCATATAATACCGCTGTGACCTGTGCTACCCTTGCCTATCCAGCCAGAGCGGTGGGGAAGTTTGGGGGTTTGGGAAGGGAACCTTGGGGAGATGTTAGCAGGAAGCAGCCGATTCACCTGACACTGTCACGTTTCCAGTAACATTTACAGCCCAGCTCTTCTTGGACGGGATCCACCTCCCAGACATGTTCTCCTCGTACCCACAGGTGAATTCACAAGTGATGTTGGAACCGGCCTGTGGGATGCTGAGCACAGAGCCCTTCACAGAGCTGGTACCAGGTTCTATGAGGTTAATCTCAGATCCCAGATCCCCAGGATCGAGCTCAACTCCATCCCTGTAGAAGTGAAACCTCCGCTCATGGGTATCCCCGGGGGCCGTGCAGGTGATGTTCAGGGGAAACCCTTCACTCACCACTCCAGATGGGGGATCCACACTCAGCTCCGGCTGGAGAAGGGGAACTACGTGGAGCAAGAGGGGTTATTAGGGGCCTGGGAGGGGAGAAAGCGGAGCTCAGAATTTGGTTCATGCACAGCTGAATTTTGCAATGAAACCAGAGGCTCTGGAGAGATAACAGGGTCCCCAGGGGCTCCTCACAGAAACGAGCAGGAGCCGGGCCATAGTCCTTCCCACACAATGTGGGGCTGATATATGGGGGTCAAAGGTAGACATACGCAATTTGCTCGTTTTGTGTCCCCCTCCGTGGCCAATGCTTCATTGAGCCTTCAAGAGACCGGGGAAGAGGGGACGGTGGGGCAGGGAGCCATTGACTGTGGGATCCCCTCCCCTCTTGTCAGGCTGTTTGAGACCTGAGAGCCCTGTTCAGAATCTACCATCAGGGGCCATGTTGGATTGGTGTGTCCATGGCAGCCTTGTATTGAGACCACATTTGGGGGGAGGGTCAAAGGTGGACAAAGGCAACATTGCTCATTTTGTGTGCTCCCTCCACTGCCAGTGCACCAGGGAGGGCCCAGGTACGGGCAGGTGTAGGCTGATCTGCCAGGTGTCTTGGCTGGAGACCCCGCTGGAGATCAGATCCCTCCTATGATAGAAGAACCTGTATCCTGCTGCTTTCACACACATTGGAGCCAAGGGTGACCAGCTCCCCTCAGATATAGATGGGCTGAGGAGGGTCTCACCCGTCACTGACACCGGGACAGGGGGGCTCTTTTCTGACGGGATCTCTCGCCCACTCTCCACTCTCCAGTACAGGCAGGTGTAGGCTTGGCTGGCGGCTGCGTCACTTGTGTTGATCTGCCAGGTGCCCTGGCTGGATTCCCCGCTGGAGATCTGCTCCCCGCTCTGTTTGAAGAACCTGTATCCTGCTGCTGTCTCATTCAGTTGACCGGAGCACCTGAGGGTGACCTGCTCCCCTCGGATGTAGATGGGCTGAGGAGGGTCCAGAGACAGGCTGGGGGGAGGTGGACGTGCTGGGAGGGAGAGAAGTGGGGCGGGGAGATAGATGAACCAAGTCCCTGACTCCCTCACACAAACTTCTCCAGTCTCCCTGCCCAGAGCTGCCTCCCCCAGGCTGAGAGACCCAGGCTGGTTCTTCCCTGCTTGGCTCTCCCAGCTGGACAGGTGCATACAGCAGGGACACATGCATGACCCAGAGCACACCCTGAGTCCTGGCAGGTGAGGGGCAGATGACTCCAGGTCAGAGTAATCTCAGGAAAAAGAGAGGAATTCAGAAACACCCTGCATCCTTCGAGCCCCACCCTGCCCTGTGCCCACATGTTACCCCTTAGGGCAGGGCCTCTGTGTGGGGTCCACTAGCTGGGCTGGGATGCTGTAGAAGGTCACCCCCTGGAGACCAGGAGCGCTTTGGAGACCAGATCCCTGGTGCCCTACACGCCAGAGTAAGACCTCTCCCTCCCCAATGGATGGGATTTGGGGATCCTGACCTTCTGGTTCTGGGAACGAGTCAGGGGGGCTTCAGATGATAATTATGAAGTGGAAAGGCTGAGGGCATGAAACATGATTCCTGGTCAAATTACCCCACTGCCGTGTCCTGTAGCGACAAATTTACTGAGCAGAGGGATGCAGATTAGGCTGGGTGAAATTGCTAATGAAACGGGATTTAAATATCCCGTGCTTCATTAGCATAAAAATGCCCGCTGCTTTTTTCACCACGGAGGTTTGGCAGCGAAAAGCGACAGTCTAGATGCGGATCTGTCGCTAAAGAAAGCCTTTGCCGATAGATCCCTTGTGGCTCGTAAAACACGGGAAGGCAGAGAACCTGACAAGATCGTGAGAAGTGGCCCCATCGGACCAGGTAGGAAGAGGCCCAGAGCAGGCGTGGAAGAAGCTTCTCCCTCCCTGTGAACCCAGGCGTGTTTCAGCAGGACTTCCCCGCCGAGGGAGTAACACGCTGTCCTGCCACTCACAGGGCCCGGGGCTGGGACCTGGTGGAGTAGGATGGGCCCATGTCCCTCTCCCACAGGTGTGGGCCCGCTGTACATGATCTGCCTGTGCAGGCCTTGCCTTAAAGGGTCATACAGAGACAGTGTTATTGCCTTGGGCCAGTGGGCCATGTTCTAGAGGAGTAGTCAGTGCCTGGGTTTGTGGACTCGGGGTCCCTCGTGGTCTGCAAGTGGGAGTAAGGGGGAGCACCCCACCACACGTGGTGGAGGATGTGGGTATGATCCCTCCACTGATACAAGGGGAAACGGGAAGGGACAGACTTGCCCCCCCCCAGAAAAAAAAAGGAAGAGAGAGAAGAGGGGTTTCATGTTATCGGATTGTGAGGGGGACAGAAGGGTCACTACTGAACCCATGGGGGGGTGTTCGCCCCAAAATTGATACAAAGGGGGCCATGTGAGGGGTCAAACAAAAGCTACTTTCTTCTGATTATGTATCTGATCTTCATACATCTGTGTAATGTCTGTGTGTGGAGTTAGGGGTCTGTAATCTGTATGGAGACTGGACTCTCTCTGAATGGGCTTGAGTAATGGGCTAAGAATGTTTGTCTATGGACATGCTAATGAGCAAAGCTCCAGGGGACAATGGGCCTCTGAAGGCCAAAGACACACCTGGCTACTGGCCATGTGACTCTAGCCAGCCTGGAAGAAACCAGGAAGGAGGGATAAATAGGCCATGTGGGGGACTCCATGTTGGACTCCGTTCTGCTCCTGACCCTAGATGCAGCCTCGCAGGGGATCACGAGCTGGGAAGACCTGTGGACCCATCCTGACCTAGGATGTGCAGCAAGGGCTTTTAAGCCAGCAGCTGTAACATCTCTGCTAGAGCCTTCATCGAGAACTGGGAGATTCGATGCATGTAATGTAGGATACTTTAGCAACTTCACTCTCAGGCTTTTCTTTCTCATAGTAATAAACCTTTAGATGGTAGATTCTAAAGGATTGGTTCAGCGTGATTTGTGGGTAAGGTCCAGAGGGTAAATTGACCAGGGATCTGTGGCTGGTTTCTTGGAACTGGACAGAACTTGTTCGGGGAAGGTGGGATTGGGTGCTAGGACCCCTCATCTGTATATGAGGCCCAGGACCATCTGGGTCAGGGATATTGCTGGGATGTAAGAGGGGTTTTGCTCGTGAGGCTTCAGGCAGGCTGCTGAAGCGCTCTGTGGGACTGGTGCATGGCCTGTTTGGAGAGGTCTCCAGTCTGGGGGCTGTAAGAAGCCCCGGATTTGAGCAATTCGCCCTGAGCGGACGCCCTCAGCTGTGTCCAGACACGGCCTGGTCTTTCACAGAGGGGTATCCCTTGTGTAGTTGTTAACGATTATACCGCCAAGGGCCCTGGAGATGGGGTGGTTGCAAAGGAGACGGCCCTCAGAATTGTAACCATGGCTGGTCAAAGGGCACGGATATGGGATGAAGCCAAGATACTGGTTCCCGAGGTGAATGGAACCCCCACCACTGCCTTGGTGGATTCGAGCTGCAGCCAAACCTCTGTGTGGACTGGGGTGGTGGCCGAGTTTGACCAACAGAGACCCCCACTACAGATGTTGTGCATTCACGGGGACATACGGTCCTATCTCACAGCCTGGGTGTGTTTGGAAGACAGGAAGTGTGGGGCTCACTGGCTAATTGGAGTGGCCCCAAAGGCACCCTATCCGGTGGTCCTCAGGTGGGACTAGAAAGGGTTTGCCAAATTACTTCAGGAAGGAAGTGCACTGATGGCAAAACACTGTCCTAGCTCGACAGGCTCAACGATTCCTGCTAGGTAGGGATGGAGCATGGCCCCCGTGCTCATCCCCACATGTTGGGAACAGGGTCTCACCCATCACTGACACTGGGACAGAGGGGCTCTTTTCTGATGGGATCTTACTCCCACGGTCCTCTCTCCAGTACTGGCAGGAGTAGGCTTGGCTGGCGGCTGCGTCACTGGTACTGATCTGCCAGCCAAGTCCCTGACTCCCTCACACAAACTTCTCCAGTCTCCCTGCCCAGAGCTGCCTGCCCCAGGCTGAGAGACCCAGGCTGCTTCTTCCCTGCTTGGCTCTCCCAGCTGGACGGGTGTGTACACCAGGGACACAAGCATACCCAGAGCTCTGCCAGGCCCTGGAAGGGGAAGGGGCAATGATACCAGATCAAAGTCATCTCAGGAACAAGAGCGGGATGGAGAGGTCTCTGGGAGAAACACCCTGCACCCCTCTGAGCCCCACCCTGCCCTGTGCCCACATGTTACCCCGGAGGGGCTGGGCCTCTATGTGTGGGATCCGCTGGCTCAGCTGGGCTGCCCAGGGCACAGCAGGGTAGGGATAGGGGGGGTCTCTGTCTCAGCTGTGAGCCCTTGGAACCAGGACCACACTGGAGACCAGATCCATGGTTTCAGAGTAAGACTTGTAATTGGTGGTGCCATAAACACTAGGGTAGAATTTCTCCCTCCCCTATCAATGGGCTGTGGGGATCCTGATGTACTGGCTCTGCGAAGGAGTCAGGGGGCATCAGACCATAGTTATGAGGTGAAAAGGCCATGGACGTAAAGCAGGATTCCTTGTCAAGTTACCGCACTGTTGTGTCCTGTACTGACAAATTTACTGGGCAGTTGGGCAGCTCTCCCTGCCCTTAGTGACCAGTGCTCCCCACACCCAACCCCCGGCATATCAGAGACGAGGGCCTGACACTGACCAGAGATGGGGAATTATTTAATTAAAGGTCCTCAAGTTTACAAATATTTGAGGGCTGGGGGTCCCTAGAAGGAAAGTAACATCAATGCCCCCCCACTCCCAATCCCAAAGCCAAAGACCCAGGGAGTGACACTGACCGGAGCTGGGGGCTGGATCTGACCCAGTAGCCCTGGCTGGCCCTGTGCAGAGCTGAGTGCTGGGCTGTATCTCCCCCCAGGCATGGAGCAGAGACACCCCAGCAAGGGCCAGCAAAGAGCAGGGGACCGAGGGACTCACCTGTCACCCTGATGGATCTGGGTTGGATCTTCTTGGATTTGATCTCTCGGCCAGACACTGTCTTCCAGGACTCACAGCTGTACTGCCCGGCACTGACAGCAGATACATTCGACAGTGGCAGGGACTCGGTGTGACTGTTGGTAGATGAGGGGAATTCCTTAGACTGGATTTCCCCTCTGTCCGTGTAGAACCGGATCCCAGAGAGCGTGGGTGACCCGGAAGCTGAGCACGTCAGGGTCACGGTTTCCCCAGCAATGTAGACAGGCTGCGACGGGGACACGGTGAGCTGGGGGGTTGGGAGGGGTTCTGGAAAAGACAAGGAGGTGACAGTTCTTACATGGGAAGCTGGTGACAGAGGTAAAGGAGGAGCCAGGGGAGGGGAGGGCAGAGCAGGGAGGGATCCTGGGCACAGACCCCAGCCAGCCCCAGCTCCATGCCCAGGAACCACATCCCCACTGGGCCAGGCAACCCCTGAGCAGCAGAGATCTCCCTGTGGGACCCAGTGGGAGCAGCCTCCCCTGCTGGGAACCTGGGGGGCAGCTCATGCCCAGGGCCACTCAGACAGCAGTGGGGGGGGCTTGTGCGCCTGATGCCTGGGATGTCAGGGGGCTGCCCCGGAGACCATCACCCTTACACCTGCCATGTACGTGCTGCTCACTGAGGTGACCTGCTTGGAGGTGGCAGGGGAGTTAAAAACTGAGCCCTCGTCTGGACAATATCCTGGAAGCAGCAGCCGGGCTCCATCCTTAGCATCTGTTACTCTTGTCTGCTGCACTACAGGGCTGTGATCTCTCCATCCCCCTTCCCCTCTGCAGTGTCCAGAGCTGAGAGCTTCCCCCCTTAGGGGGCCACACCCTTCCCCCCAGCAGTGCCTGGGGGCTGCGCCGTTCAGTCCCCCCAGCAGTGCATTCTGATCACCTGGGAGCCCCAGGACTCCTGAGGGCCTCACAGCAGGGCCGGCCCCTCACCAGAGAGGGGGGAGATTAGGGGTCTGTGTCATTAAACCTCTCTAAGGTTTCCAATGTTCCTGCTGGCTGGGCGCCCCCAACCCCCAGAGCACAGCAGCTTGGATTCCGGCACCATTGGCTGAATGGCGCTACAGCCCACTAGCATCGCTGTGGCTGTGCCTACAGACACCGCTGTGTGTGGTCCACTGGCTGGGCTGGCCAGGGTGCACCAGGGAGGAGGGATGGAGGGGTCCCTGTCTCAGCTATGAGCAGGAGTCGGGCACTGCCCTGGCACCAGGGACCTCTCTGGAGACCAAATCCCTGACTTTGCCAAGCAGATCTCTTCGTTTTGTGAATAAAATCTCCTTTTCTAAGGGCATGATCTGATTCCTGTGTCCTGGCAGGTACAGGAGGTCTGTGTGTGTGTGTCTAAGACCAAGAGCACAGCTACCACAGATGGCAGTTTGTGTTTTCAAGCTCTCTCATGGTAGCAGCACTTGGGGTACCCTCTGGGAGAAGTTGCTAAGTGATTCCTGCCTGGGTTGCAGAAGAAAGGGAATCTTTTCTCAGTTCCTGGAGGCAGCGACCTCCCACGGCCAGGGACTCTGCGATCTCTGGGAGCTGTTCAGCAGATGCCCTTAGAGGCAGGGTATTTGTAAGGGGTCTCGCAGCCCTCCACTTTCTGCATTTGCAGTGCCAGAGTGGGGACCAGTCGTGACGACTCCTATGAGCCAGAACAATACCAGACGGCAAAAACTGGCCTCGAGGCCACTGCTCTTCTCCAAACAAATTTGATAATTCATGGAAACCCCGTGACTGGAATCCAAGTCAGCGAAAGGCCAAACCAATACACGGGACCCAGATTTAACAGTTGACCCTGTATTAATTGGTAACACGATATTCTAAAAAAGTCGTTAGGATTGGAGTTATCAGATAACTACAAATGCTACAAAAATTCTGTTGAAGAACCCTTCTCTTCCTTGCCTTCAGCCATTCACAACTCTGCACATTTTGAATATCATCACACAAATGTCATGTGCGAGGCTTATGCACAGGCTCTTGCTCCCGTGTTCATCCACCAAAACCCGGATCCTTGGAGATGGGATGTCCCTAAATGACTCACCCATCCCCTCAGACCCCTCCCATCCACTCCTTCCTTCCCCTCCTCTTCCCTACTGACAGGCTGGGGGAGGCACATTCCTCCACCCCCCGCAGGGAGCTGCTACGGCTGGGGAGAGGTGCCCCTCCCCCAGCCAGGCAGCTCCATGCGCGGCAGCCCAGAGCCATCGGGCAGGGCGCATTAAGCAGCTGCGTGGCCGCCCTGCCATTCAGCCTGGCAGGAACCCTGGGGATCGGTCGCCCCTTCTGGCCCCAGAACGGACGTTTCCGTGTCACTGACAAATGTCACAGACCTGACCTGAAATCTGACATAATGAAACACCCCAGCTGAACAAGTCCCACTATAAACTGAATCCACTACTGTTACTTGCTGGTATCCCCGCTCTATCCCCAGCTCCCCTTTCCCTGCACCCCCAAACTGCCGGGTGCTCCAGAGACCAAAGACTGACACTGACCAAAGAGGGGGGTGAGACTCTGTGTGGAGCCGAGTGAATGGGCTGTACCACCCTCTGCATGGAGCAGACACCTCCCGCCACACCCCAGCTAACAGCAAGCGATACAGGGTCTCACCAGTCACTGGTATGTGGATGGCTCGGCTCCTCTCCGATGGGAGCTGAGCACGTCAGGGTCACATATTCCCCCCATAGGAGGACTGGGTAGGGTGAGCTCAGAGTGAGTTTAGGCTGGACTGGAAGGGAGGAGGGAGGAATGTGAGAGCTCTGTAGAAGCAGTGCCCCAAAGGAAACCTCCCCACCCCTCAGCCAGTCCTGTCCAGAGCTTCTTCCAGACCCCCCTTTATCCCTTGCAGCGCAGCCCCTCTGCACAGCTCTGGGCCCTGCCAACGCTCAGCAGCTGCACCATTGGAGGCTGGATGCATTGAGCCCTGTACAGGTGAGCAGGGACCCAGCGTGAGGAGCTGAGGGTCCTTGGGGGGGCAGGGCTGGGAGGCAGGGCTGGGAGGAACCAGGGTCTCTGATGCTCCCGCCTTGCCCAACACCTGGGTCACATGACTGGTGGGGACACACTGCTGAAGCCAGGAAATGGCCCGGCTGAGCCGCTGTGACGTTCTGCTGCTACGAGGGGCCCTGCTCTGTCCCTGGCTCCTGACATCGGCATCCAATCTGTTTCTGCCCCTCCCCACAGCCTGCACCTGCCTCGTCCTCCCTTGTTCCCACGTCTGGCCCAGCTCTCACCATCAGGCCAGGCTGCCTCCATTCCACAGCCCAGCATCCAGAACAGGGCACAGGGCTGCGCCATCACTGGCAGTTTCCCACCAGCCCTGGGAGTGTTTCTAAAGGATCTGCCCTGTGCCAGGCAGGGCTCACTCAGGGCTGGTCCCTGCGCTCGGTGGGGTCAGAGCAGACGATCACTCGGCCCCTCTGGCCTCAGAGTCGATGTTTCTGTGACACTGACGCATGTTACAGGCCTGGCCCCAAATCCGGGTTCCAATTAGACATCCCAGATCAGCAACTCCTGTTAGAAACTGAAGCTGCTTCTCTTGCTTGTCTGGGACCCTCCCATCCCCGTCTCCCTGCCAGCTCCCCTTCCCCGTAACCCCACAGAACCAGGTGCACTAGGACCCAGACATTGATGCTGAGCAGAGACAGGGGTAAAACTGACCCCATGGTGACCCTGTCTGGAGCAAAGTTACTGGGCAGTGTCGATCTGTGCATGGAAAGAGACCCGGCCATGCAGCCAGCTAACAGCAGGGAACAGGGGGTCTCACCAGTCACTGTGATGTGGATTTTTTGGCTCCTCTCTGATGAGATGTTTCGCCCAGATTCTGTCATCAAGTAATCACAGCTGTACGCTCCGGCATGTGAGTCTGACACACTGGACAGCTGAAGAGATATGGCATTGGACTGATACCACTGGAGCTTGCTGGAGTCAATTTCCTTTCCATCCCTGAAGAACCGGATCCTGGACACGGTGGCAGTGCGGGGAGCTGAGCATGTCAGGGTCACAGATTCCCCACTTAAGAAGACGCGGTGTTGTGAGCTCACAGTGAGTTGGGGGGCAGACAGCTTGGCTGGAAGGGGGGAAGGAGGAAGGAGAAAACTCTTTAAAGCCAGCACCCCACTCATGTAAACAGTAACCCCACCAGCCAATCCCACCCAGAGCTTCTCCCAGCCCTCCCCCCCTTTGCCCCTTGCTGTCCTGCCCCTCTGCACAGCTCTGGGCCCTGCCAAAGTTCGGCAGCTGCACCATTGCAGGGTGCCAGGGTGGATGCACTGAGCCCTGTGCAGGTGACCGGGGACCCAGCGTGAGGAGCTAAGGACCCTTGGGGGGGCAGGGCCGGGAGGGAACCAGGGTCTCTGATGTTCCCCCTTCACCTCCAAAGCAGAGAACAAACCAGCCCCTCAGTGATCCTGGGGGGTCAGGCCCGAAGGGACACCCAGCACTTGGGTCACATGACCGGTGGGGACAGGCTGCTGAAGCCAGGAAATGATCCCAGTCTGTCCCTGTCCCATCATTCCAGCCTGTGTCTTCCCCACCCAGCCAATCCCTGTCCCACCCTGCTCTTTCTCCCAGGTCTGGCGCTGCTCTGACCATCAGGCCAGGCTGCCTCTGTCCTGGCACCCTCCGTGTCCATTTTCCAAAGAGCACTGAAAGATCTGGGTCAGTTCAGGGCTGTGGCCTGCACTCTGTGGGGGTCAGAGCAGACAAACACTTGTCCATTCTGGCTTCAGAGTGGATGTTGCTGTGACACTGACAAATGTTACACTCCTGCCCCTAATTAAACACCCCGGCTGATCAACTCCTGCTATAAACTTTGAAGAGACTCTTGAAGAATTCCACCAAGATTTCAACAACTTACGAGCAGGAGGCTGCCAGAAAACTCCCCCACACCACAGACCACAGCCCGCTGTCCTCTGATCCCACCGCAGACACCAAAAGAAACAGCCTCTTCTGCTCATGAAACTCCCTGCTACAACTTGTAACCAAATCTCTACAAACATCCCCAGACAGGAGTGTTCCATCTGCTACCCAAGAGCCGAGAACCTGGGAATCCTGGATATCCCCTCATATCAGGAATCAGCCTCCTTAAAGCAGGATTATCCAGTTACATCCCCTCTCTCCTCAGACTCTGTGCTACTTTTCAGCCACCACCGACTTCCTGAGGGAATCACAGAGCATCAGGAACCTTCCTGAGCACACCAGCCTGCCCACTATAGAGGGAGAAGCTCTTTACCTCAACATCCCACAGGAGGAGGGATTATTAGCTGCCAGAGACAATTTCACCAATGGCGCCTGCACACCTGGTTTCTAAGGGGAGGGACTTTGTTCTCACCCAAACTCATTTCCAAATGGGGGCAAGTCAGCGATCCAGCCAAGAGCACTTGCCTGGATCTGCAATGGGATCACATCTTTATGGCTGGCCTTGAACAACGTTTCCTCAGCTCCCATCTCCGAGCACCCGAACTCTACTTATACTACACTGACGACATCTTCATCATATGGCCCCACGGGAAAAAGACCCTAGAATACCACAAGGATTTAAACCACTTCCATCCCCCCATCAACCTCAGCCTGGATCAGTCCACATGAGAGATCCACTTCCTACATTTATACAATGGACACATTTCCACCACCTTATACCAGAAACCTACCGGCACTACACTTACCCGCATGCCTCTCGCTTCCGTCCCAGACACGTTTCCCAATCTACTGTTTACAGCCCAGCCCTAAGATACAACCGGCTTTGCTCCAATCCCACAGAGACAAAAACCTACAGGACCAATATAGAGCAGGGATACTCAACAAGGCCCATATATTTGCGGCCTGCGGGTTGGAGCTAAAACAACAAGAGTCAATATAATGGTGTCCTGTCAATATTCGTTTTAGTAGTTACATTCCAGGACTGTTGTTGCTCATTAAAAGAGCTGTCTTATGCGTGGAAATCGGCTAAATGCTGCATTCTATTAGTATCAGCAGAACTGACTTAAATGGGACCTCCATGTTGTGTCATCTTGCCTTAATCTTTGTATACATGCCCGTCATGGTGAAAGAAACGATTTGCATACATTTGCATACATATTTGCATCATATACTACCACACTTAAGCTGCATCCCTCAGCATGAGTGAGTGCCCAGACAGAAACTACTTCAAAACAGGGCAAAAAGAGAAAACAGAATTCCACTGCTCATCATCTACAGCCCACAACTTAAACCCCTTCAATGCCCCATTACCAATCTACAACCTATCCTGGGAAATGACCCCTCCCTCTCACAGCCCTTGGGGAAAGGCCAATCCTCACCTACGGACAACCTCCTGACTTGAAACAAATTCTTTGCAGCCACCACACAGCACCCCTCCATCAGACCCACCCAGGAACCCACCCCTGCAATCATCCCGGTGCCAACTCTGTCCACACATCTACACAAGGATCATCGTCACAGGACCTAACCACATCAGTCAGTGCATCAGAAGCCCATACAACTGCACATCCTCTACTGTGATATCTGCCCTCAAGTGCGAGCCATGCCCCTTGGCCACGTGTATTGGCCAAACGGGACAGTCTCTGAGACAAAGTTTAAATGTACCCAAATCAGACATCAGCAATGGCAACATGCAGAATCCTGCAGGGGATCATTTTATCCTGCCCGGGTACTCAGTTAAAAGTAGCTTCTCTCCTACAAAGGAATTTCAGAAACCAAGGATAGAGAGAGAGTCCAGAATTCAATTCATCTGCACATTTGACACCTTCTCCCTTGGTTTGAACAAAGACGTGACGTGGTTAACGTGTTATAACACCAGCTCACGGAACATTCAGCACCCTATTGATGTGACAAGATAAGCACGGGACACTTCCGGACCTCTCAGTTAGCCTCATTAACACGGGGACTGCAATCCTCTCTCCCTTCATATTTGCCCCCCCCCCCCCGTCCACCCATTCACATTCATCTCATCTGAAGAAGTAGGCTGTGCACATAGAAGCTCACAATTCTCAACATTTGTTTTTGTTACACTCTAAGGCACGACAGTTCTACTCTATTTTTAAGAAGTTGGCTCTTAGTTATGCTAAATAGCTCAAACTTCCGCTACGAGGTGGACTCATCCTTCACGAGGCTGGGCACATTTCCCACCAGGGACACAGAACGAATCTGTGGGGGTAAGGTCCTGCCTTGGCCGGGGGAGGTTGAGCTGACCAGCCAGCCTGCCCAGCAGTAGCTAGAAGGAACTGAGCAAAAAAGAGGAAGCTTGGGCGGATGTGTGAAGGGGAGCGATGAGGGAGTTTTTCTTCCATCACGTTTCCTCGGGGGTCTCTTCAGAACCAGATGTTAATCTGCTGCTGCCTGGGGCTGTGTCCCTGAACCCCCAGTGGGAGCGCAGAGCTGGGGCAGAGAGACCCTCCCCCCCCACACACACACACTGCCCCACAGCAAAGGACCCTGCCCAGGGCACACAGTGTCATGGGGAGAGGGGATCTCGGTCTCAGTGGCCCGTCCAGTCCTCTCTGTCTCTGTTCGGGCTGCCCAAGATGGGCCGAGTAGAGCCCATGGGGATGGGTGCAGCTTCCCCCCTATAGCCTTGACTCAGACCAACCAAGCAGCCATCAGCCAGGGTCGCTCTCCCAGCTTCTGAGATGTCTCCAGCCTGGAGCCGCTGCTGTTGGGGCAGGTTAACGGGAGATGTGAATGGGGCTGCCTGGTCATGGGGCACCCAGGGACCCCAATTTTCAATTCTATATTCCACAGAAGATCCCCAAGGGCAGCAATCCCCCACCACCATCCTCCGCCCATGCCACAAGCACCGGGATAACAATGGGAGATGCTGTTACCTGCAGGGGACACTGGTCGGGGGAGCATCTGGAGCGAGGCTGGAGGAGAAGAGAAGAGAGGGGGTGAGAGATCTGGGGAGGGGAAAGAAGATGTTGAAGAAAGGGGGTTCACAGAGACTCAAGGATCTGGCGGGGAGTGGGGGGAGGTTGCTGGATGACAGAGAGCCTGGGGGTCCAGGCAGGGCACTTACCCAGCAGAGGCAGAAGGTGAGTTAGCTCCATTCTGAGATGCTGGCTCTGGGCTGGGAGCTGGGAGCTCAGCTCAGCCGCTTGACGGATGTGAGCGAGGCGAGGGGAATGGGCCCCTCTGCTCTGACAGAGGAAGTCACAGGCTCAGACGTGGTCACCGCTCAGCTTGGGGGCTGGAGAGGCAGCAGGGCCTGGTGTGTAGGGCGGGAGGAGAGGAACTCACAATTTGCACATCTCACAGCGATGGAAGGGGCTGTTTCTGCTGGTGATTGACACCTCTGTTTTGGAGAGGGGACTCCATTGGTACAATGGAACTAGAATAAGTCACAGTGTCTGTTACACCCACTGGGGATCTGGCCCGGGGGTTGGGGTCTATTGACACCCACTGGAACTTTGCTCGTTCACGCTGCAGACTTGGGAACTGTCCCCTGGTCCCTCTGGAGTCTGCAGGCATCTCTTAAACTAATGCTTGGGGTCTCTGCTATGGCACCGGGAGCCTTAGCGCAGATTGGCAGTGATCGGGCTGAGGAGGGTTTCCAGTCTTTCTGCCCTGACCCCATGGGATGGGACTGACCCCACACTGGATAAGAGGAGCTGGAAGCCAGGCCAGGCCAGATCCTCTGGTCTCTCCCAATGAAGGCACATGGGTGGGATTCACAGCCACAGCAGAGCCACACAGACACAGAGCAGATCTGTTCTGGGCAGGCTCACTCACAGGGTCTGATGCAGCCTCCAAGCGCACGGCCCCAGTGGGACCAGAACCCCACACAAATCTGTCTCACTCTGTGCAGTTTATGCAGCCTGAGCTCATGAGCTGGTCGCTCCTTTGTCAATGACAGAGAGAGGCGCGCCCTGCGTGAGCTAGTAGAGCCTGTGGCCAGAGACAGACTCACGGGCGATGTTAAGGCTGATGCGTGAAGACGGCAACCACGCTGTGAAGACGGAGATCACATTTGAAAATGCCCCTTTGATCTGCCAGGAACTCGGACAGCAGAGGCGAGAGCGCGAAGTTTCCTAGAAGGGATGTTCTATGTGCTGCTTACAAGAGAGAAGAGCCAGAACAGCTCCAACCCAAGAGAGAACCTCTCCGCATGATAATCCCAGCTAGCAGGGAGACAGGGTGTGAAGGTGGGATCGCAGCCTGGCCCCGAACAGCGAGCTCCCTCTGGGAAATTCCATCCTAAATGTGGGGTAAATAAAGACTTTGCTCAAGGCTGCAGATCCCGAACACAGAAAATTCAAGGGCTCTCAGTGACAGACAAGGTGAGTGAGGGGTTTCTCAGACACACCAGGATCAAACAGGCCAGAGATGAGAGACTGGACCCTACAGGGACTGGAACATTTATCCCACGGACACTGGGCAGGTTCACGTTCTGTCTGAGCACGACAATGGGAAAGCGAAAGTAAAACCAACACCGGGGCCAAGACACAGACAGGGACGTGGTTGTGCTGGAGAAAAGCACCGGTGAAGGGGAAGTGAGTTGTTAACTCGCAGCAGGGCTGGTCACAGACTTTGCCAGGCTGTGGGTAAAGTGGAGGAGGTGGGGCCAACCCACAGAGCTGCCCTGGCTGGGAAGTACCCCAGGGCCAGCAGCCCAAATCCCTGGCCTCCTGCTCTGCCTCCCAGCTTCGGGCAGCCAAATCCCCAGACCCTCAGCCCCGCACTCCAATTCTCCCTGAGAGGCTAAGTATCTTGCGCTAAAATGACAAAAATAAATTATGCAAATGAAGCAAGACAAAATGCTAATCAGCACTTCATTTACATACTCTCTGCCAGACAAAGCCTAAAAGTAAGGTAAAAATAGAATAAGTGAGTTCTCTGCAGGTTAATGCCAGAAAGCGACACCCCAAGTAGTGACAGAGCTGCGTCAATGGGTTTTGTAGGCCGACCCACAAGGCAGTTCTGGGGATCTCTGGTTTAGTTCACACTCTTTGGTCCTGCAGAGCTCAAACAGGCAAAAACCAGTTTCTTCTTGTCACATGCTCGTCTCCAGTCTATACATCTGGGGAGCCAACGGCCAAGTGTTTTGTGCTCTTATGGTCCACACTGGTTTGTCTGATGTCTAGGGGCCTTCTCTCACTGGGCAGGAAATAGCCCCTCCTGTGGTAAACTTGTATTTCACACTTGGTCACCCTTCTCTTCAGGCTGTGTGGGTGTTCACAGTTACAGAGCAAGTAGTTACACATCAGCTCATAACATGACGTGCGGCCTTGATCTGCGAGATTAACGCAGGCAGCAACGACACACGAGCATTTTATAGATTCTAAACATTTAGCACACTCTTGCAAATTTAATGTTTATATTAAGAAACATGAAACACATTCTCACAGTCTAATTCTGATATCGAACAAAACTAACACCCCGGTGGCTTGGCCTCATCTCCAGTTATGAGGTTGTTGAATCTTAGGTAACTAGCCAATTAGCCCGTCATAAGACGGGATTTTTAGGTCTCTCTTCCACGTCTGTCTTCTCTCCTGAGCCTCCGGTCTCTCGCTCCGTCTCTCTCTCTCTCTCCTCCTCCTACTGCCTCCTCCTCTCTCTCTCTCAGCTCTCCTCCGCCTCCTGCCTCTCTCTTTCTCTTCTCCTCCCCCTCCTACCTCTCACCCGGGGGAGTGTGAAGCCCAAACGGCCCAGACTCCCCGTGCTACATGGGGAGTGCGGAGCCCAAACGGTCGCTTGTGCCACATGCTCCCACGCGGTGGCCCGGCTGAGCGGTGCAGAAGTCAGCCGAGTGCCATGGCGGGAGGCGAAGGGGGGTGGGACCGTGACTTTCATGGTGAGGGAGTGGGGCCTGGAGCCACTCTCATGCCGCACGTCTCCACCTCCCTTCGTCTCCCACAGTCGCACTCGGCTGACTTCTGCAGCGCTCAGCCAGGTCGCTGCAGGGGAGTAAGCAGCGCACGTGGCTGTTTGGGCCCCGCACTCCCCATGCAGCACGGGACGCCCAGAGGGAACAGCCAGCATTTCAGCAACAGCGTCACTCAGAGGGAACAGCCAGAATTTCAGGATAACAGCACCATCCAGAGGGAACAGCCAGCATTTCAGGATAACAGCGCCACCCAGAGGGAACAGCCAGCATTTCAGGCAACAGCGCCGCCCAGAGGGAACAGCCAGCATTTCAGCATTACAGACTCTCAGACATTGGGCTACTATATATATGACACTTGCAGCCTAAGGAAGAGCTGGCCTCAGACTTACTGGAGCACTTAAGCCACATGGCGTTTGTTTGCAGGCAGTTGACTTGAGATGCACAAATATTCATAGATCCACACTGCTGGAACAAGGTGTACAGCTAGTTCGGATTAGGAAGCCTAATCCGAACTAGCTAGTCCATGCCGCGTGTAGCCGCGCGGCACGGGGTCCGAACTAGCCGGCATTTAAAAATGGCGCCGGCCGGCTTTATGCAAATGAAGCCCGGGAAATTCAAACCCCGGGCTTCATTTGCAACTCCATATGACTACATTACCCCCCCAAGTCCGAACTAGGGGGGTAGTGTAGACATACCCTAATAGATTAGTAAGACAGGATTTCCCTTTACAGAAACCATGTTGACTTTTGTCCAACAAATTATGTTCTTCTACACGCTTCACAATTTTATTCTTTACTATTGTTTCGACTAATTTTCCCAGTACTGAAGTTAGACTTACCGGTCTGTAATTGCCAGGATCGCCTCTAGAGCCCTTTTAAAATATTGGTGTCACGTTGGCTACCTTCCAGTCATTAGGTACGGAAGCTGATTTAAAGGATAGGTTACAAACCACAGATAATAGCTCAGCAATTTCCCATTTGAGTTCTTTTAGAACCCTTGGATGAATGCCATCCGGTCCCGGAGATTTGTTAACATTAAGTTTTTCTATTTGTTCCAAAACCTCCTCTAATGACACTTCAATCCAGGACAGTTTCTCAGATTCATCACCCACAAAGGACGGTGCAGATTCGGGAATCTCCCCAATGTCCTCAGCCGTGAAGACTGAAGCAAAGAAATTATTTAGTTTCTCCACAATGGCTTTATCGTCCTTGATTGCTCCTTTTATAGCTCGATCATCTAGGGGACCCACAGGTTTTTTAGCAGGCTTCCTGCTTCAATGTACTTAAAAAACATTTTGTTATTTCTTTTTGACTTTTTGGCTAGCTGTTCCTCAAAATCTTTTTTTGCTTTTCTTATTACATTTTTATACTTGATTTGACAGTGTTTATGTTCCTTTCTATTTATCTCACTAGGATTGGACTTCCACATCTTAAAAGATACCTTTTTGTCCCTCACTGCTTCTTTTACATGGTGGTTAAGCCACGGTGACACTTTTTTAGGTCTCTTGCTATGTTTTTTAATTTGGGGTATACATTTAAGTTGGGCCTCTATTATGGTGTCTTTAAAAAGTTTCCATGCAGCTTTCAGGGATTTGGCTCTAGTCACTGTGCCTTTTAATTTCTGTTTAACTAACCTCCTCATTTTTGTGTAATTCCCCTTTTTGAAATTAAATGCCAGGGTGCTGGACTGCTGAGATGTTCTTCCCACCACAGGAATGTTGAATGTTGTTATATTATGGTCACTATTCCCAAGTGGTCCTGTAACGGTTATTTCCTGGACCTGATCCTGCGCTCCACTCAGGACTAAATCGAGAATTGCCTCTCCCCTTGTGGGTTCCTGCACCAGCTGTTCCAAGAAGCAGTCATTTAAGCCATTGAGAAATTTTATCTCTGCTTCTCTTCCTGAGGTGACATGTATCCAGTCAATATGTGGGTAATTAAAATCCCCTATTATTATAGAGTTCTCTATTTTGGTAGCCTCTCTAATCTCCCTCAGCATTTCAATGTCAGTATCGCTGTCCTGGTCAGGTGGTCGGTAATATATCCCTACTGCTAATTTCTTATTATTGGAGCATGGAATTACTATCCATAGCGATTCTATGGAACATGTTGATTCACTTAATATTTTTATTTCATTTGATTCTACAGGTCCTGATGAAATGCATCCCAGGATACTCAAGGAGCTGATAGAGGAGGTATCTGAGCCTTTAGCTATGATTTTTGAAAAATCATGGCAGACAGGGGAGATTCCAGAAGACTGGAAAAGGGCAAATATTGTGCCCATCTATAAAAAGGGGAATAAGAACAACCCAGGAAACTACAGACCGGTCAGTTTAACGTCTGTCCCAGGGAAGATAATGGAGCAGGTAATTAAGGAAATCCTATGCAAACACTTGGAAGGTAATAAAGTGATAGGTAATAGCCAGCATGGGTTTGTGAAGAACAAGTCATGCCAAACTAATCTGATAGCTTTCTTTGATAGGATAACGAGCCTTGTGGATAAGGGAGAAGCAGTGGATGTCATATACCTAGACTTTAGTAAGGCATTTGATACAGTCTCGCATGATATTCTTATTGATAAAGTAGGCAATATATAACTTAGATAGGGCCACGATAAGGTGGGTGCATAATTGGCTGGATAACCGTAGTCAGAGAGTTGTTGTTAACGGTGCTAAATCCTGCTGGAAAGGGATAACGAGTGGAGTTCCTCAAGAGTCTGTTTTGGGACCCATACTGTTCAATATCTTCATCAATGATGTAGATATTGGGATAGAGAGTACGCTTATTAAGTTTGCAGATGATACCAAACTGGGTGGGGTTGCAACTTCTTTGGAGGATAGGGACATAATTCAAAATGACCTTAGCAAGTTAGAGAAATGGTCAGAGGTAAACAGGATGAGGTTTAATAAAGAGAAATGCAAAGTACTCCACTTAGGAAGGAACAATCCGTTCCATACATACAAGATGGGAAGCAACTGTCTAGGAAGGAGCATGGCGGAAAGGGATCTAGGGGTCATAGTGGACCACAAGTTGAATATGAGTCAACAGTGTGATGCTGTTGCAAAAAAAGCAAATATGATTCTAGGTTGTATCAACAGGTGTGTTGTAAGCAAAACTCGTGAAGTCATTCTGCCGCTCTACTCTGCACTAGTTAGGCCTCAGCTGGAGTACTGTGTCCAGTTCTGGGCGCCACATTTCAAGAAAGAGGTGGAGAAATTGGAAAGGGTGCAGAGAAGAGCGACAAGAATGATTAAAGGTTTAGAGAACATGACCTATGAAGCCAGGCTTCATGAACTGGGCTTGTTTAGTTTGGAAAAAAGAAGATTAAGGGGGGACATGATAGCGGTTTTCAAATATCTAAAAGGGTGTCACAAGGAGGAAGGAGAAAATTTGTTCCTCTTGGTTTCTGAGGACAGGACAAGGAGTAATGGGCTTAAAGTGCAGCAGGGGAGGTTTAGATTGGACATTAGGAAAAAATTCCTAACTGTCAGGGTGGTCAAATATTGGAATAAATTGCCAAGGGAGGTGGTGGACTCTCCCTCTCTGGAGATATTTAAGAACAGGTTAGATAGACATCTGTCAGGGATGGTGTAGACGGAGCTTGGTCCTGCCTTGAGGGCGGGGGGCTGGACTCGATGACCTCTCGAGGTCCCTTCCAGTCCTATTATTCTATGATTCTATGATACATTATCTTTCACATACAGTGCCACTCCGCCACCCACCCGGCTGTATCCACCCTTATCTCCCTCTGTGGCTTTCTCTGGTACATTCCTCTGTGAAGTGGTTCGCCAGTGTGGCTTGGGAGGTTATTCCCACATTTTCGCAGGGGTGTGAATACTGGGGAGTCACATTCAGACTAAAGAAGCAATCTCGGAGCACAGGAGTAATGCAGCTCTGAACAAGGGGTCATGCCCTGCATGGACACAGCTGTAGTTCGGTTGGTGGCTGAAATGCTCATGGTGCCCAAAGCCCTTTCAGACCCTGAGGGTGTTTCCAAGGTCTCACGCTTTGATTTTCCACCAGAACTTCCCCCTCCAGGTTGAAATTCAAGTTGAGTGATTGCAGCAAATGGGTGAACTTGTGGGGAGAATCCAAGGCAGGATGAAGGGCCCCTCGGCAGAACAAGCCAGGGAACTGGATCTAGAAGTAGCAGTGGGAGAGCAGGAAGATGAGGCCATTGATGAGGAAGAAGGAACTGCCCACTGCCAGCTCCCGGACCCAGCGGAAGCCGTGACCTGCAGAGATGGAGAATCATGAATGGAACCAGCCGGTTAATGTCACTGTTGAGCATCCTGCCCGTGGAATCAAAGATTTTTCTGCCTCTCGGATTTGTGACGAACTCTCCTGGATCTCAGGGACCATCCACCCCCAGCCCTTCTCTATCTGCCATGTGGACACTGACTCCAGATCCTTCCTGTTCACATGGGACCGCATCAGAGACCAGCTCCCCTCCTTGGCTGGGGGAGTTGTGCCAGGTTGGGATGTGGCCGGGGGAGGGGTGGCTAAGAATAACAGGTCTGGGGAGCAGAGGGAGGGCAGACGATGGTGCTGAGGGAAGGAGCCTCTAGGAGAGGGGTCAGTGCAAGGCGGGGGGAAGGAGGAAGCCCCAGGCTCTGCTAAACAGAATCCGGGCAGCCAGGCTGGGAACACGGCTGGGGAACAAGAGCAGGATGGAGAGTTCTCTGGGAGAAACACCCTGCCCCCCTATGAGCCCCACCCTGCCCTGTGCCCATGTGTTACCGCGAAGGGGCAGGGCCTCGGTGTGTAGAATTTGCTGTCTGGGCTGCCCAGGGCACAGAAGGGATGAAGGGCGGGTGGTCTCTATCCCAGCACTGAGGAACACCTGGTCACTCCCTTGGCACCAGGAGCACTTTGGAAACCAGGTCCCTGCTTTCAGAGTAAGATTTGCAATTGGTGGTGCCCAATGCACAACAGCAGGATCTCGCCCTCCCCTCTCGCTGGGCTGTGGGGATCCCGGTGAAGGTGAACTGGTAAAGGGGGGACATCAGAACGGGATCCATCCTCTGATGATCGTTATGGAGTGGAAGGGCTGAGCATGTAACACAGGATTCCTGGTCAGGTTTCCGAACAGCCATGCCCTGTAGTGACAAATTTGCTGGGCACCTCTCCCTGCCCTTAGGGTCCATTTCTACCTTCTTCCCTCCCCCCAGCATATCAGACAGGGTCTGATGCTGACCAGAGACAGGGCAGGCTGGGGAAATGTTTAATTATAGGTCCCCAATGTTACACATGGCTGAGGCTGGGAGTCCCCTAGAAGGAAAGTAGCATTAATACCCCCCCCCCCAAATCCCAAAGCCAGAGACCCAGGGAGTGACACTGACCAGTTATGGGGGCTGGATCTGACCCTGTAGCCCTGGATGGCCCTGTGCAGAGCTGAGTGCTGGGGTGTGTCTCTCCCAGGGCATGGAGCAGAGACACCCCAGAAAGGGCCAGCAAAGAGCAGGAGACGGGGGGACTCACCTGTCACATTTATGGAGCTGGTCCGGCTCCTCGTGGATTTGATCTCTCGGCCAGACACTGTCTCCCAGGACTCACAGCTGTACTCCCCGGCATTGACTGCAGACACATTCGACAGTGGCAGGGACTCGGTGTGACTGGTGCGAGACGAAGGGAGTACCTTGTAGAGGATTTCCTGACTGTCCCTGTAGAACCGGATCCCGGACACGGTGGGCGCCCCGACAGCTGAACACGTCAGATTCACGGCTTCCCCAGCGACGTAGACAGGCTGCGACGGGGACACGGTGAGCTGGGGGGCTGGGAGGGGGCCTGGAAA
This sequence comes from Pelodiscus sinensis, assembly GCF_052426305.1. Lineage (NCBI taxonomy): Eukaryota > Metazoa > Chordata > Testudines > Trionychidae > Pelodiscus > Pelodiscus sinensis. The sequence continues at coordinate 1,974,602 of NC_143081.1, read as the reverse complement.
TGACAACAGGGAGACCATTCTTATTTGGGATGCTGGTGACTGAGGCAGAGGAGGAGCCAGGGAAGGGCAGAGCAGGGAGGGATCCTAGGCCCAGGTACCATAAAATCATAGAACCCTAGAACTGGAAGGGACCTCGAGGGGTCATCAAGTTCAGTCCCCTGCCCTCATGGCAGGACCCAGTACCATCTAGACCATCCCTGACAGGTGTCTGTCCAACCTGCTCTTAAATATCCAGGGATGGAGATACCACAACCCTCTTAGGCAATTTATTCCGGTGTTTAGCCATCTTGACAGTTATAAAGTTTTTCCCAATGTCCAACCTAAACCTCCCTTGCTTCAGTTTAAGCCCATTGCTTCTTGTCCTGTCCTCAGAGGTGTGACCGACTGGGCCGTGTCTGGGCACAGCTGAGGGCGTCCGCTCAGGGCGAATTGCTCGAATCCGGGGCTTCTTATAGCTCCCGACTTGTGACCTTTCCACACAGGCCACAAACCAGTCCCACAGAGCGCTTCAGCAGCCTGCCTGAAGCCTCCCGAGCAAAACCCCTCTGACACCCCAGCAATATCCGTGCCCCAGATGGCCCCGGGCCTATACACAGGTGGGGGTCCTAGCACCCAATCCCACCTACCCCGAACAAGTTCTGTCCGGTTCCAAGAAACCAGCCACAGATCCCTGGTCAATTTACCCTCTGGACCTTACCCACAAATCACGCTGGGCCAATCCTTTAGAATCTAACATCTAAAGGTTTATTATTACAAGAAAGAAAAGCATGAGAGTAAGGTTATTAAAGTACAGTACGTTACATGCACCGAATCTCCCAGTTCTCGATGCAGGCTCTAGCAGAGATGTTGCAGCTGCTGGTTTAAAAGTCCTTATTGCACATCCTAAGATCAGGATGGGTTCACAGGTCTTCCAGGCTCTTCAATCCCTGCAGTGCTGCCTCTGGGATGAAGTGCTGAGCTGAGAACCAAAATGGCCTCGACCACATGGCCTCTTTATCTCCTTCCTGGCCTCTTCTGGTCTCAGCCGGTCACCTGGTCCTCAGCCTCTCTCTGCTGGCAGCTCTTGGGTCTCCGCCCTCCTGCTTTAGGTGTGTCTTTGGGCCATCAAGGGCCATTGTTCCACAGGGCTTTGCTACTCAGCCTGTCCATAGCCATGCTTAACCACATTCACAGAAATATTCAGCTTCCACACAGATTACAGATTCCTACCTACACACACAGACATTATACACTCACACAAATAGCGTACATAAGATCAACAAACAATAATCTCCCATTCAATCCCCCCTATACCAATTTCTGGGGCCAACACCCCCACCTAGGGGTGCAGCAGCGATCTGGCTGCTTCCCTCCAATTCAGCAACGTGACACCCCCAACGCAAAATTGATGCAGGAAGTGGTGCCAATAACATCACTGAGGGCATCACATGGGTTCCCCCGCCCTGGACAAGGCGTCCGCCACAATGTTCTCCTTCCCCCTTATGTGGACAATGTCCATGTCGTATTCCTGCAGGGCCAGGCTCCAGCGCTGCAACCTGGAGTTGGTCCCCTTGGCCTTGTGCAACCAGACCAGAGGGGCATGGTCACTCAGCACAGTGAACCTCCTGTTGTACAGATAGGGTTTGAGCTGCTTGACAGCCCACACGATGGCATAACACTCTTTCTCAATTGTAGCGTAATTCTGCTCCGCGGGGGACAGCTTTTTGCTGAGGTACGCCACAGGGTGTCTCCTGTCCCCCGCCCCGTCCTGCATCAGCACTGCCCCCAACCCAATGTTAGAGGCGTCGGTGCACAACCAAAAGGGCTTGTTGAAATCCGGGCTGGCCAGCACGGGTTCCTGGGCCAAGGCATTCTTTATGCTCTGGAACCCCTCCTCACAGGCCGCTGACCACACCACCCGGTCCAGCCTCTCCTTCTTGGTGAGGTCCGTGATCGGGGCTACAACCTCACTGAACCCCTTCACAAACCTCCTGTAGTAGTTGGCCAGGCCCACAAACGCCTGGACCTGCTTCTTTGTTTGGGGAACCGGCCAATTCTTAATGGCCTCCACCTTCAGGGGCTCGGGGCGCACCGCCCCACTGCCGACCCTGTGCCCCAGATAGGTCACTTCGGCAGCCCCCATCCTGCATTTGGACACCTTGACAGTCAGGTTGGCCTCCCCGAGTTGCCGCAGCACTGCCCCTATGTGATTGAGGTGGTCCCGCCAGGAGTCACTGAAAATGGCCAGGTCGTCAATATAGGCCATGGCGAAACCCCCCTGCCCTTGCAGGATCTCGTTGATCAGCCTCATAAAGGTGGCCCCGGAATTCCGCATGCCGAAGGGCAGCACCTTGAACTCATACAGGCCAGACTCCACTATGAATGCAGATTTCTCCTGCGCATCCGCATCCAGGGGGATCTGCCAGTACCCCCTAGTCAGGTCCAGAGTACTTATAAACCTTGCCCCCCCCAGTGTATCTAACAGATCCTCTATCCTGGGGGTGGGGAAGGGGTCAGGCTGCGTGATAGCATTTAACTTCCTGTAGTCTACGCAAAACCTCATGGTCCTGTCCTTTTTAGGTACCATCACAATAGGGGATGCCCAGGGGCTCCGGGACCTGGTGATTATGCCCATGGCCAGCATGCTCTCCACCTCCTCCTGAATCTGCCTCTGCATCTCCCCCTTGGCCCTATAAGCTCTGCTGGGTGCTGGCCGGGGCCCTGTCGTGTGGATAGAATGTGATATCCTGTCTGTGAGCCCCGGCCTGTTGGAGAACGTTCGCCGGTGGTGCTTCAGTAGCGCCAGCAACTCCCCCCTCTGCAGGGAGGTCAAACCCTCCCCCATCTCTATGCTCTCGAGGGGCGTCTCTTCCTGACTCTCCGCCACCATATCCACCAAAGGGACGGACATGGCTTCCTCCTCAGCACAACAGATCATGTTCACATTCACCCCCCTCTCCATGTACGCCTTCATCCTGTTCACGTGCACCGTTTGCACCCCACCCCGGCCACTGGCCTTCCTCACTGGTCATAGGTCACTTCGTTCACCCTCTCCACTACCTCATAGGGCCCGCTCCAAACATCCTGCGTCTTATTCCTCCTCACTGGGTCCAGCACCAACACCAAGTCCCCTATTTCGAATGCCCTCTCCACGGCATCTCTGTCATACCAGGCCTTCTGGGCCCCTTGGCTGTCACTCAAGTTCTCCCGAACTAACTCCATCATTTCCTTCAGCCTGTCCTTGAACTGAGTCACAGACTCCATCGCTGGCTGTCCTGCCACTTCTACATTGCCTTCCCAGGCATCCCGGATCAAGTCCAGGGGCCCCCGGACCTGCCTCCCATAGAGCAGCTCAAAGGGAGCAAACCCCATGGAGTCCTGGGCCACACTCCTGTAGGCATACAACAGGTAAGGCAGCAGCACATCCCAGTCGTTCTGGCGCCTGTCCACATACATCTTCAGCATGGACTTCAGAGTCCCATTGACCCTCTCTACTAGCCCATTCGTCTGTGGATGATAGGGGGCAGCCTTCAGGTGCTTGACCCCACACAATTCCCACAACTGCCTGAACACCACGGACATGAAGTTCGACCCACGGTCAGACAGGACCTCCCTGGGGAAACCCACCCTGCTGAACACAGTGAACAAGGCTGTTGCCACCGTCTCTGCCTCCACGTTGGACAGAGCCACGGCCTCTGGGTACCTCGTAGCAAAGTCTACCACTACCAGAATGTACTTCTTCCCATTCCTGGAGGGCCTCGGAAGCGGGCCCACAATATCCATTGACACTCGGGCAAAGGCTTCCCCAATAATGGGCAGAGGCTGCAGGGGCGCCTTGCGGGGCCCCCTGGATCCCTTCCGCTTCTGGCACAACTCGCAGCTTCGGCAATATTCCCTCACCGACCCGAACATGCGCGGCCAGTAGAAGTTCTGCTCCAGCCTGTCACAAGTCTTGCCCACTCCCAGATGCCCTGCGAACGGACCGTCATGGGCCACCCTCAATAATTTCTCCCCGTACGCCTCCGGCACCACCAGCTGCCTGCGCGTCGCTGCCTGGGAACCCTTCTTCCTCAGGGGGGGCTCCCTGTATAGCAGCCCCTCTTGTATGAGAAATCTGCCCCTCTCCTCCGTAGCCGGGGTCTGGTTCTGGGCCTCCTCCCTGGCTCTCTCCAGGGACTCATCGCTCTGCTGGGCCTCCTGGAACTCCTGCTGTGTGCCCCTCAGCGCTGGAGCAGCATCCGCCCCCTCGGGCGCCCTCTCAACCTCCCCCGCCTGGGGCACACTCTGGGCCTGATCTCCCTCCGCCCCGCTGCTACCTGCCGGGGCATCGGCTTCACCCCCATATTCCTTCTGTGACCTGGTCACCACGTTAACCTGGCTGGGCATATCCGCTCCCCACCAAGACATCCGCGGGAATCAAGTCCCGGACAGCCACCAACACCTGCCCCCTGAAGTTCCCCCACTCAAGATGGACTCTAGCTACAGGCAGGCTCACCGAGTACTCCGACAAGGCCACTATGGTTATACTGTCCCCGGGCACCATGTCCTCCGGTCTCACCAGGTGCCCCTTGACTATTGTGATGTCCGAGCCAGTGTCTCGCCAGCCACTGCATCTAACTCCATTGACCTTCGCCTCCCCCATAAACTTCTCACTGCCCTTCCACGCCTCCGTCCTGCCATACCGGGTGAGCTCACTGCCCCCCCTCACTCCTCCGTAGATTACATTGTTAACATTAGCTACTGCATCGCTCACATCTGGACTCAGGGCGGTGTCAGGGGCCTCGCTGGGGTCCAAGAGCCCAGCCTGCGTGCACACTGGAATTGAATTGGTGCTTATAGAACGGCTGGGAGCCCCCGGCCTGGGGCCGCTCCTTAGGTCTGGACAGTCAGGCCTTATATGGCCAGATCGGCCACAGTGATAGCACTTGGCTTGCCTATCCCTGAGGGGGGCACCCCTGCTCTCGGGGCTCCTCTGCATCCCCTCGATGGATTCTGGGCCGGGTCTGCTCCTGAACCCCTCCCTCCGTTTAGACTGGGGGGATAGGAGCCGAGTCTTCCCCCCGGGTCTGTGCCCATCCCGCGCCCTGTTCTGGGTGTGGGCATCTGCAATCTCTGCAGCCCGTAGGACCGATTCGGGCTCTCGATCACACACAGCCACCCTGACCTCGTCAGGCACCACATTCAGAAACTGCTCCAGGGTGACCAAATCCAGCAGTTTCTCATAATCCCCGTTTACTTTTGCCCCCATCACCCACCTTTTAACAAAGCCCATCAGCTTATGGGCACATTCCACATAAGAACAATCATTGGACATCCTAAAACTCCTGAACTTAACCCGGTGGGATTCAGGGGTAACCCTGAACCGCCTCAGTGCATAGTCCTTGAACCGCCAGTAGTCCAATGCTTCCTCCTCCCCCATGTCATTGAATACCTCCCTGGCCTTGCCAGTCAGTCTGGTCCTCAGGACAGGCATGCGCTGCTCGTCTGGGATCTGGTTCACGTTGCAGATGCGCTCGAAGGTGGCCAAAAACTCCTCGATATCGTCATTATCGCTGTAGACGGGACAGATCCTCTCCCAGCTCTTGTTGGCAAGCGGGGCTGGGCTCGCAGGTTGCTGGACCCTTTGTTGTGCCTCCAGTATCTGGAGTTGGCGCCGCTGGGAACTCTCCTCCGCCGCCCTCTCCTCCATGCGCCGTGCGTGGGCCTCTCTCTCCACCTTTGCACGTATCTCTGCCAGGGTCCTCTCGTGTTCTAGCTCCCTTTCTCTCGCTGCCTGTTGCCTCTTGATTTCCTCTGTAACCGCATCTGTAGCCTCGGGTGGGGGCTGCCCCTTGGCACGCAGGTCGTCCTGCAGCAGCAAAATTGTCAGCTGCTGCTTAGTAGTCTTCTGTAGGAAGCCAATGCCCCTCTGTGAGCACAAATCCTTCAGAGCCTCTGTGCTCAGGCTCTCATATGGGCGCTGCTGACTCATTTCGGCTGCCCTTTAACCAACCGCACTCTCAGTACTAAAAATCAAATTTAGACAGCGTGGGGTCTTGATCCCAAAGCTCAATTGACCAAGATCTGTGGATCCTGCCGACTACGCCACTGTGACCGACCGGGCCGTGTCTGGGCACAGCTGAGGGCATCCGCTCAGGGCGAATTGCTCGAATCCGGGGCTTCTTACAGCCCCCGACTGGTGACCTTTCCACACAGGCCACAAACCAGTCTCACAGAGCGCTTCAGCAACCTGCCTGAAGCCTCCTGAGCAAAACCCCTCCGACACCCCAGCAATATCCGTGCCCCAGATGGCCCCGGGCCTCATACACAGGTGGGGGGTCCTAGCACCCAATCCCACCTACCCCGAACAAGTTCTGTCCAGTTCCAAGAAACCAGCCACAGATCCCTGGTCAATTTACCCTCTGGACCTTGCCCACAAATCACGCTGGGCCAATCCTTTAGAATCTAACATCTAAAGGTTTATTATTACAAGAAAGAAAAGCATGAGAGTGAGGTTATTAAAGTACAGTACGTTACATGCACCGAATCTCCCAGTTCTCGATGCAGGCTCTAGCAGAGATGTTGCAGCTGCTCGTTTAAAAGTCCTTATTGCACATCCTACGATCAGGATGGGTTCACAGGTTTTCCGGGCTCTTCAATCCCTGCAGTGCTGCCTCTGGGATGAAGTGCTGAGCTGAGAACCAAAATGGCCTTGACCACATGGCCTCTTTATACTCCTTCCTGGCCTCTTCTGGTCTCAGCCGGTCACCTGGTCCTCAGCCTCTCTCTGCTGGCAGCTCTTGGGTCTCCGCCCTCCTGCTTTAGGTGTGTCTTTGGGCCATCAAGGGCCATTGTTCCACAGGGCTTTGCTACTCAGCCTGTCCATAGCCATGCTTAACCACATTCACAGAAATATTCAGCTTCCACATAGATTACAGATTCCTACCTACACACATAGACATTATACATTCACATAAATAGCGTACATAAGATCAACAAACAATAATCTCCCATTCAATCCCCCCATACCAATTTCTGGGGCCAACACCCCCACCTAGGGGTGCAGCAGCGATCTGGCTGCTTCCCTCCAATTCAGCAACGTGACAAGAGGCCAAGGAGAACAATATTTGTCCTTCCTTGTAACACCCTTTTAAGTACTTGAAAACCTCCATCATGTCCCCTCTCCTTTTCTTTTCCAGTTCTTTCAGCCTTGCCTCATAGCTCATGTTGTAGACCTTTCACCAATTTTGTTGCTCTTCTCTGGAGCTTCTCCAATTTCTCTACATCTTTTCTGAAATGTGCTGCCCAGAACTGGACACAATACTCCAAATGAGGCCTAATCCACAGAGTAGAATGGAAGAATGACTTCTCTTGTCCTCTGACCTCTAGATCCCTTTCTGCAAGACTCCTTCCTAACTGGAGCACTTTGCTTTTGTCCTTATTAAACTTTATCCTATTGACCTCCAGACATTTCTCCAGCTTGTCCAGATCATTTTGAATTATGACCCTGTCCTCCAAAGCACTCCCAGTCCCAGCTTGGTATCATCTGCGAACTTAATAATTGTACTTTCTATGCCAATATCTAAATCATTGGTGAAGATATGGAACAGAACCGGTCCCGGAACAGACCCCTGTGAAACTCCACTTGCTCCACTCTTCCAGCAGGACTGTGAACCGTTAATAGCTACTCTCTGAGAACGGTTATCCAGCTGGTTCTGCATCTGCCTTACAGTAGCTCCATCTCAGTTTTATTTGCCTAGTTTATTGATGAATGAATCATGCGCAACAGTGTCACATGGCTTCCTAAAGTCTAAGTATCCCACGTTCACCGCATGCAAAATTCATGAATTAAAAGGCAGGGGAATTTTCCATGGGAAACTCGGTGCATTGAGTCCCACCCCTCCCTGTGCCCATGTGTGACCCAGCTCTGTGAGATCCCCCGGTTGGGCTGCTCAGGCTGAAGATGGGTGGTCTCTGGCATCTTCCGGTCATTCTCTTGGGAACTGACACATCTCTGGGGATGCCATGGAAGATCACTGAGGTGCCCTGGATTAGGGTGGGGGGAGGATTGGGTACTGAGCCCTCCTCTGACAATATCCTTAGCATCTGTTGCATGACAGGGCTGTGATCTTCCCCCTGAGAAGTGCCCAGAGCTGAGAGCTTCCCCTTCAGCAGTGCCCAGGGGCTCCCCTCTCCCCCCTCAGCAGTGACAAACCTCACTGATCAGCTGGGAGCCCCTGGGACCCTGCGGGCCTCACAGCAGGGCCTGCCCCTCACCAGTGAGGGGGGATTTGGGGTTTGTGACATCAACCTTCTCCAAGGTTTCCAATGTTCCTGCCACCTGGGAGCTCCCAACTCCCAGAGCACCCCTCACACCCACCCTCCAACCCAGCCCGGGAGCCAGAGACAGGGGTTGAACAGCCCCAGTGAGTGACCGTGTGTGGAGCTGAGGGACCAGGCTGAGTCTCACCCTACCCATCGGAGAGGGAGACCCCACCACAGGGCCAAGGAGCAACAGGAGTCGGGGACTCACCTGTCACTATTATGCGGAGCCTCTGGCTCCTCTTCGACGGGATCTCTCGCCCAGACTCTATCTTCCAGAATGCACAGCTGTACAACCCCGCCTGCGACCCAGGCTCCCCTGACAGGCGAATCGAATGGGTGTCATTGGACTGAGGTGAGGAGTATTTCTGGGAGTGGATTTGCTGGTCGTCCCGGACGAACTGGATCCTGGACACAGCAGGCGTGCTGGTAGTTGAGCACGTCAGGGTCACGGTTTCCCCAGTGAGATACACAGGCTCCTGGGGGGACACGGTGAGCTGGGGGGCTGGGAGAGGGCCTGGAAAAGACAAGAGGACCAGGGGAAGAAACAGTAAGGGCAGGTGGTAGAAAAAATGCCTCACAGGCAAGGCCACAGGAGACTGAGAGGTCGGTGAATCAGAGATGGCAGTTCGTTTTTTCAAGCTCTTTTTTGGTAGAGGGGCTTGGGATACCCTCTGGAAGAAGTTGTTAAGTGATATCTCCCAGCCCCCCAGACTCCTCCCAGCCTCTCCCTCCCTCCTCCTTCTGTTCCCTACCCACAGGTTGGGAGAGGCACATTCCCCTGCCCCTCACAAGGAGCTGCTACAGCTGGGAAGAAGTGCCCCTCCCCAGTCAGGCAGCTCCATGTGCAGCAGCCCAAAGCCATTGGGCAGGGCGCATTAAGCAGCTGCGTGGCCGCCCTGCCATTCAGCCTGGCAGGAACCCTGGGGATCAGTCGCCCCTTCTGACCCCAGAACGGACGTTTCTGTGTCACTGACGAATGTCACAGACCTGACCTGAAATTTGGGTTACAATGAAACACCCCAGCTGAGCCAGTCCTGCGGTCAACTGACGCTGCTGGTTGCTTGCTGGTATCCCCCCTCCATCCCCATCCCCTGACCCTGAACTGGCTACCATGTCTGGAGCTAAGTGACTGGGCTGTATCACCCTCTGCATGGAGCAGACACCCCCCACCACAGCCAGGTTAACAGCAGGTGATAGGGGGCGTCACCAGTCACTGGTATGTGGATGGCTCGGCTCTTCTCCGATGGGATCTCTCGCCCAGACTCTGTCCTCCATGATTCACAGCTGTAATCGCCGGTGTGTATCTCAGACACACTCGACAGCACGAGGGAGGTGGTGACACCATCCCAAGATCTATGGAGCTCTCCAGAGCCGATTCTCTGGCCACCCCTGAAGAACCGGATCCCGGACACGGTGGCAGTGCTGGGAGCTGAGCACGTCAGGGTCACAGATTCCCCCCGTAGGAGGATTGGGTAGGGTGATCTCAATGTGAGTTTAGAAGGACTGGACTGGAAGGGAGGAATGTGAGAGCTCCATAGAAGCAGTGCCCCAAAGTAACCCCTCACTCCTCAGCCAGTCCTGCCCAGAACTTCTCCCAGCCCTCCCAGCCCCCCCGTTCCTCTTGCAGCCCAGCCCTACCACACAGCTCTCTGTCCCTGCCAATGCTCGGCAGCTGCACTATTGGAGGGTGCCAGGGTGGATGCCCTGAGCCCTGTACAGGTGACCAGGGACCCAGCGTGAGGAGCTGAGGGCCCTTGGGAGGGGCAGGGCTGGAAGGCACGGCCAGGAGGGAACCAGGGTCTCTGATGTTCCCCATCAACCTAAAGGCAGGGGATGAACCAGCCCCTCAGTGATCCTGGGGGGCCAGGCCCATAGGACGGCCTGTGGGGCCACCCAGTGCTTGGGGTCACATGACTGGCAGGGACGCGCTCCTGAAGCCAGGAAATGGCCCGTCTGGGACACTGATACATCCTGCTGCTGTGAGGGGCTCTGCCCCATGCCTGGTTCCTGCCATAGGCATCCAGCCTGTTCCTACCCTGTCCACTTGTCCCTGACCTGCCTTGCTCTTGTTCCCAGGTCTGGCCCAGCACTAACCATCAGGCCAGGCTGCCTCTGTCCGGGCTCTTGGCACCCTGTGTGGGGCAATTTTCCAAACAGCACTGCATGTGTTTTCTGAAAGATCTGGGTCAATTCAGCTTCTGTTGTTCACCTGGGATCCTCCCATCCCCATCTTCCTGCTACTCCCCCTTCCCCTGCATCCCCACACTGCCACTGCAGAGATTGGGGGGGGGTTAACTGACATGGGTGGACCTGTCCTGAGCTCAGGGACAGACCCTGTCCACAGTGTGGCCATACCCTGCCATGGGGCCAGCAAACAGCAGGAGAGACAGGGTCTCACCCATCACTGTGATGGGGATGGATTGGCTCCTCTCTGATTCAATCCGTCTGCCCCTCCCTTCTCTTGTTCCCAAGTCCTGCCCTGCTCTCACCATCAGGCCAAGATGCCTCAGTCTTGACCCCCAGCACCCAGAGCAGGGCACAGGGCTGCACCATCACTGGCAGTTTCCCACCAGGCCTGGGGGTGTTTCTAAAGGATCTGCCCTGTGCCAGGCAGGGCTCACTCAGGGCTGGTCCCTGCGCTCAGTGGGCTCAGAGCAGATGACCACTCGGCCCCTCTGGCCTCAGAGTCGATGTTTCTGGGACACTGACGCACGTTACAGGCCTAGCCCCAAATCTGGGTTTCAGTTAAACATCCCAGTTCATCAACTCATGCTATAAACTGAAGCTGCTTCTGTTGCTTTCCTGGAATCTCCCGCCCCCAAACTCCATCCCTGTTTCCCTGCCAGCTCCCCTTCCCCATAACCTCAAAGTGCCGGGTGCTCCAGGGACACAGGGACTGACACTGACCAGAGACAGGGGTAAAACTGACCCCTGGGAACCCTGTCTGGAGCCAAGTGACCAGGCTGTATCGCCCAGTGTAGGGGGCCAGTTAACAGCAGGCAATAGGGGGTCTCACCAGTCACTGAGATGTGGATATTCTGGCTCCTCTCTGATGAGATGTTTCGCCCAGATTCTGTCTTCCAGTAACCACAGCTGTACGCTCCGGCTTGTGCGTGAGACACACTCGACAGCTGAAGAGATGTGACATTGTCCTGAGACCGCTGGAGCTCTCTGCAGTCGATTCTCTGGCCATCCCTGAAGAAGAAGATCCCGGTGGCAGTGCTGGGAGCTGAGCACGTCAGGGTGAGAGATTCTCCAGGTAGGAAAATGCTGTATTGTGGGCTCACAGTGAGTTCGGGGGCAGGCGGTGGGGCTGGAAGGGAGACGGGAGGAAGTGTAAAACTGCTCTTTTCCTAGCTCCTGCAATCAGCATTCAGTCTGTTCCTGCCCCACCCCTAGCCTGCACCAGCCCTGCCCCCCAGCCCACGTCTGTCCCACCCCTCCAGTGTTCCTAAGTAGTTTTTTATACCGTCACTCTCCTTTTATTTGGAGGGTTCCCCTGTTTTCCCCCCACTCAATCTCATCTCATGTGAAGAAGAGGGCTCACAATACTGGACTTCATTTAATGGCACCTCCACTCATATGATCTAGGCATCAAATACCAGCAATGCCCCCCTGCAATTTGTATCGGCCAAACTGGACAGTCCATAGAGGAAAGAATGAATGGACACAGATCAGATCTTCGAAAAGACAACACACAGAAACCTGGCAGACACTTTAACCTGCCTGGACACTCGTTAATGGATCTCCAAGTCGCTGTTTTGTTTCAGACCAATTCCACAAGCCAAATACACGGAGAAGGGTTGGAGCTTAACTTCATTCACAAGTTTAATTCTTATGCTAATGGTTTGAATGAGGACATGGGATGGCTCTCACATTATCAACCAAGCAAACAATGAAGGTGCTAATGGTTCTTGATGTCTGAGTAGAATCTGGTGTTGGTCATCTCCCTTTCCAAGTGCAAACTAATGGTTTTTACCAGCCCCTGTAACTATTTAGTCTTTAAGGGCATGTCTAGACTACCCACAGCTTCCAAAAGAAGATATGCTAAATAAGGGCAAATTTGCATAACATCTTCCAACCCCCTTTTTTGGAAGTGTGTTTTTGAAGAAAAAAAAGCATTCTAGATAGAGGGATTCACATCTACCATCTACATCAGGGCTACTCAACTTTGGAAGCCCTGGAGGCCAAAATGACACATACTGAGAGCCAACTTAAGCGTGGCTGTATATAAATTGAGATATATAAGTGACTATAGGCAAAGATTAAGGCAAGACGACACAACACACGGGGCCTGTTCAAGTCAGTTCTGCTGATATGAATAAAGTGCAATAGTTACCTGACGTCCACCCATATGGCAGCACTTTCCATGAGCAATGACAGTCCAGAAATTTAACTACTAAAATGCCAGAAGACCATTACATTGACTCCTTTTGTGTTTTAGCTCCCACCCACAAGCCACGTGTTGAGCCCCACGTAAACCCAAAACTCACCACGGACAGCGTGTTGAGAAGCCCTGATCTGCATGTTCTGTTAGTTGTTGAAGTGCTACTAGACTATTTGTTGTTTTTTAAGCTAGAATTTTTTATTTTTTTAGCTTCTACAGGTCCACATAACGACTTGTTGTTTACAAAGTCATTTCTCTGCTATGCTAAACAGCTCCAGTTCCCACTATAAGATGGACTAATCCCTCATGAGGCTGGGCACATTCCATTTTCCCACCCCCCTCCAGGCAACTTCACACCCCTCTCCCCACAGCCTGCTGCCCCTAGGAGCTGCCCTACTGCCCATTTCCAGCAGACCCAAACCGTGCTGAGGAGCAATTGAGGGACCAGGCCAAGAACCCAGGACACGATCTGCCTTTGCCACCAAGGACACAGAGTGGATCTGTGGGGGGAAGGGTCCTGCCTGTGCCTGGGGAGGTTGAGCCGACCAGCCGGCCTGCCCAGCAGTAGCTAGAAGGAACCGAGCAGAAATGAGGAAGCTCTGGCGGATGTGTGTGGGGGAGGGAGGGGGGAGTTTATCAACCCATCATGTTTCCTCTGGGGTATCTGCAGAACCAGCTGTTGATCTGCTGCTGCAAGAGTCGGGCTGTGGCCCTGAGCCCTTTGTGGGAGCCCTGAGCTGGGGCAGAGAGACCTCCCATTAACACACAGCCCCACAGCCATGGGCTTTGGCCAGGGGCAGTCAGTATCATGTGGAGGGCGGAGCTCAGTCTCCATGGCCTGTCCAGCCCTTGCTCTCTCTGCTTGGAGTGCCCATGAGGGGCTGGGGAGAGCCCATGGGGACACCTTAGGCTGGTACCCACTAAATAATTATCAGGTAAGGATGGGACAGCTGCCCCTCTGTGGCCTTGGTGGTGACTCACCAAACAGCCATGGTCACTCTCCCAGGTCTCGGATGTTGCTACTAGGGCAAGTTCATGGGAGATGCCCCTGAAGGGGGCAGCCTGGCCCCAGGGACCCCAAATTATCATTCCAAACACCACAGAAGATGCTAATCCCCATGGGCAGAACTCCCCCCACCTCAGCACAAGCACCCAGATAAGGACGGGAGACGCTGTTACCTGCAGGGGACACCGGCCGGAGGAGCATCTGTAGCGAGGCTGGAGGAGAAGAGAAGAGATGGGATGAGACCTCTGGGCAGGAGAAAGGAAGGGGGGCACAGAGATTCAAGGCTCTGAGGAGGGTATTGCTGGACAACAGACGGTCTGGGGGTCCAGGCAGGGCACTTACCCAGCAGAGGCAGAAGTTGGGGTAGCTGCATTCTGAGCCGGTGTCTCTGGGCTGGGAGCTCGGTTCTTGGCTCAACTTCTTGATGAATGTGAGCGCAGGGAGGGGGACGGGCCCCTCTGCTCTGACAAAGGAAGTCACGGGCTCAGGCGTGGTCACTGCTCTGCTTGGGAGTTGGAGAGATAGCAGGGCCTGGTGCACAGGATGGGAGGAGGGGAGCTCACCATTTGCATATCTTATAGTGGTGAACGGGGCTGCTCCTGCAGGTGATTGACATCTCTGTTCTGGTGCAAAGGAACCTGGAATATGTTGATACCCAATGGGGTCTATTGACACCCACTGGGCCCTCGCTCATTCATGCTGCAGACTTAGGAACTGTCCCCTGGTTTCTCTGGAGTCCTCAGGTGTCTGTTAAACTAACGCTTGGAGGCTCTGCTATGGCACCAAGAGCCTTAGCTCAGATGGTCAGTGTCGGGGGCCCCCCCCCTCGACTGGGGTTGCCGCCCTTGTCCGGGGCATAGATCAGCCCACTTGGGCCTAGCCCAAAAGGTCAATGCCCCTCTTTTAGGGGAAATACGGCCCACTGGCCTAGTCCTCCGTACGCTGCCTCTGTGGCCTACTCCTCTAGCCGAGCTCCCCACTCACCGGGGCTCAGGGCAGCAGGGGTAGGGGGGCCCGGGCCCTCCCTCTACCCTGGGCACAGACCGAGGGCTGTGAACTCACAGCAGGGCTGGTCACGGACTTTGCCAGGCCCTGGGCAAAGTGTGTGTGGGGGCTTGGCTCTGGGCCCCCTGAAAAGGTGGGACAGATGGGGCAGCCAAGCTTCAGTGGGTTGTACCACCCCACCCTGAGCCAACCCACAGAGCTGCACTGGCAGGGAATTACCCCAATCCCCAGCTTTCTGCTCTGCCTCCCAGCCTTGGGCAGCCAAACCCCCAGCCCTTCAAACCCTCTACTCCACCTCCCAGACCTGGTATACTCCAGCCTCCCCCACCTTACAACCCGGGCAACCAGTCTCCCTAACCCTCTTCCCTGTATTCTGACCCTCCCCCTCATCCCTCACCCCCTGCTCTACCTCCTGCCCCCAGCTCTGGTGGGATGCACTGCTCCCCCTTCTGCCTCTTCCCTCACCCGCCTCCCTGCCCTTTTCCTACCCCCTCAGCCCTGTGCACAACCCCGACCACCCACAGAACTGTTGTCCCCAACCCCATAGTGAGGGATGGGGGGCACAGATGCTCAGGCACCAGAAGTCATAAGGATTGGCCTGCTCTTTGTGTCCCCCCTCCATTGGAGAGACCCTGCTGGGGACTCTTGTTATGGGAGAAGACATCCCCACAGGGCCTAGCTGCAACAAGACTGTGCCAGGTCCACTCATGAGTCCTTCACTGGTGACTTCCATCTTCCCCACCCAGCCAGGCCTTTGGTCTGGGGCCAGACCTTCCTACCCAGCGCAATTTTCACATCTCTGCAGTAAAACTGGCACCTGGTGACCAGTCTGGTACCTGCTGCCTCTTTGACCTCTACTTCTGTCCACTGAACCATGGAGTTTCAGCCTTCCCACATTGCAGAGGTTTCGATTCACCCAGCAACAAGGACCATGGAAGATTCACTTCATCTCCCCTTGCACACCCCATACACACCTGTATGGATTTACCAAACATGGTGGGTGTTTCAGAGTAGGAGGCGTCGTAAGAGATAGCAGCATCCCATCCGGTGTAGAGAGAATGTGACCCCACAATAGAGCAGCTGGGTTGATTCCCATGTTTCAACGCTGTAGCGCCCAATCCCCTCCAAGAGCTTGGAGTCAAACCAAGGTATCCTGATTTCCAGAGCACTTTGCTTAAACATGGAAGGGTGTGTCTAGACTACAGGGTTTCGTCAACAGAAGTTTTGTCGACAGATAGTGTCAACAAAGCTTCTGTCAACAAAGAGCGTCTATATTACAGCCAGTTCTGTCGACAAAGCAAGCTGCTTTGTCGACATAACAGTGTGGACACAAAGGATGGTGTAGATGCAATAATGCCTTCTATCGACAGAACTCTGTCGACAAAAGGCGTTATTTCTCGTAGAATGAGGTTTACATACGTCGACAAAACTGCTGAGTTTTGTCGACATTATGTCGACATAACTCAAAGGCAGTGTGGATGCAGGTATAGTTTTGTCGACAAAAGTCCACTTTTGTCGACAAAACTAGGTAGTCTAGACACACCCTTATTTAGAGTCCATGCTACTCCCAGAACCATGAGTAAAACCCGGGCGTCCTGGTTCCCAGACCCCCCCGGTGGCTGCCTGGAGAGAAGATCCCAGAGGAGCAGAGAGAATGCTCCATTATGACCCTTCAGACACAGGAATGTCTCAGAGGGAGGGTGTCAGATTTTCATAGTTGTCCGATAGTCCTTTAGGATGTACCCTAGCGGCCACTTGCAGAACTTGGAAGACAAAAAGCGCAATGAAGAGCCATCAGTCCTCTGGGCTCCAGTTCACCCTGTGTCCTGCCTTGTCTTGAGAGAGAAGATCCCCTGTGATTTGTAAGACTCAGCAAGGATGGGTGACCATAACCAAGTTCAGTGCACTACTCTGGGGGCACCATGCTGCAGGGAGCAAGGTGAGGGTTCAGCAGGGGTGCTCTGTTCTGGCAGGCAGTGCTCGTCACCATGTCCTGCTCACTGCTAGGGGGCGCTGTGCTCCAGGAAGCAGTGCCAGGGTCATGGAAGATGGGAAGACTGGAAAGGGGCCCAGCTCCTCCTCCACTGAGCACAGACTCTCACTGTGCTGAGCTCTTCTCTGTCATACGGCAGCTCCCGTGTTTATCCCGGGGGAGATTGGATGGCCTGCTGATGCTCGCAGATGCTTCGCAAAAGGCACTATGCCCCGCTGCAGAGGGAGCTGCATGGAAGAGGTGAGGGTCCCATTTTGGGGGCTGGTCCAAAAATCACCTTCCCCAAAATCTTTAAATGCTCAGGAGCTGTAGCTGACTGGGTGGTCCCAGCCAGCAGGGAAGCATGTGCAGACAGTCTTCTTGAGTAAAAGCCCTGAGTGAGCAACAGCAACTCCAGCAACCGTCTTGGTGCATCTCCACCAGCCTTGGTTGCTGCTAACCACGGGATCCCAACCATCCTCCCCCTCAGCCCAAAGTTCTCCCAAAGCATCCACTGTGTGCTTGAGAAATGTGTGCTGGGACACACCTACCCCGCATTGCAGGACAGGGGGCTGCCCCGGGCCCAGTTAGCTAAGAAGGCCCCTCGCCCACGACACTGCCAGGCACATAGGTATAAAAACCCAGGGAGCTGCTCAGTCAGGAGAGGAGGCCTCCAAAGAGGAAGGGGTCTGGCCAGGAGCTCCTAGACAGGAGCAACCGCAAAAGCAGACCCGGGAGTGGACCTGGGAGCAGCCATCACCAGAGCCGCAGCAGCAACAGGCTGCAGACTGCTGCCACCAAAGCCCAGTGACAGCCTAGGCTGGTGGGACACCCCGCAGGACCCCATCTCATCATACCTCACCCCGAGGACCTGGGCTCATCCACGGTGATAGGAAGGAGCCCAGGGCAGGGGATTGCCCCTCAGCGCTCGGTGCATTTTGGGAGGGACCCCACTGAGCAGGCAGTGCACCTTAACACTGCCCACAAGGCCCTGGTCTGGGACCTGGTGAAGAAGGAGGGCCCAGGTTGCCCTACCACCCTTACCTGATGGCAACCTTGCTCCCAGGCCATTGATATTCGGGGTCACAGGCCTCATAAATACTCATATCGTCATAAGGTTGCACCCCTCTCCACCCTGACAAAATGGAGAAAGTACAGAGAGTGTAACAGGACAGGACAAGGAGTAATGGGCTTAAAGTGCAGCAGGGGAGGTTTAGATTGGACATTAGGAAAAAATTCCTAACTGTCAGGGTGGTCAAATATTGGAATAAATTGCCAAGGGAGGTGGTGGAATCTCCCTCTCTGGAGATATTTAAGAACAGGTTAGATAGACATCTGTCAGGGATGGTGTAGACGGAGCTTGGTCCTGCCTTGAGGGCAGGGGGCTGGACTCGATGACCTCTTGAGGTCCCTTCCAGTCCTATTATTCTATGATTCTATGATTCTATGAAAAGTGGTGAAAGGTCTAGAAACCATGAGCTAGGAGGGAAGGCTGAAAGAATTGGGCTTGTTTAGTTTGGAAAAGAAGACAGAGAGCGGACATGAGAGAGGTGTTCAAGTATCTAAAAGGCTGTCTCCTTGGCCTCTGAAAATAGGACAAGAAGCAATGGGCTTAAATTGCAGCAAGGGAGGTTTAGGTTGGACATTAGGAAAATATTCCTAACTGTCAGGGTAGTTAAACACTGGAATAAGTTGCCTAGGGAGGTTGTGGAATCTCCATCCCTGGAGATATTTAAGAGCAGGTTGGACAGACATCTATCAGGGATGATCTGGATGATGTTTGGTCCTGCCATGGGAGCAGGGGACTGGACTTGATGACCTCTTGAGGCTGCTTCCAGTTCTAGTGTTCTAACACTTACCCTTCAGCAGTATGGTATTCACCACTGTCAAGGTTAATTCCCCATTCTGGCATGATGAATGCAGAAGTGGGGGCCCACAAAAACACCATAAAACCTGACCTCCACAGGCTGTGGTATAAAACTTCCCCCAAAACCCTAACAACCTAGATTTTGGGGATAAAAAATCCGCTGCCATCACCAAGTGCTTTTGAACCCACAAACAGGGGTGGACACTTGAAACCAACCCCAGGGCACCTTAAGCTCTCTTCCCCAAAGAGCTTGAAAAAGAAAGAGAAAATACAAGCTGGAGTCTGTGGTAGCTGTCCCCTAGTCAGAGGCATTCAGATCCCACAGACAGATTTTCCAGGACACAGAAATGAACCAATACCAGGTTAATAAAAAAAAAAGAACTTTTATCATCAAAACAATACTCCTGTTGCAAGCATAATGACTAGATGGAAACAGTCACCAATTAATATACTCATGGGGGGACCCCCATGGGCTCAGGACTTCATTACAAAAGGGAGGGAAACCCATTTCTGACAGCACAGACATGAGATCCAAATTTCCCACACAGAAAACCATAAAACTTGACAGATTTATCTAGACTTTACCCTACTTACACATAATGAAGAGTTTTTTCTCGGAGAGAGACGTGTCTTCTGCCTCCCTCACTATTTAAGAGAAAACCATCTCAGAGACAAAGGAGAGAAATGTTAACAATCCCTTGTCTCAGTTTGAAATCCCTATGTGCATTTACTATTGGCTGACTGCTACCTGGTTAGGTATAGGGGACGTAGTGAACTCCTTAGTCCCCAGGCAGCTGGCCATCCCTCAAGGGGTGTGTCTAGACTACAGGGTTTTGTTGACAAAAGTGGACTTTTGTTGACAAAACTATACCTGTGTCTGCACTACTGCCGTGTTCTGTCGATAGTAAGTAGACAGAACGTGGCAGTTCTGTCAACAGCAGTAAACCTTGTTCTATGAGGAATAACACCTTTTGTCGACAGAATTCTGTCAACAAAAGGGGTATGTCTAGATTACAGACTTTTGTCGACAGACGTTTTGTCGACAGATACTGTTGACAAACCTTCTGTCAACAAAGAGCATCTAGACAACATCCAGTTCTTTCGACAAAGCAAGCCGCTTTGTCAACATGAGAGTGTGGACGCAAAGGACAGCGTACATGCAATAACGCCTTCTGTCAACAGAACTTTTTCGACAAAAGGCGTTATTCCTCGTAGAATGAGATTTACAGCCATCCACAAAACTGCCGAGTGCTGTCGAGGTTATGTTGACAGAACTCAGCGGCAGTGTAGACGCAGGTCTAGTTTTGTCGACAAAAGTCCACTTTTGTCGACAAAACTCTGTAGTCTAGACATACCCAAGGTGCTATTGCAACCACAGTGTATTTTTTCAAAACAGAGCATCTACGCTCTCTTTCGAAAAAGCAGCTTGCTTTTTCAACAGAACCAGTTGTAGTCTAGAAGCCACTGTTGACAAAAGCCTGTCGTCTAGACGTACCCATGGTTATGACAACCACAAAGCACATCAAATGGTGGTGATACATCATTGGGTCATAGTCAGGCAGGGCTCCATGGCAGAGGACAGGAAGGTCAAAACAGGAAGTCCTGGGGGCAGCTAGAGCTCCAAATCTCAAACTGGGGAGAAGGGCATGCCCCGAGTTACAGAACTCACTTTGGCCAAGGACAATATTCTGAAGGAAGATGTAAAACCCGAGAAGCAGAAAATTCCAACCACTGAGATAATGCCAGGGTCCAACTCCAAGGAAAATGCCCAGAGACCGTGGCGAATGGCCAGTTTCCTTGGAGAGTTCATATGGGATTGCCCAAAGCAGCAGCTTTCAGCAAATATATTGAAGGTAAAAATTGATGATGTTGGGGTGCAGAAGAGGCCCTTGATCAGTGTCCCTCTTAGGTTGCTCCCCCAGAGACATTTCCTCACCCTTGCCTTAGGACCTTACCATAGTCACAACATATAATCCACCTGAGCATCCCCCATGGAGCTGTCCATGGTGCTGCTGCTCCCACAGCCAGCCACCTGGTCTTCTCTGATTCAGGGCTCCAGTGACACTGAGCTAGCTCTGGTCCTGCTGCTGCTGCTTCTAGGCCTACCTGGCCCCTGATTGGCGGGTATCTTCTGTCACCGCTCTAGCCTCCTGACCCTTTTCTGAGCCTCAGGACCTGGTCCTCCCCATCAAATGGGTTTTCTAGGCAGACTCAGGAGGCAGCCTCTTTGCCTCATTTCATACCTGTGGCGTAGCTCAATTCAGTGTTTGCCCTGCTGAATAGACATGCCTATGGAATATTAGCACAGTTTTTGCAATGACAAAAAGGATCATTGTTCAGCACAGATCGATAGGAATAGATTCAATTTGTTACTAGTATGGCTCAGCCTGACTCATTAACAGGACAGATCATTGTTGAAATTTCCTCCCCAAGAGTCTGTGGAGATAGAAATACGGAAAGTGAGCCCATGCCTGAAACTGACCATGGGATCTTTTTGGCTACTTCAGGTTATTGGTATAACTTTTTTACCAGCTGCTCCCCTACCTCAAAGGGCATACTAACTATTATGTTCCACTCAGTACTGTCATGTCTCTCTTGGATGGCAATGGGTGGTTGGAAGAAGTAAATAGTGATTAAATTCCAATCACAAGCCTAGATTGCTCCTCAGTACATTGTAGCCAACTAAGAGTCTTATGAAGTAAATGAAAGGGTGTGATGGTTGGGGGGTAAATTGTAATTTGAAATCCTTGTTCAAATGTGCATCTGGCTTCCCTGTAACCAAGAAATCGACCTGATTTATTGTGAGAGAGTGAGGAAGAGGGGAGAAAGACATGCAAAGGCCAAATATTCTAGGAAGATGCCAGGAACAAATGTAACGACACCGAAGATGCTGTACTTCCCCATTGAGGTGGAAGTAGTGGGCAAATCAAGGGCTCTGAAAGAAGACAAGCATTTATCCATCAGGAGAAAGTATTTGTGATGGAAACCAGATTAGCCTGGCAGAACAAAGACAATAAGGAGCAACAGAAACAACTGGAAATAAACACCCATCAGCCCTTGTTCAGGACTGACCTCCCTGGCTCTCCCTGCCTTCCCCCAGCATGGCACTGCCAAGGTACCCAGTGAGCGGACAGCCAGGTCCCTCTCCCTACAGAGCTGGAGCAAGAGTGAGTCCCTCCTGACCAGCCATCCCTTTTACACAGCCCTGCCGGGCTCTAACTAGCCAAAATAAGCCCTCTCCTGAGCCACTACCAGGGTTGTTTTAACCCTTTACACTCCAGTGTGGAGCAGCCTCGCATATCAATCCCTACACGATCTGATCAGTCCTTGTGTTTTAATAAAAAGGGCCACAAACAATTTCCAACATTTTCTTCCAGTTTTCACATCTTAAGCAGTGATTGAGCTGGGCCAAAACAGAACCCTCTCCCATGTCTCTGTTTGACTTCTTGTGCAAGGTGTATGGAGAAGCAAACCCATTCCAAGCTCATCCTCTGTCTCTGGCTTGTCTTGCTTCAGCCTCTTTCCACAGTCACTCAGTTCTGTCAGTTGTGAGCACTGTCCTCGATTGGATGATTCTGTCTCTTTCCTGGTTGGTGTTAGGTGAAGCAATCCCATTCCAGGCATGTCCAATTACACTCTGTTCAAATACAGATTCCACAGGGACTCAGAGAGAACAGACGTATCTCCGCCTGTGGTGCTCTAATGTATACTCCCCTGTGATACTGTTTGCCAGTGTGGTTTGCGAGGTTATCCACACAAGGCAGAGTACAGACCCACATTTGCACAGCTGTGTGTGCGGGGCTCAATACTGGGGAGCCAGGTTCACACCAGAGAAGCAATCTCATTGCATAGGAATTATGCAGCTGTGCAAAAGTGGCCGTGCCCCGCCACGGACACAGCTGTAGTTCAGTTGGGGGCTGAAATGCTCATGGTGCCCGAAGTCCTGTCAGACCCTGTGGATGTTTCCAAGGTCTCACTCTTTGATTTTTCACCAGAACTTCCCCCTCCAGGTTGAAATTCAAGCTGAGCGATTGCAGCAAATCCATCACCTTTTGGGGGGAATCCAAGGTGCAGAATGAAGGCTCCTCGGCAGAACACGCTAGGTACCTGGATTTAAAAGCAGTTGTGGGAGACGAGGAAGATGAGGCCATTGATGAGGAAGAAGGAGGCACCCACCACCAGCTCCGTGACCCAGTGGAAGCCATGAGCTGCAGAGACAGAGAACCATGAATGGAACAGCAGTAGTGCAGAAGTGTGGGGCTTTAGGAAGGGGATCTTGGGGGAGAGGTTAGCAGGCAGCAGATGACTCACCTGACATCATGACGTTCCCAGTAACATTCACAGGCCGGCTCCTGGGGGATGGGATCCACCTCCCATCCATGTTCTCCTCGTACCCACAGGCAAATTCTCCAGTGATGTTGAGACCAGCCTGTGGGATGCTAAGCACAGACACATTTGCAGAGCTGGTGCCAGATTCAGAGCCCAGATCCCCAGGAGTGATCTCATGTCCGTCCTTGTAGAAGTGAAATCTCCGCTCACGGGCATCCCTCGGCACGGTGCAGGTGATGTTGAGGGAAAACCCTTCACTCACCACTCCAGACGGGGGATCCACACTCAGCTCCGGCTGGGGAGGGGGATCTGTGGGGAACAGCAAAGGGACGGGGCAGGGGACAAAGTGAAGAGGGGGCTCTGAATTCAACTCACCCAGAGCTGATCCGGGTTCTGTCTCCAGAGCCTCTTGCTTCATCTCAGGATGTTGATGGGTTCCTCACAGAAATCAGAGCGAGCCCAGGTTGGGGGTGGCTTCCTCCAGCTACAGGGTAGGGCTGGGAGGGTAGATCAGAAGCTGCCATGGCCACCAGCACATGACTTCTTTTCTGTCACCTCTTCATTACTAATGCCTCGGATATTTGCGGAGCCCTCTGCAGACAGGTGATCCTCCCCTCTCTGGTCTGTTCCACAGAGAGCTGAGAAATGTGGGAGGTGGCCATGTTCAATTCCCAGGTCTGGTGGAAAGGGGTTGACACTTCCCATCTGGGGTCTGCTGGCTGGATGGGCACTTCCCGGACAGACAGGTGCAGGGCCCAGAGCTCCTTAGCCCTCTGATACTCAAGCGGGGAGTGAAAAGGCTCATAGATGGGACGACAGCTCTGATGCTCCATCTGTCCATCATGTTGAAACAGAGCCTGGAGACCTTTTGTTACCAGCCCCAGTGTGAGAGGAATTGACTGCAGGGAGGTGCCTGGGCTGTGCAGGGAGAGGTAGGGGGCCAGTAAGGGGCTACACACCTGAGGTTAGTATGAGATGAAAAAGAAGGTCATGCTCAGCAGGGACCCCTGGAAGGATCTGGGAAGAAAGGGCAGCTGATACCAGGACAAATTCATCTCAGGAATGAGAGGGGGATGGAGACTTCTCCGTGGAGAATTCTCCAACTAAAATGATGAGGGGTGTGGAGCGTGTGCCATATGAAGAGCGATGAAAGAAACTAGGACTTTTCAGCTTAGAAAAGAGGACACAAAGGAGGGACAGGAGGCAGGTGTATAAGATCATGGCTGGTGTGGAAAAGTGAACAAGGAAAAGTTATTTACTTGTTCCCATAACATAAGAACGAGGGGTCACCCAAGGAAATGAAGGGTCGGGAGGTTTAACACAAACCAAAGGACGTTTTTCTTCATGCAACGCACAGTCTACCTGTGGAACTCCTTGCCAGAGGACGATGTGAAGGCCAGGACTATAACAGGGCTCAAAAAAGAACTAGATAAATTCATGGCGGACAGGTCCATCAATGGCTATTGGCCAGGATGGGTAGGGATGGTGTCCCTTGCCTCTCTCAGCGGCTGGAAATGGGTGACAGAGGAGGGATCTCTTGCTGATTCCCTGGTCTGTTCACTCCCTCTGGGACACCTGGCACTGGCCACTCACTGTGGGCAGACAGGACACTAGGCTGGATGAGCCTTTGGTCTGACCCAGTCTGGCCGCTCTTATGTTCTTATGGGAAACACCCTGCACCTCACTGAGTCCCAGCCCTGCCCTGTGCCCACATGTTACCCAGCAGGAGCAAGGAACTTGCTGTGTGTTGTGCTGCGGCGGGAGCCCCCAAACCCCAAAGCAGTCCCAAAATACACTCCAGCCCACACCCAGCAGAGGAGCCAGAGAAAGAGGTTGAAACTGACCCAGTGGTCGGCTGACCCTGCCCTGTCCCTGGGCTGTCTCACACTATGCATGGCAGAGAGATACACTTTCACGGCACTTGCAAAAAGCAGGAGTCAGAGACTCACCTGCCACTGTGATGGTGACGAATCGGCTTCTCTGCGATGGGATTTCTTTCCCAGACTCAGTCCTCCAGGACTCACAGCTG
The DNA here is from genome assembly GCF_052426305.1 of Pelodiscus sinensis. Lineage (NCBI taxonomy): Eukaryota > Metazoa > Chordata > Testudines > Trionychidae > Pelodiscus > Pelodiscus sinensis. The sequence goes on along the minus strand of NC_143081.1, from coordinate 1,949,724 downwards.
TACGCTCCAGCCTGCGAGCCAGAGACGTACGACATATTAAGTGAATTGGTGAATCTGGAACGAGGGTACGGGAGCTCCGTGGACTGGATTTCCCCACTGTTCCGGAAGAACCGGATCCCGGACACAGTGGGTGCCCCAGCAGCTGAGCACGTCAGGGTCACGGCTTCTCCAGTGAGGTAGAGATGATGCTGTGGGGCCACGGTGAGCTGGGGGGCTGGGAGTGGGGCTAGAAAAGACAAAGAGGTCAGGGGGAGGAGTTGGTTCCTATGTGGGTGGCTGTTGACACAGAGGCAGACAATGAGCCAGGGAAGGGCAGAGGAAGGAGAGATCCCGGACATAGACCCCAGCCAACCCCAGCTCTGTGCCCACATCCCCGCTGGGCCAGACAAACCATGAGCAGCAGAAACCTCCCTGCTGGGAACGCAGTGGGACCCGCCTCCCCTGCTCAGAATCCGAGGGTCAGCTCCCACCTGGGATGTGCCCTCCGCTTGCCTCCATTCCCTGGGTCTTAGATTGGCACCTCAGGGCTAAATCCATTCACAACTTGGAGAGGAGCGCAGATAGGGGGGCACTGAGATCATGAAAATGCCGAATCCAGAAAAGGTGTGTGGGGAGAAGGGGGAATTTCATCTCCACTTGGTTTTCTATCTGCAGGTGGCATCTGACACCTCATCCTACCTCCTCTTCCCAGGGCAGCCGCTGAGAACGGTTCCCCTCCCTTGGGAGCCAACCAGGGAGCTGAACGAAGGAATCAGGGATGTCTCACCTGTGCTGGTATTCACGGTGACTGTCACGGCCTGGCTCGGGGGGGACAGGACCCACCTCCAGCCCACGTTCTCCTCGTAGCTGCAGGTGAATTCCCCAGTGATTTGGGGACGAATGCTGACCACAGAGTCTTTCACAGAGCCGGTGCTGGGCTCCACGGTGCTGATCTCAGAGCCTAGATCCCCAAGAGTGATCTCATGTCCGTCCTTGTAGAAGTGAAACCTCCACTCACGGGCGTCCCCAGGTGCCGTGCAGGTGATGTTCAGGGAAAACCCTTCGCTCACCACTCCAGACGGGGGATCCACACTCAGCTCCGGCTGGGGAAGGGGATCTGCGGGGAGCAGCAAAGGGGCGGGGCAGGGGACAAAGTGAAGAGGGGACCCAGAATTCAACTCATTCAGTGCTGAGCCGATCTCTGTCTCCAGAGCCTCTTGCTTCACCACAGGATGTTGATGGGTTCCCCACAGAAATCAGAGCGAGCTTGGGCAGGAGGTGGGGAGTGGCTTCCTTCAGATACAGGCTGGGGGTGGGAGGGGAGGTCAGAAGCTGCTGTGGACACCAGGACGTGACTTGTTTTCTGTCACCTCTTCATTACTAATGCCTCAGATATTTGCAGAGCTCTCTCCAGACAGGGGGGCCCAGGACATCTGGGGATCCTGCCCTCTCTAGCCAGGCTGCCAGAGAGCTTGGAGATGTGGGAAGCAGCCATGTTGGATGCCCAAGTCTGGTGAAAGGGGCTGGTGCTTCCCATCTGGGACCTGCTGGCTGGATGGGCGCCCCAAAGACAGGCAGGTTCAAGGCCGAGAGCTTCCCAGCCCTGTCTTGCTCAAGCGGGGAGTGAAGATGATCCTAGATGAGTGCACAGCTCTGATGCTCCATCTGTCCACCATGTTGAAACAGAGCCTGGAAACCTTTTGATACCAGACCCCGTGTGAGTGGAATCAGCTGCAGGGAGGCGCTTGTGGTGCTCAGGGAGAGGGAGAAGCCAGGAAGGGGCTGCAAACCAGGCGTCAGTGTGAGATGGAAAAGGTCACACCCAGCAGGGACCCCTGGAAGGATCTGGGAGGGGAGGAGCAGCTCATACCAGGGCAAATTCATCTCAGAAATGAAAGGGGAGTGGAGACTTCTCCAATGAAAACGACGAGGGGCTTGGGGCAGGTGTCAAAGGAAGAGTTAAAAAACTGGGACTTTTCAGCTTGGAAAAGAGGAGACCAAGGAGGAATGGGATTGAGGTCTATAAAATCATGTCTGGTGTGGAAAAAGTGAAGAAGGGGGTGGGTGGCATCAGACACTGGGCCCAATGGCAGAACAATGTCATGGAAGAAACATCAAGGCTGAGTTCTTGGAATCCGTTGCTCCATCTGCTGTGCAACCTCTCCCTGGCAGTGACCTGGGTGGTGAGCTTCCTCCGCAACAGTGCCCAGGGCTGTGAATTTCTCCCATAGCAGTTCCCTCGGCTGTGAGTTTCCCTCACAGCTGTGCCTTCCTATTGGCCAAGTCTGTTGTTCAACAGGAGGCCTCTCCCGCATGGCGTGTCTCATGACTCTGACCAAAGTTCCGAGGAGTTTGGGGTGTCCTCCATGAAACCTCTTCAAGTTAACAAATGTGATGCTGGGCCAGGAGCCCCAAAGCGGTCCCAATACACCCCCCAACCCACACCCAGCAGAGGAGCCAGAGAAGGGGGTTGAAGCTGTCCCAGTGGTCGGCTGACCCTGCCCTGTCCCTGGGCTGTCTCACCCTACACATCGTGGAGAGATTCCCCTGCACAGACCCAGCAAAGAGCAGGAGTCAGAGACTCACCCACCACTGCGATGGCGATGACTCGGCTTCTCTGAGATGTGATTTCTTTCCCAGACTCCTTCCTCCAGGATTCACAGCTGTACCCTCCGGCCTGTGAGGCAGAGATGTTTGACAGATCAAGTGAACTGGTGAATCTGGACTGAGGGGACGGGAGCTCCACACGTTGGATTTCCCTGCTGTTCCGGAAGAACCGGATCCCCGACACGGTGGGCACCCCAGCAGCTGAGCACATCAGGATCACGGCTTCTCCAGTGAGGTAGACAAGATGCTGCGGGGACACGGTGAGCTGGGGGGCTGGGAGGAGGCCTGGAAAAGACAAGAGGGAGGTGAGAGTTCTTACATGGGAGGCTGGTAACCGAGGGGCAGAGGAGGAGCCAGGGGAGGGCAGAGCAGGGATGGATCCTGTGCACAGACCCCAGGCAGCTCCAGCTCCATGCCAAGGAACCACGTCCCTGCCAGGACAGGTAACCCCTGAGCAGCAGAGATCTCCCTGGTGGGAACCCAGTGAGACCAGCCTCTGCAATGGGTAACTGAGGGGGCAGATCGTCCCTGTGGCAGCTCAGCCTTCAGGAGCTGGTGGGAGCTTGTGTGGCTGAGGTGGGGAGTGTTGGGGAGCTACAGCCCAGTAACATTGATCTGTCTGGAGATGCTGAAGATCCGCGCAAACTTGGGATCTCCCTGATTCATGCCAAGGACCCAGAAACCAGCCCACTACTCTTGCTGAGTGTTTCAGACTTACTTGTGGAGGGGTCACCCAATGAAATAAATAGGCAGCAGGTTAAAAACAAACCAAAGGCAGTTTTTCTTCACACAGCGCATAGTCAACCTGTGGAACTCCTTGCCAGAGGATGTGGTGAAGGCTAGGACTTTCACAGGGTCCAGAAAAGAGCTGGATAGATTCATGGCGGTTAGGTCTATTAATGGCCATTAGCCAGGCTGGGTAGGAATGGTGTCCCCAGCCTCTGTTTGTCTGGAGGTGGGCGACAGGGGAGGGATCACATGAAGATTCCCTGTTCTGATCCCTCCCTCTGGATCACCTCGTATTGGCGACTGTCGGCAGACAGGACATTGGGCTGGATGGACCTTTGGTCTGACCCCGTCTGGCCACTCCGATGTTCTCATGTTCTCTGCTGCATCATAAGGATCTTAGTCCATGAAACTGAGAGCTGCTGATTATCAAATTTCCGTTCCCCCAGTAGGAGTTCCTGGGCTGGGACCCACACCCAAGCCTCCTCTCTGTAATGCAAACACCTTGTCTGTGTGTACACTGGCTCGTTCTTGCACAAGAACATCTTGTGCAAGGGTTCTTGTGCAAGAGCTCTTGTACAAACACACATCCACACAGCCATGTGCTTTTGCACAAGAGCATCTATGGTGGTGTGGATGCTGTCTTGCGCAAGAAAGCTCTGATGGCCATTTTAGCCATAGGGCTTTTTTGCACAAGAAACTCCTGCCGCACGTCCACACTGCCCTCTTGCGGAAGAGGTCTTGCACAAGAGGGTTTACACTTTTTAGGAAAGAGCGTGGCTCTTGGGCAAGACGCCTTCTCTACCCATGCTTTACTGAAAATCTTCTTGTGAAAGAGTGGGTGGGCAGCGTGGACGTCTGCGGAAGAATGGCCGTTCTTGCGCAAGAACCCGTCAGTGCAGACATAGCCCTTGAATGCCAGGAGACTCTCACTACAAGATGGAGTCACCCTCTATGGGGCTGGGCAAATACCAGCTCCCCCCATCTGGGCAACTTCTCGTCCCTCGCCCCACACTCTGCTCCTCCTGGAGCTGCCCCACTGCCTGTGCCCAGCAGACTCAGACCGAGCTGAGGAGCAATTCAGGGAGCAGGGCATGAGCCCAGAATGCTATCTGTCCTCAAGGGATGAGGGCCATCGGGAGCTATGTGCCTAGGCAGCTCCAGCATCGTCTCCCTCTGCACTCTGGGGGAGCTCACGTTGAGTGTGGGAGGAGCTTCCACCTCCCCAGGACACCCTGAGGTCCCCACCCTTGCCCTCGGTGGGAAGTGGGGTGCAAAGAGAGGGGAGATGGCTGATGCCAATGGATCAAGCCTCATGTACATGAGAGTGTTCACACCACGGTCTCCCTCCAGGGGCTGAGGCCGAAGAGAGAGGAGAACCCGTCAGCCCTTTCCTAGAAGCTGGAAAGAGCCAAGCAGAAATGAGGAAGCTCTTTCAGATGTGAGGGGTGGAGAAGTTGTTCCACCCATCACGTTTCCTCTGGGGGCTCTGCAGAACCTGATATTGATCTGCTGCTGCATGGGGCTGAGTCTGTGGTACTGGCCCTCCATGGAAGCTCACAGCTGGGGCAGGGAGACACCCCCCCCCATACACAGGCCCATACCACGGGCCCTGCACAGGAGCACTCAGTGTCATGGGGAGGTGGAAGCTCAGTTTCCATGGACCGTCCAGCCCTCGCTCCCTCTGCTGGAACTGCCTGTGAAGGGCTGGGTAACGCCCATAGGGATGGGGGCAGCTTCACCCCCATTGCCTTGGCAGCAACTCAATAGGCAGTTATCAGCCGAGGTTGCTCTCCCAGCTTCTCAGACGTGTCTCTGACCTGGCAAACTACTGCTTGGGCAGGTTCATGGGAGATGGCTGTTAAGGGGCAGCCTGGAGCAGGGCAGGCTTTGCACAGGAGTGCCCAGGGACCCCAACTTGCAACTCCAAACTCCACAGAAGATCCTAATCCCCATGGGCAGAGCTTCCCACTCCTGCACTACGAGCACCCAGATACGGATGGGGGACACAGTTACCTGCAGGGGACACTGGCCTGGGGAGCATCTGGAGAGAGGCTGGAGAAAAAGAGAAGAGAGGGGGTGAGAGTTCTGGGGAGGGGAAAAGAAGGGGGTGCACTGAGGTTGAAGGATTTGGGGAGTTGCTGGAGAACACAGAGGGGCTGGGGGTCCAGGCAGGGCACTTACCCAGAAGAGGCAGAAGGCTAGTTGGCTCCATGCTGAGCAGGTCACTCTGGGCTGGGAACTGGGTTCTCGTGTAGCTGCTGGACGAACGTGAGCGCAGGGTGGGAATGGGCATGGTAGCAGAAATGAGGAAGATCAGGTAGCAGAAATGAGGAAGCTCATGTGGTTGTGTGTGGGGAAGGGAGGGGGCAGTTTCTCCACCCATCACGTTTCCTCTGGGGGCTCTGCAGAACCTGCTTTTATTGCCCTGCTGGGCAGAGCTGGGCCTGTACCCCTGGGACTGAGCCCTTGGAGGGAGCGTAGACCTGAAGCAGAGAGACCCCCCCACACACACACACAGCCCCACACCCATGGGCCCTGCCCAGGGGCACTCAGTGTAACAGGGAGGTGGGAGCTCAGTCTCCATGGCCCGTCCAGCCCTCACTGTCTCTGCTAGGACTTCCCGTGGGGATGGGGGCAGCTTCTCCCCTGTGGGCTGGGCTGGGCTGGGACCCACCAAGCAACCAGCAGCCGGGGTGGCTCTCCCAGCTTCTAGGACCTGGCTCTGGATCAGAGAGGTTCCTGCTGGGGCAGGTTCATGGGAGATGCCTGTGAAGGGGGCAGCCTGGCCCAGGGATGGCTCGGCACAGGGGCATCCAGGGACCCCAACTTGCAGTTCCAAATTCCACAGGGAGGACTGCAGTGACCTTCACCCCCAAGGCTATCCCCACCCCACGAGCACCCGAACGAGGAAGGGAGATGCTGTTACCTGCAGGGGATACCGGCCTGGGGAGCATCTGGAACGAGGCTGGAGGAGAATATGAGAGAGGGTGTGAGAGCTCTGGGGAGGGGAAGGGATGGGGGTGCACTGAGATTGAAGGATTCAGGGGGTGTGGTTTGGACCAAAGGAGGAACTGGGGGCCGAAGGAGGAACTTACCCAGCAGAGGCAGAAGGCGAGTAGACTCTATGCTGAGCTGGAGGGTTTGGGCTGGGAGCTGGGTTCTTGGCTCCGCCTCCAGCAGCATGGAAGCACAGGGAAGGGAACAGGATCGAACCACGCAGAACAATCACACCATAGCGCGGTAGCAGGGACGTAATGATCTTCTCCTTCTCTCAGCCTCTGAGAGACGTCCTTTATCAGGAGGGGCCGTCAGTGCTTTTGGGCTCAGATCCCAGCAAAGCGTCTCCCGAAGTGCTGAGCCAGGGGGAAGAGGAGCCCTGACCCATGAGGGTGAATCCCATTGTTTTCGCAGTGGGAATGCATGTCCCGGGGCACCGTGTGACATACGATGGGTCCTCTGTCCAGGCAGGACTCCGTTCTTTTCCAGCGTCCTCCACTGCTCACAGGCTGGGGCGAACGCTCTCAGCAAAGCTCCTGTGTTGTGGATGGACACCACGTCAGGCCCTTCATCAACTGGGTGCTGAGGTTCACACGCCCAGCCACCCTGCCCCCCTGGTACGGCAGAGCTCCCTGCTGAGGCTCCACCTCCTGCTCACGTTCTCCTTGTTCCCTCAAGTGAATTCAAGAACATTGCTGGGACCAGGCCTGAGGCCACGGATCACAGAGACAGTCACAAAGCCTGTCCTGGTCTCCGTTCCATTGATCTCAGACCCAAAGGGCAGGAAGAAGATCTTCTTGGGCAAGGTCATAAACAGGGCGGTGACGGTTTCTCTGCGTGTCCAGTGATTGTAGGACTAAACGGAAAGGAGTTAATCTGGTCCCAGACAGGTTAGATTAGAGATTGAGGAATCAGTTTCTAACTAAGGATAGCCAAGCTCCAGAATGGTTGATCTTGGATGCTTCCGTTTGGGAAGGTCCAGGTTTAAGGGATCCTAGTTTCTTGAGTCCCTTCCAGCCCTACATTTCAGTCATTCAGTGCAGTTATTGGAGGGATGGGGACAAGGGTGACCGGTTCTCAGCCCTTCCTCCTGCCAGAACAAACTTCCCTTTGTGGCTGTTCTCTGCCTGCCCCGCCCCAGAAAAAGAAACACGTAGTTCTGTAGCACCTTAGCTGCCGCTGTCGATCGTCCAGGGTTCAAATTAGCAGTCTAGATAAGACAGAAAATTCAAAGAAAGATGGGTGCTCCGGTCAATGCTGGTAACCCTGCTTTCACGAGGAGTAAAGGAAGTCGGAGGGAGAGTGCTCTTCCTTCCTCTTCCTGCTGTGCAGACGGCGCCAAAGGCCAAGATAAGTTTCTTTGGCTTCAGCTATGCAATTGGCGTCACTGAAATTGGAAAGCTTAACTCCTCACTGTCCCTCAGGGTAGACACGCCCCTTTAGAAACTAACCAATATAGAGATATAGAATCATGACTTTTCATAGGCAAAACCCACTTCCACAGCTGAGCGGAGTCTGAGGAAGTGGGCTGTGCCCACAAACACTCTCAGTACTGTATCTATATATTTGTTAGTCTCCACGGTGCTACAGGACCTCTCGGTGTTTCTTTGTAGTGACAGATTAACACAGCTCCCGCTCTGAGATTACCCCAGCCAGGCTGCTGCCTCTCAGGACTGAGCACACAACTGAGGCCTGTGGACCCATTCATGTTCCCGGGTTCATCTGCTTTGCTCCAGCTTTTGATGGCTTCTTCTCACGCCTGGGATCCATGTGTCTAGTGTGTTCTCTGGGCTCAGATTCCCCAGGGCCCGCCACTTGGTTCACAACTAAAACAGACCCAGAGAAGAGGGGGGGCTGATGTGGGGAGTGTTATGAGGATGCCAAGAAAGCAGCATGAGGATGTGTATTGGGATGGATTAGAAAGTGTTGTTTATAAGGGACCAAAGCAGACTGTGAAGAACTTCAAAAAGATCTCACAAAACTAAGTGACTGGGCAACAAAATGACAAATGAAATTTAATGTGGATGGATGCAAAGTAATGCACATCAGAAAAATTAACCCCAATTATACATACAATAATATGGGGGCTAATTTAGCTACAACCAATCAGGAAAGAGATCTTGGAGTCATCATGGATAGTTCTCTGAAGACGTCCACGCAGTGTGCAGAGGCAGTCAAAAAAGCAAACAGGATGTTAGGTTGTGAGTTCAAACCTTGCAGAGGCCATTTAGGGATTTGGGGCAAAAATTTGTCAGGGATGATACTTGGTCCTGCTGTGAAGGCAGGGGACTGGACTCGATGACCTTTCAAGGTCCCTTCCAGTTCTGGGAGATAGGCATCTCCATTAATTTAAAATTTAAATATTAATAAAGGGATAGAGAATAAAATGGAGAATATCTTATTGCCCTTATATAAATCCATGGTACGCCGATAGCTTGAATAGTACATACAGATGTGGTCTCTTCATCTCAGAAATTATATACTGGCATTGGAAAAGGTTCAGAGAATGGCAACTAAAATGATGAGGGGTTTGGAACAGGCCCCCTATGAGGAGAGATTAAAGAGACTAGGACTTTTCAGCTTGGAAAAGAAGGGTATGTCTACACTACCCCGCTAGTTCGAACTAGCGGGGTAATGTATGCATACTGAACTTGCTAATGAAGCCCGGGATTTGAATTTCCCGGGCTTCATTAGCATAAAGCCGGCTCCGCCATTTTTAAAAGCCGGCTAGTGCGAACCCCGTGCCGCGCGGCTACACGCGGCACGGGCTAGATAGTTCGAACTACGTAGCCATTCTGATCTATCTGTACACCTCATTCCACGAGGCGTACAGATAGTTCGGAATAACTACGTAGTTCGAACTATCTAGCCCATGCCGCGGGCTAGATAGTTCGAACTAGCGGGGTAGTGTAGACATACCCGAAGAGACTAAGGAGGGATAGGATAGGGGTCTATAAAAATCATGATTGGTGGGGAGAAAGTGAATAAGAAAAAATGATTTACTTGTTCTCACAATATAAGAACTAGGGGCCACCCAATGAAATTAATGGGCATCGGGTTTTAAACAAGCAAAAGGAAGTTATTCATACAGTGCCTAGTCAATCTGTGGAACTCCTTGCCGGAGGAGGTTGTGAAGGCTAGGACTGTAACAGGGTTTAAAAGAGAACTAGATAAATTCATGGAGGTTAGGTCCATCAATGGCTATTAGCCAGGATGTGTAAGGAATGATGCCCCTAGTTTCTTTTTGACAGAGGGTAGAGATGGATGGCAGGAGCGGGATGGCTTGATCCTTGCCTCTTTGGTTCACTCCCTCTGGGGCACCTGGCGTTGGCCACTGTGGGCAGACAGGACACTGGGCTGAATGGGCCTTTGGTCCGACCCCGACTGGCCATTCTTATGTCCTTAGGATGCTTAGAACTGCTCGCTGCAGTTGATAAATATGAGCAGTTATCAATATTGAGAGGCAATGGTAGCTACAACAGATGCATTCTCTAATCAGTGTAGCTACACAGCACTGAGGGATGTATTGATGAATGTCAGTCATTAAATTGTGATCACAAATGAAAATAGTCACAGGTGTCATTGGAGTGAAATTGGAATCAAAGCAATAAAGAAAAGGGGTTCCTTTGTTTCACACCGGCCTGTGAGAGATGAATTTTGGGTCATGTGGTAGAAGAGAGGAAAGCTGCCGACACTTCCCCATTCTCTGGGTGCGTCTAGACTACACCTCTCTGTCGACAGAGAGATGTAGATTAGGCACATCGAAAGTGAAAATAAAACGGGGATTTAAATATCGCATGCTTCATTTGCATAAACATGGCTGCCGCTTTTTTATTAAATGCAACTTTTTTGGGGGAAAAAGGTGGTCTAGATAAATAAACCCTTTTCTGAAAGATCCCTTATAAAAATCCTTCAGTCCTTGGGCCCCACAGTGCCTTTGAGGGGTCAGCTGGGGGTTCCCTCACTGTTATTCGGAAGAGGAGAGAGCTATAGTTGGAGCAGGGAGGCGGGTGAGCGGATGGGGGTGCGGGATGGCTAACGGGGGGTGCCCCTGTTCCCCCCACAGGGCTGGTGGGGGGGCGTGTCAGAGGGGACCCGGCTCTGGCTGCCTCTGGGGCAGCGACTGGCCCTTCCCAGGCTGTTTGGCAGGAGCCCTGAGGGGAGCGGAACTCTCGGCAAGGCGGGAAAATCCGGTTGGAACCGGTTCCCCAACGGTCGCTGCGTTTCTACTGAACCAGTGGTCCCCAACCATTTGAGGTTGCCGGGCAACAGGGAGTGTGGTCGTTCGCCCACCGGGAGCCAGAGGGCGGGGACATTTGCACACCCATGGGCGGGGCTCCCCCATAGCCACGTGCCCAGGGCTGGCGCCCCCTCCAAGCGCCGCACACCCAGGGCCAGCGCTCTCCCCCCCATGGGCCTCGCGCCTGGGGCCGGCTCCCCCTCCAAGCTCCGTGCGCCCGGGGCCAGGCCAGCACCGAGCACTTGGCAGGTGCACACAAATACCCCCACAGGTGCCATGGCAGAAGAGAGGGCCTGCAAAAACACCCCAAACCCTGATCTCCACAGGCTGTGGTATAAAACTTCCCCCCAAGATCCTAATACCCGGGCTTTGGGGGATCCACTGCCTCCATCGAGTGCTTTTGAACCCACAAACAGGGATGGACACTTGAAGCCAACCACAGGGGCATCTCAAGCTCTTTTCCCCAAAGAACTTGGAAAAGAAAGAGAAAATACAACCTGCAGTGTGGGGTTGCTGTCCCCTAGTCAGAGGCATGCAGATCCCACAGACAGATTTCCCAGGACACAGAAATGAATCAATACCAGGTTGATAAAAAAAGAGAAAGAACTTTTATTATCAAAACAATATTCCTGTTGCAAGCATAATGACTAAATGAAAAAAGTCACCAATTAATAGTCTCATGGGGGACCCATTTCTAACAGCACAGACATCAGATCCAAATTCCCAAACCATAAAACAATAAAACCTGATGGATTTATCTAGACTTTACCCTACTTGCACATGATAAAGAGTCTTTTTCTTAGAAAGAGACATGTCTTCTATCTCCCTCACTAGGTAGAGAGCAAAGCGACAAAGGAGGAAAATATTAACAATCCCTTGTCTCAGTTTGAAATCCCTACCTGCATTTCTATTGGCTGACTGCTACTTGGCTAGGTTAATCCCTCAGTCCTCAGACTGCTGCTCATCCCTTGTGGTTATGACAACCACAAAGCACATCAAATAGTGGTGATACGTTAATGGGTGATAGTCATCCGGAGTGCCATGACAGAGGACAGGAAGGTAAAAAACAGGAAGTCCTGGGTGCAGCTAGAGCTCCAAACCTCAAACTGGGGAGAAACACACAACCTGAAGTTACAGAACTCACTTTGACCGGGGACAATATTCCCAAGGAAGGTGTAAAAACCCGAGAAGCAAAAGATTCCAACCACTGAGATCACACCAGGGTCCCACTCCAAGGAAAATGCCCAGAGACCCCTGGCAAATGGCTAGTTTCCTTGGAGAGTTCATATGGGATCTACCAAAGCAGCGGCTTTGAGAATATATATTGAAGGTAAAAGTGGATGGTGTTGGGGTGCAGAAGAGGTGGCGTCGTGGGAGGGTTTCGGTGTGGGGTGTCCCTCACCTCATGCGAGTGACCACTGCTGGCCTAGGTTGTCACTTTAAGATGCCTTTTTGGTTACCCAGCCCTCAGGTAGAGTCCCATTCTGTGTCAATCTCAAACCCCTTCCAGGGCCCACCTGTAACAGGGGCCCATCCCGATGCCCTCGCTCAGTGTCCCTTTTAGGCTGCTCCCCCGGAGACATTTCCTCACCTTTGCCTTGGGACCTTACCACAGTCACAACATACAATCCACCTGAGTATCACACCTGGAGCTGTCCATGGTGCTGCCGCTCCCACAGCCAGCCAGCCACCTGGTCTTCTCTGATTCAGGGCTCCAGTGACACTGAGCTAGACCTGGTCCTGCTGCTGCTTCTTATAGGCCTACCTGGCCCCTGATCGGCTGGTTTCTTCTGTCACTGCTCTAGCCTCCTGGAGGACTTGTCTATGGCCCTTTTCTGAGCCTCAGGACCTGGTTCTCCCCATCAAACGGGTTTTCTAAGCAGACTCAGGAGGCAGCCCTGGAGATCTCTGCCTCTTTGCCTCATTTCACACCTGTGGCATAGCTCAATTCAGCATTTGCCCTGCTGTGTAAAGGAGCCCATAGAGCACACCTTTTGCAATGACAAAAAAGATCATTGTTCATCACAGATCGATGGGAATGGCATCAATTTGTCACTAGTATGGCTCAGCCTGACTCATTAACGGAAGAGATCATTGTTGAAATTTGCTCTCCAAGAGTCTGTGGAGATAGAAATATGGAAAGTGAGCCCATGGCCAAAACTGACCAGGACACTGGTATAACTTTTTTTTACCAGCTGCTCCCCTACGTCTAAGGACATACTGCCTATTATGTTCTACTATTAATTGACTCAATACTCTCATGTATCTCTTGGATGGCACTGGGTGGTTGAAAGAAGTAAATGGTGATTACCCAGAAAGCAGGCAGACAGGTCCTTTGCCTTTCAGGAACTTAAGCAAGACTGAGCCCTTGTGGCCAGCCATCCCTTTACCCAGCCCTGCTGGGCTCTGATTAGCTGCCACAGGCCCTCTTGTAATTGTTATTGATATTGTTCGCCAGTGCAGTTTAGGAGGTTATTCTTCACAAGGTAGAATGAGGACCCACATTTTCACAGCTGCATGTTGGGGATGAATAATGGGGAGCCGGGTTCACACCAAAGAAGCAATCTCTGTGCACAGGAGTTATGCAGCTGTGAAAAAGGGGCCGTGCCCCGCCACAGATGCAGCTGTAGTTCGGTTAGGGGCTGAAATGTTCATTATGCCCAAACCCCTTTCATACACTGCAGATGTTTCCAAGGTCTCACTCCTTCATTTTCCACTTGAACTTCCCCCTCCAGGTTGAAATTCAAGCTGGGTGATTGCAGTAAATGGGACAACTTGTGGGGAGAATCCAAGGCATGGGATGTAGGGCCCCTCGGCAGAACAAACCAGATGCCTGGATCTAGAAGTAGCAGTGGGAGATGTGGAAGATGAGGCCATTGATGAGGAAGAAGGAGCCGCCCACAGTCAGCTCCCGGACCCAGTGGAAGCCATGAGCTGCGGAGATGGAGAATCATGAAGGGAACCAGCCGGTTAATGTCACTGCTCAGCATCCTTCCTGTGGCATCAAAGATTTTTCTGCCTCTCAGATTTCTGATAAACTCCCCAGGATCTCAGGAACAATTGTGAAACCCACCCCAAGCCCTTCCCTGTCTGACACATGGACACTGACCCCTGATCCTTCCTGTCTGTGTGTCTGTCCCTCTCCTGCCTTCCTGTCCTGTAACACCGCTCTGACCTGCCCTGTCCCTGCTTGTCCTGCCAGAGCAGTGGGGAAGTGTATGGGTTGGGGAAGGTGACCTTGGGGGAGATATTAGCAGGCAGCAGCCAACTCACCTGACATCGTGACGTTCCCAATAATGTTCCCAGCCCATCTCCTGGGGGACGGGATCCACCTCCCAGCCACATTCTCCTCGTACCCACAGGCAAAATCCCCGGTGATGTTGGGACTGGCCTGTGGGATGCTGAGCACTGAGCCCTTCACAGAGCTGGTGCTGGGCTCCATGGTGCTGATCTCAGAGCCTAGATCCCCAGGAACGAGCTCGACTCCGTCCTTGTAGAAGTGAAACCTCCGCTCGCGGGCATCCCCAGGGGCCGTGCAGGTGATGTTCAGGGGAAACCCTTTGCTCACCGTTCCAGACGGGGAATCCACACTCAGCTCTGGCTGGGGAGGGGGATCTACAGGGAGTAGGAAAGGAGAGGGGTCAGCAGGACCCCGGGAGGGAAGAAAGTGGAGGTCAGAATTCTGTTCATTTACAGTTGAACTTTGTTCTCTCTCCAGAGCCTCTGGTCTCATTGCAGGGTCCCCAGGGGCTGCTCACAAAAATGAGCAGGAGCCGGGCTAGGGACGGCTTCCTTCCTGCCAATGTGGGGCTGAGATACGGGGTCAAAGGTGGACAAGGGCAACAGGACATCACTCGATTTGTGTCCCCCCTCCACTGCCAATGCTCCATGGAGCCTTATATAGATAGGGAAGGCCTGGGACCTGTGTGTATCCCCTCCCCTTGGCCAGGCTGTTTGGGGGCACTGCTTGGAATCCACCATCCCGGTGGGGAGCAGTATATGTCCAAGGGGGGGTTCCCAGTTCTGTGTCCCTTGGGTGGCCATGTTCTCTGCTTCGTTGCATGGCTATTTGCTGTGCTGCTCTGTCTGGATTGGTGTGTCCACAGCAGTCTTGCGTTGAGACCACCTTGAGGTCCATAGAGCAGCCCTGTTGCCCATTTGGTGGCCCTGTAGGGCTGGGGGAAACCAGTTTCTCAGCTGGGCCTGAGCGTGGTGGCGGGAGGCCAATCAGGGCAAGTGGAAGGGGAGGAGGGAACGAAGGGGGCAGATGTGAATTCACAGAGCAGAGCCCAGCACAGGGGGAGGGAGGAGAATGAGCAGAACTGGAACCAGAGGAGGCAGGAGCCATGGACAGAGGGGAGTTGGGGCTGGTTCTGTTCCATGTCTCTGCCCTGTGGGTACCAGGAGCTCAGGTGAGATGGAAAGAGGGTCCTTCCTGGCCTAGAAGGTCTGTGCCAAGTTGACATGAATGGGGGGTGGCTAAGAATAACAGGTCTTGGAAGCTGAGGGAGGGCAGACGATGGTGCTGTGGGAAGGAGCCCCTGGGAGAGAGGGGTCAGTGCAGGGAGTGGGGGAGGAGAACGTCCCAGGTTCTGCTTAAGGCTGGGGAGAGGCAGGAGCACTGGGGGTGTGGCTGGGAGCTGCAGCAGCACAGTTCCCTACTGGAGATGGGCAGGGATGGAGAAAGGCCTCTCACTTGCCCTTCCCCCATTGGAAGAGGGTCTCACCCGTGACTGACACCGGGACAGGGGGGCTCTTTTCTGACGGGATCTCTCGCCCACGCTCCACTGTCCAGTACAGGCAGGTGTAGGCTTGGCTGGTGGCTGCGTCACTAGTGTTGATCTGCCAGGTGCCCTGGCTGGATTCCCCGCTGGAGATCTGCTCCCCGCTCTGGTTGAAGAACCTGTATCCTGCTGCTTTCACACGCATTGGAGCCAAGCACCTGAGGGTGACCGGCTCCCCTCGGATATAGACGGGATTAGGAGGGTCCAGAGACAGGCTGGGGGGAGGTGGACGTGCTGGGAGGGAGAGAAGTGGGGAGGGGAGATAGATGAACCAAGTCCCTGACTCCCCCACACAAACTTCTCCAGTCTCCCTGCCCAGAGCTGCCTCCCCTAGGCTGAGAGACCCAGGCTGGTTCTTCCCTGCTTGGCTCTCCCAGCTGGATGGGTGTGTACATGCATGACCCAGAGCGCACCGAGAGTGCTGGAAGGTCCTGGGAGGGGAGGGGCAGATGATACCAGGTCAGAGCCATCGCAGGAACAAGAGCGGGATGGAGAGTTCTCTGGGAGAAACACCCTGCCCCCTCTGAGCCCTACCCTGCCCTGTGCCCACAGGTAGCCCCGCAGGGACAGGGCCTTTGTGTGGGGTCCGCTGGCTGGGCTGGGCTGGGTGTTCTCTGTCTCAGATGTGAACACCAGCTGGGCATTCTCCTGGGTCCAATACCACACTGGAGATCAGATCCCGGCTTTCAGAGTAAGTTTTGTAATTGGTGGTACCCAGCACGTCAAGGTTGGATCTTTCCCTCCCCTATCGATGAGCATTGTGGATCCTGATCTACTGGTTCTGGTAAAGGGGCAGGAGGACATCAGATGCTAGTTAGGAAATGGCTGCAAATCTAAAGCAGGATTCCTGGTCAAGTTACCCCTGGTCAAGTGACAAATTTACTCATCAGCTGGGCAGCTCTCCTTGCGCTTAGCAGCCAGGGCCCCCCACCCCCAACCTCCAGCATATCAGACACCAGGGCCTGACACTGACCAGAGACAGGGCAGGTTGGGGAAATATTTAATTAAATGTCCCCAAGTTTACAAACGTTTGAGGGCAGGTTGGCCCTGTGATGGACACACGCTCCCCCTCTCTTCCCCCCCATGCTTTATGAACTAGACTCGTGGACATAAATATACATATCTCAAAAGCGTTTTGAGTGAATCATTTTGTGTAACCCATCAATCGTCATGTCACAATCCCCTGGTTCTCTTCATCTTACTCTGTTGTATGTATCATTCGTGTGTGTAAAATTAGACACAGGGGGTGTGTCTAGACTACAGGGCTTTGTCGACAAAAGTGGACTTTTGTCAACAAAACTATACCTGCATCCACACTGCCTTTGAGTTATGTCGACATAACGTCGACAAAACTGCTGAGTTTTGTCAACGTATGTAAACCTCATTCTATGAGGAATAACGCCTTTTATCGACAGAGTTCTGTGGATAGACGGCATTATTGCATCTACACTGTCCTTTGCATCCACACTGTTATGTCGACAAAGCAGCTTGCTTTGTCAACAGAACTGGATGTAGTCTAGACGCTCTTTGTCGACAGAAGCTTTGTCGACAGTATCTGTTGACAAAACTTCTGTCGACAAAACCCTGTAGTCTAGACATACCCAGGGAGTGGGCAATAATTTGTGTGTTTCAAATGTATGAATGAGAGACATGGAAGGTGCTACCCTCAACTGTTAAACTATCACTTTTGTCCTTCAGCCTGAGCAGTGGTTGGTAGGGACAGGGCTCAATCCCTTAACAAAAAGAATAAGGGTACGTCTACACTACAGCGCTAGTTCGAACTAACTTAGTTCGAATTAGTTAATTCGAACTAAGCTAGTTCGAACTAACGCATCTAGAACTAAAAACTAGTTCGAACTAGCGTTTTGCTAGTTCGAACTAGTAAGTCCACATTGAGTGGACTCTGAACAGGGCTTAAGGATGGCCGGAAGCAGTGCCGGCAGGGCATAAAAGGAGGACTTAGAGCATGGAGATACTGTCTCAGGCTAGCCGAGGGCTGCGCTTAAAGGGTCCCGACCCCCACCCCGGACACACAGTTCTAAGGGGTGCCCCGCTTGCAAAGAAGTTCTGGCTTGGAGTGCCCTGAGTGCCCACACTGGGCACATCACACCACTCGGCCATCAGCCCGGCTGCACTTGCCGCAGGCTGCCATCTGGGGAGAGGGAGTAATTGGGGGGCTGCAGGAGAGCTTCCACCCCCAGAAGCCCGCAGAGCCAGCCCAGTCCTCCCCATCGGGGGCTCGTACCCCATTCCTCCCTCACCTCCTTCCACTTACCCTTCCCTAGCCCCCCTTCTTATTGATGTACAAAATAAAGATAACGTTTCTTCCAACATTGACTCTGTCTTTATTGAAAAAAACTGGGGGAGACTGGGAAAAGGAGGTGGGAGAGGGGAAGAGAAAGGCTGGGAGAGGGGAGGGCAACTAACATGATCAGGGGTTGGGAACAGGTCCCAGATGAAGAGAGGCTACAGAGACTGGGACTGTTCAGCTTAGAAAAGAGGAGACGGAGGGGGGACAGGATAGAGGTCTCTAAAAGCAGGGGTTGGGTGGAGAGGGTGCATTCAGAAAAGTTCTTCCTGAGTTCCCATAAAGAAGGACTAGAGGACACCAAAGGAAAGGAATGGGTAGCAGGCTTGAAACTAGTAAGAGAAAGTTGTTGTTCTTCAGAAAGCAAATAGTTAACCTGTGGAACTCCTTGCTGCAGGAGGCTGTGAAGGCTACAACTAGAACAGAGTTTAAAGGGAAGTGAGATCAAGTCATGGAGGTTGGGTCCATGGAGTCCTATTAGCCAGAGGGTAGGAGTGGTGTCCCTGCTCAAAGTTTGTGGAAGGCTGGAGAGGGATGGCACGAGACAAATGGCTTGGTCATTGTCTTCGGTCCATCCCCTCCAGGGTCCCTAGGGTTGGCCGCTGTGGGCAGACAGGCTACTGGGCTAGATGGACCTTTGGTCTGACCCAGGACGGCCATTGTAAGCTCAGGGCTCAGTGTCGGGGGTCTCAGTGGACCCCCTTGATTTTCATGCACACCTGGTCCTGGGTGGCCAGGCTGGCAGCTCTCCTGCCCTAGACGGCCACTTTCCTGTGCCTAGTGCGGAGATCGTGGACGAGGTCCACGATGTCCGCACTAGCCCAGGAAGGTGCCCGCCTCTTGCGGTCCAGGGCAAGCTCCCGGGAGCCGCCAGCCTGGTCCCGGCAAGAGGGGGTGGGCTGGGGGGCATCGGGTGGGTGGCTCTGTGCCGTGCCAGGTGCAGGGTCTGCTGGCTGGGTGCTGGCAGGCTTGCACCTGGCACGGGCACCGTAGCCAGCCTGTGCCCCTTTAAGGGGTCCGGGGCCGGGAGGGGGGCATAGAGTTTCCCTGGTGTTGGCCAGAGTGGCCACCAGGGAAACCTGGGGAGGGCTAGCCTCCCACTAGTTCGAACTAAAGGGCTACACAGCCCTTAGTTCGAACTAGCTAGTTCGAACTAGGCGTTAGTCCTCGTAAAATGAGGTTTACCTAGTTCGAACTAAGCGCTCCGCTAGTTCGATTCAAATTCGAACTAGCGAAGCGCTAGTGTAGCGCATAGGAAAGTTAGTTCGAACTAACGTCCGTTAGTTCGAACTGAGGGTATGTCTACACTACAAAGTTAGTTCGAACTAACGGACGTTAGTTCGAACTAACTTTAATAGGTGCTACACTAGCGCTCCGCTAGTTCGAATTTGAATCGAACTAGGGGAGCGCTTAGTTCGAACTAGGTAAACCTCATTTTACGAGGACTAACGCCTAGTTCGAACTAGCTAGTTCGAACTAAGGGCTGTGTAGCCCTTTAGTTCGAACTAGTGGGAGGCTAGCCCTTCCCAGGTTCCCCCTGGTGGCCTCTCTGGGCACAACCAGGAAAACTCTTCTCCTCTCCCCCAGCCCCGGGCCCTTAAAGGGGTAGACTCTGGCCAGACGGCACTTGAGACAGCCAGCCCTGCCAGGAGTCTCTGCCCCGAAGCAGTGGCCCCACCATGAGCCAGGCAGCCAGTGGGAGTGACATGTCCCCTGCCCAGTCCCCCAGCACCCAGGGGCCAGCCAGGGGCCGTAGACGGCGCGCGGCCTCCTGGACTAGTGCGGAGCTCATGGACCTCATTGAGGTTTGGGGGCAGGCCCCCAACGTCCATGATCTCCGCACTAGGAGGAGGAATGCGGCCGTCTATGGCCGCATAGCAGCCGCCATGGCCACCAGGGGACACAGGCGCACCCAGGAGCAGGTGCGCATTAAAATTAAAAAGCTGCGCCAGGCGTACGCCAGGGCCACCAGGGGTGGCGCCACAGCAGGGGCTGCCACCTGCCCCTACTTCTCTGCCCTCAACCGACTCTTGGGGGGCAGGGCGGTCCGTGCCAGCCTGGGGGACAGCGAGCCGGGACTGGAGGGCCCTGACCCGGGCACACCGGAGGGGCCACCGCAGGATGTCCCAGCACCGGAGTCGGCAGGGTCGTCCAGGGAGACCGTACCGGGTAAGTAGTTTGAATTAAGTAGTTCGGGGGGGGAGGTGGGAGGGAGACCAGGGACCGCGCGCGTGGGCCATGCCTTCCACGGATCACGCAGACACCTGTACACGTGCGAGCACGTGCCATGCCACCCTTGGGCAGGTGGCTCCAGCTGCGTGACACCCAGGGGCCATTGCCCAATAGGCACATGCTTGTGCAAAGAGACGTGACATGCTCCCGACCCCGGGGCAGGACCCAGCAGGATGATTTCCCTTCACATGTCCCCTCTACACGGAGGCAGGGGACATCTCCCCTTTCCCCCCACCGCCCCGGCCACACTATACATGGCACAGGGACATGGGTGCGGTCTTGGGGCAGCTTCCAGTCCCGGGGAGAGCCAGACATCCTGACCATGGCCTCTGTACAAGCACAGCGGCTGTGACGGTGCAGGACATGGTCACCCTCACGTTGCGGAGTTGGGGAGGGGGCTGGGCATCATCCTCTGCGTCCCCAGGGAGAACTGACCCCTTCTCTTCTTTCTCTACAGCTGCACCAGCTGCTCGTGCAGGGCGCACCACCCCGCCTGGGACATGCTCCCGCACCCGCGGCCTGCTCCGGACTGCCAGCACGGAGCAGGAGTACCGGGACCAGCACCTTGGGGCCCTGCGAGCGGTGCACCGCACACTGCAGGCCTGGATGCGGGAAGACCTGCAGGTCCGCCACGAGCTGCTGTCTGAGGTCCGAGGGCTGAGCACCAACCTGCAGCTCCTGCTGCAGAGCATGGTGCCCCGTGCTGATCCTGCACCAGCTGTCCCCCCAACTGCTGTCCCTCCTCCCACTCCTGCTCCCCCTCCCACCTCTCCCTCCTCAACCCCCACAACCTCTTCCTCAATGTCCACACCCCCCACCTCAACCTCCGCACCCTCCACCCCATCGCCCCGGGGACGCCGAGGCCCCCTCCCTCGCTGTACTGGGAGGCGGTCGGCCCGGCGAGACCCCCACCCCTGATCCTTCAGTTTCCCCACCCCCTCCTTTCCCTTGCTTCCCCCTTTCAGCTCCCTCCTCCCAGTTTTCCCCCTCCCCTCTCCCAGCCTCTCTCTTCCCCTCTCCCACCTCCTTTTCCCAGTTTCCCCGAGTTTTGTTAAATAAACAGAGTTTCTATTTTTGAACACATGTGTCCTTTATTTTGTACATCAATAAGAAGGGGGGCTAGGGAAGGGTAAGTGGAAGGAGGTGAGGGAGGAATGGGGCACGAGCCCCCGATGGGGAGGACTGGGCTGGCTCTGCGGGTTCTGGGGGTGGAAGCTCTCCTGCAGCCCCCCGATTGTCCCCTCTCCCCAGATGGCAGCCTGCGGCAAGTGCAGCCGGGCTGATGGCCGAGTGGTGTGATGTGCCCAGTGTGGGTACTTCGGGCACTCCAAGCCAGGACTGGTTTGTAAGCGGGGCACCCCTGAGAACTGTCTGTCCGGGGTGGGGGTCGGGACCCTTTAAGCACAGCCCTCGGCTAGCCTGAGACAGCATCTCCACGCTCTAAGTCCTCCTCTGATGCCCTGCCGGCACTGCTTCCGGCCATCCTTAAGCCCTGTTCAGAGTCCACTCAATGTGGACTTGCTAGTTCGAATTAGCAAAACGCTAGTTCGAACTAGTTTTTAGTTCTAGATGCGTTAGTTCGAACTAGCTTAGTTCGAATTAACTAATTCGAACTAAGTTAGTTCGAACTAGCGCTGTAGTGTAGACGTACCCTAACTTTCTAGTGTAGACATACCCTAAGAGAGGTGAAGTCTTGGCTGGGCTGGACCTGAAGGAAGGGGCCAGGGACCCCAGGGTAGGGAAGACAGCTCTGGTTTGGAGGGGAGCTGGAAAAGAGGTTTTAGGGTGAGTTTGATTAAGTTTGTACTGAGGTTTCAGTGGAGAATTAGCCAAGCGGTTTTGATTTGTAACCTACTTTGCTCTGCCGACTTTCTCTTATTGCTACTTAAATCCTACAGCTTCAACTTAATAAAACCATTTTTATTTTCTATCAAACCGAGTGTAAGCGATTGTTACCTGGGGGGGGGAGCAGCCAGTGTGCACCTTCCCCTTTTCATCAATAAAGGGGGCTCACCTAATTCTTTGGGGTTTGATCCTATCTGGGGAGTGCTCTCTCAGGAGGCAGGGCCCTAAACCGCACTCTCCTTGGACCTGAAGTGGTTCAGTGTCTGTGCTGCTTCTCAGTGGGGGCAGGGACCTCAGCTCGGGGCCTTGGCTGGGGGAGACCAGCCGAGCTGGCCCAGCAGAACCGGGCAGTGAGGAGCCCCAGAGAGAAGGAAAGTGAGTTGCAGTGGCCGTGGCAGCACCCCAGGAGTTACCCCCGAGGGGTCGTCTGTGACCTCATCCCATCACAGGCCCCTAGAAGGAAAGTAGCATCAATGCCCCCACCCCCGAATCCCAAAGCCAGAGACCCAGGGAGTGACACTGAGCAGCTTCTCCCCAGGGCACCTTAGCCGGAAGCAGCTGGGGGGAGAGGCTTGTGCAGCTGACGCTGGGGGTGTCAGGGAGCTTCCCTGCAGTAAAGGCAGGTGCCAGCGATGTCCCTCCGGGGATCCTCGCACTCGTGCTCTGCAGAGTAAATGCTCCTCAGGGAGGTGCCCCTATGCCTGAGGATCCCCTTTGACTGAGGAACCTGTATCCTGCCACCTTCTCCTGCTTGGGGCTGAGCCCCTGTGGGTGACGGGCACCCTTTAGCTACAGATGGGGCACAGAGAGCCAAGACAGGACCTCTGGGGGTGGAGGGTCTGGAGTGGACGCAGAAGTGGGAGCACCACAAAGCAGCAGGGGCCAATCCACCACATCACCAATGCTCCTCCCCATTGCCAGACCCACATTTTCTAAGGCAATGGTCTGATTCTTGCATCCAAGAAGACCACAGGAGGTCTGTGTGTGCATGTCTAAGACTAAGCGGTCAGCTACCAGAGATGGTAGTTTGTGTTTTCAAGCTCTCCCGCAGTAGAGTGGCTTGGGGCACCCCGTGGAAGAACTTGCTAAGTGATTCCTTCCAGGGTTGAAGAAAAATGGGAATCTTTTCTCAGTTGCTGGTGGCCACGGCCAGGGACTCTGTGACCCTGGGGAGCTGTTAAGCAGAAGCCCCTGGAGGCAGGGTATTTGTAAGGGGTCTTGCCGGCCTCCACCTTCCGCACTCAAAGTGCCAGAGTGGGGAACAGCCATGATGACTGTTAAGAACCAGAACGATACCAGAGAGCAAAATCTGGCCTCAATGCCAGTGACCTCCCCAAAGAAATTCGACATTTAATAGAAACCCCTTGTCTGGAACCCAATTCAGCAAAAGGCCAAACCAATCCACAGGACCCTGATTGAACAGCTGACTATGTATGAATTCATTGGTCTCACAGATTTTAAAATCGTTATTAGGATTGGCGTTTTCAGATAACTACAAATGCTCCAAAAATTCTCCCCAAAGAAATCATAAAATCATACAATACTAGGACTGGAAGGGACCTCGAGTGGTGATCGAGTCTAGTCCCCTGTCCTCATGGCAGGACCCAATACTGTCTAGACCATCCCTGATAGACATTTATCTAACATGGGAACAGACACCCCCCGCTACAGCCCAGCCAACAGCAGGATCCAGGGGGGTCTCACCAGTCACTGCGATGGAGAGGGGTCGGCTCCTCTCTGATGGGATCTCTCGCCCAGACTCTGTCTGCCATGATTCACAGCTGTACTCTCCAGCCTCTGAGTCAGACACACTCCACACCTGAAGAGATCTGACATTGTCCTGAGACCACTGGAGATCTCTGGAGCCAATTCTCTGGCCATCCTTGAAGAACTGGATCCCGGACACGGTGGCCGTGCTGGGAGCTGAGCACGTCAGGGTCACAGATTCTCCACGTAGGAAGATCGAGCGCTCTGGGCTCACAGTGAGTTTGGGGGCAGACGGTCGGACTGGAACAGGGGGAAGGAGGAAGCAGAGAACACTCTTTAGAGCCACTCACGTAAACAGTCACCCCCTCACCCCTCAGCCAGTTCCACCCAGAGCTTCTCCCAGCCCCACAAATGGAGATTCCACAATCTCCCTGGGCAATTTATTCCAGTGTTTCACCACCCTGACAGTTCGGAACTTTTTCCTACTGTCCAACCTAAACCTCCCTTGCTGCCGTTTAAGCCCTTTGCTTCTTGTTCTATCCTCAGAGGCCAAGATGAACTAGTTTTCTCCCTCCTCCTCATGACACCCTTTTAGATACCTGAAACCTGCTATCATGTCCCCCCTCAATCTTTTCTTTTCCAAACTAAACAACCCCAATTTTTTCAGCCTTCCCTCATAGGTCATGCTCTCTAGACTTTTCATCATTCTTGTTGCTCTTCTCTGGACCCTCTCCAATTTCTCCACATCTTTCTTGAAATGCGGTGCCCAGAACTGGACACAATCCTCCAACTGAGGCCTAACCAGTGCAGAGTAGAGCGGAAATTCGACATCTTAACAGAAACCTCTGGTCTGGAACCCAACTCTCAGCAAAAGGCCAAACCAATACACAGGACCCAGACTGAACAGCTGACTGCATGTTAATTCATTGCTCACATGGGATTTTTAAAAAGTCGTTAGGATTGGAGTTTTCTGGTACATACAAATGCTCCAAAAATTCTGTTGAACAATCCTTTTTTTCCTTACCTTCAGCCATTAACAACTATGCACATTTTGAATGTAATCACGCAAATGTCATGCACAAGGCTTATGCACAAGCTCTTGCTCGACTGTTCATCCACCAAAACCCGAATCCTTGGAGTTAGGATGTCCCAAATGACTCTCCCAGCCCCTGAGACTCCTTCCAACCAATCCCTCCTTCCTCCTACCAACAGGCTGGGGGAGTTAATATAGCTGGGGACAGGTGCCCCCCTGTTGCCAGGTGCCAATTCCATGCGCGGCAGCCCAGAGCCATCGGGCAGGGCGCATTAAGCAGCTGTGCGGCCGCCCTGCCATTCAGCCTGGCAGGAACCTTGAGGATCAATCCCCCCTTCTGGCCACAGGATGGATGTTTCTGTGTCACTGACGAATGTCACAGACCTGACCTGAAATCTGGGCTATAATTAAACACCCCAGCTGATCAAGTCCTGCTGTAAACTGAAGCCATTGCTGCTGCTTGCTGGTATCCCCCCTCCGTCTTCATCTCCCTGCCAGCTCCCCTTCCCCTGCCCCCCCCCCAAACTGCCGGGTGCTCCAGGGACCCAGGGGCTGACACTGATAGAGACGGGGGTGAAACTGATCCCATGGTGACCATGTCTGAAGCCGAGTGACCGGGCTGTCTCCCTCTGCGTGGAGCAGACACCCCCCGCTACAGCCCAGCCAACAGCAGGATCCAGGGGGGGTCTCACCAGTCACTGTGATGGAAAGGGGTCGGCTCCTCTCTGATGGGATCTCTCGCCCAGACTCTGTCTGCCATGATTCACAGCTGTACTCTCCAGCCTCTGAGTCAGACACACTCCACACCTGAAGAGATCTGACATTGTCCTGAGACCACTGGAGATCTCTGGAGCCAATTCTCTGGCCATCCTTGAAGAACTGGATCCCGGACACGGTGGCCGTGCTGGGAGCTGAGCACGTCAGGGTCACAGATTCCCCACGTAGGAAGATCGAGCGCTCTGGGCTCACAGTGAGTTTGGGGGCAGACGGTCGGACTGGAACAGGGGGAAGGAGGAAGCAGAGAACACTCTTTAGAGCCACTCACCCCACCCCTCAGCCCCGTCACCCCACCCCACCCCTCAGCCAGTTCCACCCAGAGCTTCTCCCAGCCCCCCTCCCTTTGCCCCCTGCAGCCCAGCCCCTCTGCACAGCTGTGCCATTGGAGGGTGCCAGGGTGGATGCACTGAGCCCTGTACAGGTGACCGGGGACACAGCGCGAGGAGCTGAGGGCCCTTGTGAGGCGCAGGCTGGAAGTCAGGGCCAGGGGGGAACCAGGGTCTCTGATGTTCCCCCTTTGCCTGAAGGCAGAGGATCAACCAGCCCCTCAGTGATCCTGGGGGGCCAGGTCCATAGGACGGCCTGTTGGGACACCCAGCACTCAGGTCACCTGACAGGTGGAGACACGCTGGTGAAGCCAGGAAATGACCCAGCAGGGCCCTGACTGAGCCGCTGTGACGTCCTGCTGCTGTGAGGGGCCCTGCTTCTGCTACCAGCATCCAGCCTGTTCCTGCCCCCAGCCTATACCTGCCCCACTCTCCCAATCTCATCCTGACCCACCACTTTCCTTGCTCCTAGGTCTGGCTGCACTCTCACCATCGGGTCAGGCTGCCCCATCCTGACTCCCAGCACCCAGAGGAGAACACAAAGCTATGCCATCACTGGCAATTTTCTGCCAGCCCTGGGGGTGTTTCTAAAGGATCTGCCCTGTGCCAGGCAGGGCTCACTCAGGGCTGGTCCCTGTGCTCAGTGGGGTCAGAGCAGACAATCACTCGACCCCTCTGGCCTCAGAGTCGAGACACTGACACATGTTACAGGCCTGGCCCAAAATCTGGGTTTCAATTAAACAGCCCGGCTGATCAACTCCTGTTATAAACTGAAGCTGCTTCTGTTGCTTGCCTGGGACCCTCCCATCCGTGTTTCTCTGCCAGCTCCCCTTCTCCATAACCCCAAAGTGCTGGTTGCTCCGGGGACACAGGGACTGACTCTGACCAAAGATGGGGGTACAACTGACCCCACAGGGACCATATTTGGAGCTGAGTGACAGGGCTGTATTGCCCAGTGCATGGAGGGGAGACCAGACAACAGCAGGCAACAGGGGGTATTACTGATCAGCTGTTTGTCGGCTCAGCGTGGCAGCCAGACTGTGCAAAGGAGCAATTCAGGGACCAGGCCAAGAACCCAGGACATGATCTGCCTTCCCCCCCAGGGACATGGAGTGGATTTGTGGGGGGGAAGGGTCCTGCCTGTGCCCAGGGAGGTTGAGCCCGGCAGTAGCTAGAAGAAACCGAGCAGAAATGAGGAAGCTCTGGCGGATGTGGGGGAGGGAGGGGGGAGTTTTACAACCCATCATGTTTCCTCTGGAATCTCTGCAGAACCAGCTGTTAATCTGCTGCTCCATGGGGCTGAGGCCCTGTGTCCTCTCTGGGAGGTCAGAACTGGGGCAGAGAGACCCCACACACAGCCCCACAGTGATGGGCCCTGCCCAGGATACTCAGTGCCATGGAAAGGGGGGAGCTTGGTCTCTATGACACATCCAGTCCTCTCTCTGCTGGGATGAGGCAGCTTCTCCCCTGGGGTCTGGGCTGGGGCCCACCAACCAGCCATCAGCCAGGATCTCAGATGTGGCTCTGACCTGGTGCTGCCGTTGGGGAAGGTTCATGGGAGATGCTCATGAAGGGGGCAGCCTAGCCCCAGAAAGCCTTGGCCCCAGGGACCCCAACTTGCAATTCCAAACTCCACAGAAGATGCTAAACCCCATGGACAGAAATCCCACCCCCCAGCCCTCCACGCCATGATTACCCAGATAAGGATGAGAGATGGCATTACCTTCAGGGGACCCTGGCCTGGGGAGCATCTGGAGAGAGGCTGCAGAAGAAGAGAAGAGAGGGGGTGAGAGCTGTGGGCAAGAGAAAGGAAGGAGGTGGAAAGAGATTCAAGGATCTGAGGAGCGGGTGGCTGGACAGACAGACAGACAGAGGAGTGGGGGGTCCAGGCAGGGCACTTACCCAGCAGAGGCAGGAGGCAAGTTGGCTTCATGCTGAGTTGGTGGCTCTCGGCTGGGAGCTGGGTTCTCAGCTCAGCTGCTTTGTGAAAGTGAGCGCAGGGAGGGGGACGGGCCCCTCTGCTCTGACAGAGGAAGTCACACGCTCAGGCGTGGTCACTGCTCAGCTCAGGGGCTGAAGAGACAGAGGGGCCTGGTGCGCATGGCAGGAGGAGGGGAGTTCACCATTTGCAAGTTTCACAGTGGTGGGAGGGACTGCTCCTGCAGGTGATTGACACCTCTGGTTGGGCGAGGACTCCACTGGTGCAAACAAACCTGGAATATATTTCAGTGGCTCTTACACCTGCTGGGGATCTGGTCCAGGGGTTGGGGTCTATTGACTCCCACTGGGCCCTCACTCGGTCATGCTGCAGACTTGGGAACAGCTCCCTGGCATCTGTTACACTAATGCTCTGAGGCTTTGCTGGAGAACCGGGAGCCTTAGCGCAGACAGGGAGTGATGGGAGCGTGGGACGGTTTCCAGTCCACAAGCTCTGACCCCATGGGATGGGACTGACCCCTCTATGGGGAGCAGGAGCTGGAGGACAGGCCAATGGGACCAGAACCCCACATTAAGCTGTTCCGCTCTTGTAAACAATTTATACAGACTGAGCTCAAAAGCTGTTCGCTCCTTCGTCAATGAGAGAGAGAGATTCACCTTGGGTGAGCTGGTGGAGCCTGTGGCCAGAGATAGACTCACGGGAGGTGTTAAGGCTGATGTGTAAAGAGGGCAACCGCTCTGTGAAGGGAGCTCACATTTGAAAATGCCCTTCCGACCTGCCGGGAACTCGGAAAGCAGAACTGAGAGCACTGAGTTTCCTATAAGGGACGTTCTGTGTGCTGCTTACAAGCGAGAAGAGCCAGAACAGCTCCAAAACAAGAGAGAACCTCTCCGCTTGGAAATCCCTGCTAGCAGGGAGACTGAGTGGATGTGAAGGTGGGATCACAGCCTGGCTCTGAACAGTGAGCTTTCTCTGGGAAATTCGGTTGTCAATGGGTGGAAATAAACATTTTGCTCAAGGCTGCAGATCCCACATGAAATTCAAGGGCTCTCAGTGACAGACAAGGTGAGGGAGGAGTTTCTCAGACACACCGGGATCAAGTGGACCGGAGGTGAGGGATCAGACCCTGCAGGGACTGGAACATTTATCCCACGAACACTGGGCCCAGCAGTGCAGGTTCACGTTCTGTCTGAGCGTGACGATGGGAAAGCGAAAGTAAAACCAACACAGGGGCCAAGAGACACACGGGGACGTGGTCATGCTGGAGAAACGCACTGGTGAAGTCACAGACTTTGCCAGGCCCTGGGTTAAGTGGGGGGGGGGGGAGACTTGGCTCTCGGACCCCTGAAAAGGTGGGGTAGGAGAGACATAGCTAGTGGCAGCCAGCCCTCACTGGATCATGCCGCACTGCCCCAAGCTGTTCGAGTCCATGCTACTCCCAGGACCATGTGTAGAAGCTGGGAGTGTTGGTTCCCAGACACTACGATGGCTGCCTGGAAAGAAGACACTGGAGGAGCAGCCGCAATGCTCCATCGGGACCCTTCAGGCAAAGGAATATCTCAGAGAGGAAGGGTGTCGGACTTCCACTGTTGTCCTGTAGCTCTTTAGAACGCACCCTGGAGGCCACTTGCAGAACATGGAAGACAAAAAACAAGGTGCAATGCAGGTCCAACTGCCCTCTGGGCTCCAGTTCACCCTGTGTCCTGCCTTGTCTTGAGAGAAATGTGAGACAGACACACACTTCCCCATGGACATGAATTTATGTAACTCAAAGGTGATTTGAGGAAATTATTTCATGTAACCCATCAACCTTCAGGTCATGATCCGCTGGTTCAGTTTTTCTTACTTTGATGTCCATATCATCTTTGCATGTAAAATGACACGTATGGAGTGGGGAATGTTTTGTGGGCTTCAAATGTGTGAATAAGGGGTGTCAAGGGTGTTACCCTCAACGTCTTGATGAGCAACTGTTAAACAATCTCTTCGGTCCTTTCATCAGAGCAGTGGTTGGTTGGGAGTGTCCTCAATTCTTTCAAAAAGAACAGGAAAGCAGGGGGCTTCGTCTTTGGGCTGGGCTCCACCTCAAGGAAGGTTGCAGAAGACACCAAGGAAAGAAGACAACCTTGGTTTGAAGGAGCATCTGGAAAAGACGTTTGAGGGTGAGTTTGAAAAAGTTTCTGCTGAGGTTTCAGAGTTGAATTAGCCAAGCAATTTTCTTTCTTTTGATTTGTAACCTACTTTGCTCTGCCTGATCTCACTTCTTACCACTTCAGTCCCACTGCTTGTACTTGACAAAAACCATTTTTATTGTCTGTCAAACCCAGCGTACGTAATTGTTACCTGGGGGAGCAACCAGTGTGCTCAGTCCCTCTTTTGTTGTTAAAGGTGATGTTCTTTAGCTGCAAGTTCACTTGAGCCACATAAACTCATAAATCCACATTCGTGCGTTTGCGGTTGGCTAGTCTTTCAAATACCTTCATAACGTCTTTCCAGCTTCATGGGTAACCATTTTGACACAACCCATACACACATCATACAGTGAAATTCATTACTGGGGGTGGCCAGTTTTTTCATGATACCTGCCAAGATGCTGGTTGGCTAAATATTCCGATAGTGGTGACTTGGGTGAGTCCTTTGCTACATGCCGTCCAAGGGCTGTTGCGGTATATAGGGTTCAGGATGTAAATGCTTGAAGTGAGGGAGAGGATACGGAGAAATGGAGAGAGCGATTCCTCTCTTATTTAGCTGCTTTCTCGGTGCAAGTTCCCACCACCTCGCTGTACAGCACATGTTCATCTTCAAAAGGCTTGGATATGTTTGTTGACTGGGTCGTGTGGGACACTGAGTTGGGGAGAACTAAGAGCGTGTACGTGACTTCTGAGCCCTGTTGGGGGAGGAAAGAGAAATGGTGAAGGGTGCAGGGATGCTGCGGGTGCGAAAGAGGCTACTGACATTCTTGGTTGTACAAACAGCAAGAGACCTGCACAGGGGAGGCTGCAGCTGGAGTGGTGTGTCCAGTTCTACACATCCCATACTTAGGAACTTGGGGACAAATTGGGGAGAGTCCACAGCAGAGCATGTTTAGTATGGAGAAAACACGGCTCACGGGGGACATGATAGCCACCTGCTAAGCCAATGTTATAGAGAATGAAGATAAATTTTCTCTATGTCCGCTGAAGTTAAGTCAGAATGGGTGTAGTCTGTGGCAAGAGAGATTTAGATGAGATGTTATGAGAAATGTTCTGCCTCTAAGGGCAGTTAAGCTCTGAAACAGGCGACGTGGAGACATAGGGAAATCTCTGTCAAAGACCAAATACCCATCGGGCTGGTCCAGGTTGAAGTAACACTACTGTAGCACAGGGGGCAGAACAGATGACCTCCTGAGATCCCCTCTCAACTCTACGTGTCTGTGATTCTGTTGCGGTTTGGGGGAAGGGAAGGCCAATTTCCTGCTGTTCCTTCTGCATGAACAAACTCTGTGCAGTATCTCCTAGCAGCTATTTCCTGACAGCTAGAGCCCAGAGAGGCAGCAATATTTAAGGCCTGGGCAAAAGATTAAGGCATAGATTCATAGAGGTTGGATTCTGCTGGCTCTTTTACTTAGCCTTTCAATGCAGTCGTGTTACCTGCTCCATCTGCTTTTCTCCAGCGCCCGTGACCTTTGATCCCTTGCTGTCATGGCCTGGATCCAAGTTCCTGGTGTGTTCTCTAGGCTCAGCTCCATCAGTGCTTGTTAGAGTCTTTGGAACTAGTGCAGAACCACAGAAGAAGGGAGCTGAGGTGGGGACATACCCTGAGGAAACAACCAGCTACAGGGCATGACCTTGAGGAAACAACACAAACTCAGCTTCATGCCCACAGTCCCTCTGTTTAAATTCTGTAACAATGTCCCTTGGTAGCTGCCGGGGGTGTTCTGCTCTTCTTGGCAGTTACTTGAGCACCTTCCAAAAACTGCCGCCCTGCTGCATGGGAGGAATTCTTTGATAGCAACCCGGAGGGCTTAATTGTCAGCAGGTGCTTAATTAACCCCAGCTGCAAGCTGCCTCCTAATTAGGCCTCTATTTTCTACCCTGGCTGCTGGGCTGCATTCAGGAGAGGCTATTTTGGAAACAAGAAAGCATTAACCCACCTCCCAATATGGCTGCCTTCTATGAGAGATTTGCAGTTTGCCGGCTGTGGTCTGTCACAATTTTCTCATTCCCAGCACTACCCTTTGTTCCTGGCACAGCCACACCCTGACCTAAGCTTTCAGTTAGGAGAAGAGGCAGCTGCATGGGAAGTTTGGAGGTCCTGGTATTCTTGAACAAAGACTGACAGACAGACTGAAAGACGTTTGTGAAATACAGGGATCGATTTGGTTTCCACACTGCACTGTGGGAGGTGCCTTTGTGGTTGTGAATACTTTAAACTCTTTACCCTGATCACCACTGAATAGTTCTGACCAGACCAGATCTCAGGCACAGGTGGTAGATCCCAGCTTCTCGTCTCCTTTCACCCACCTCTCTTCTTCCTGCGGCAGTAGCAGAGCAGAGCAACGAGGGCTGCGATCAGGAGCAAGACGCCACCAATTCCTAGCAGAATATCACGGGCACTGGGTGAGGCTGTTCATGGTGCAAAGGAAAAAGGCAAATGAGAACAGCCCGGCAGCCTTCAGAAAAGGTCTGAGCCCCACAGAGGAATCCACCACGGGAACAAAGTTGCGGTGACAACCACTCTCTACGTTGACTATGGAACATTCCATCTGTACCAGCCTGATCCTCGCTCCGAAGTGAGAAAGGGAGGCCCAGTGGTTATGGGGCTGGTGTTTGACATTGGAGGCGGGGTTTTCAATTCCCGACTCACCACACGTCACTTATGGGACTTGTCTCCTCTCAGCCTCCATTCCCCAGCTCCAAAATGGGCAGTGAGGGGCTAACTCCATTCACACCTTTGTGAATGTGACAGACCCCCCCTCCCCCCATGCTTTGTGGAATGGATTTAAGAACACAAATCGGCGTAACTCGAAGATGCTTTGGACAAATCGTCCCATGTGACCGATCTATCTTCATGTTCTCATCTGCTGGGTCTCTTGATCTTCTTTTGGTGCATGTATCACCCTTGTGTGTAGCGTTAGGCATATGGAGTGTGGACTGCCTTATGGTTTTACATGTGCAAAGGAAAGCCACCAAGGGCGTTACCCTCAATGTCTAGATGATCCACTGTAAACAATCCCCTTTGTCCTCTAAGTCTTAGCAGTGGTTGGTCTGAGGGGGTCATGTGTCCACCCCACCCGGTAGGAGCTGAGCAAGCAATGGAAGGGTGGAAACAGAATTCCCGCCCAAAGTGGCATCTTTGAAACAAGGGGAAACCAGCGGGGACTAGCCAGTGTGGCACACCCGGGGAAGGAAGCATATACCCCAGGGAGAGGGAGACCCTGGTTTCAAGGATTGGCTGGAAAAGGAACCGTTTTAGGGTGAGTTTGTGAAAAGTTCGTACTGAGGTTTCCGTAGGTTCAGGGGGTAGCTGAGTTAGTCTGTACAGGATCAACTTAAAAAAGAAGAAATGGTCTGGTAGCACTTTATAGACTAACAAACCAAGTAGATGGTAGATGGCACAGCCCACTTCTTCAGATGACTGGAGTTTTGAGTTAGACTTAGTGAAGCACTTTTGGTTCTTTTCAGTTGGTAATCTACTTTGCTCAGCCTGTTCTCACTCATTACTACGTCAGTGCTACCGTTTGCACTTAATAAAATCACTTTCACTTTCTATCAAGCCCAGTTAAATAATTCGTATGCGGGGGAGCAATTGCTAAAGGGGGCTCACCCAAAGAATTCATGTGGGGTTCTGATCCCATTTGCAGAGCGGTACCCCAGGAAACTCATCCTTAAACTAGATTTTTCTTGGACTTGAAGAGGTTCAGTGTCTCTCCTGCTTCTCACGGGGGGGGGGGGGGCAGGAAAGGGATCTCAGCCTGGGGCCTTGGCTGCAGGGGACCAGGGAGCTGGCTCAGCAGGACCTGGTGATGAGAAGCCCCAAAAGAGCTGGAGTAAGACATTAGGCACGTCTCACCTGTCAAAGTCACCGTCACTGTCCGGCTCTGGGGGGACGGGATCCACCTATTGCCGACCTTCTGCTCATACCCGCAGGTGAATTCTCCGGTGTTGTTAGGACCAGCCTGTGTGATGCTGAGCACAGAGATGTTCATAGAGCTGTTGGTGGGATCCAAGATGCTGCGCTCAGACCCCATGTTCCCAGGGTCAAATTTGGTTCCATTCCTGTAGAAGTGGAACCTCCGCTCTCTCTCACTTCCCGGGGCCACGCAGGTGAGGAGCAGGGGGAGCCTTTCGCTCAGTACTCCAGACGGGGGATCCATGCTCAGCACTGGCTGGGGAGGGGGATCTGTGGGGAGCAGCAAAGGGGAGGGGTCAGAAGGGGAAGGAGGAAGTTGAGATGGTGCCAGAATTCAGTTTATTTAGAGCAGAGTTGAGTTCTCTCTATGAGCCTCTTTCTTCCATTTGTGATGCCGAGGAGCTCCCCACCAAAATGAGCAAGAGCCGAGCTAGGGGTGCGGGTTGCTGCTTTCAGGCTGGGATGCTGAGTCAGAGGGTGGCCAAGGACACCGGGATGTGACTCCTTTTCTTTCACTCCTCCACTGCTGCTGACCCAGTCCCCCCACCCCAATATCCATGGATCCCTCTGCACACAGCGGGGGCTCAGAGCATCTGGTGAGGCCCAGACGGGCTGGCAGCTGGGAAGCCAAGTTGGGTACCTAGACCTGTGTGAGGCTGGTGGAAAGGGGCTGGCTAGTCTCTGTTTGGATGTCCTGACTAGTGGGACAGGTGTAGGACACAAAGCCACCCCCTCGAGGAGGTGAGTGAATCGGATCCGGAATGAGCCCTCCTCTGGGATGCTCCCTCCATCTACCATGTTGAATTGGATCCTGCCGCATTGTGACCCCCGGAGCAGCCAACATGTGAGGGAGGAAAGCTCTGGGGAGATCAGGATGCTGGGGGTGGGAGGGAGCATCAGAGGGACTGGAAGACATAAGGTGGGTCACATCCAGCAGGGATTTCAGGATAGATGTGGTGGGGGAGGGGCAAATGTTACCAGGTTAAATTCATCTTAGGAATTAGAGGGGGATGGAGCCTTTGCCATGGGACATTCCCTGCATCCCTGCACCTCACTGAGTCCCAACCCTGACCCGTGCCCACGTTGCACAGTAGGACAGAGGGACTGTCCCTTTCTGTCATGCTGCGGGTGGCAGGGGGAACAGGGAAGATGCCCTTAACTGCTTCATCTCCTGCCCTATGTCCACATTACAGGGATATTGAGCAAAACCAGCCAGGATTGCACAAAATCCCACAGAGAGTCCACATCTCAAACGTGTTTTTGCACACCAAAAAATACAGTAAATTGACATGGCAGAGGATTTTGGCCAGTAGCGTTATTCCTCTCCCCGCTAGGAATAACGCCTTTTTGCTCAAGAGTTCTTGCACAGAAAGGCGTGTGTGGATGCTCCGCAGGGATTTCTGGTGCAAAAAGAGCCTTGCACAAAAAGCACAGATGCTCTGATGGCCATTCTGTGAATGACCATCAGAGATTACTTGTGCATTAGGGTCCATGCATTCCGGCTTTTGTGATGCACTTTTGAGGTGTGGGCGCGCTTTTGCGCAAGAAGATCTCTTCTGCAAAAAGCTTCTTGTGCAAAAACCCTGCAATGTAGACAAAGCCCCAATGATCATATATGAAGTGGCAGGGCTGGAGACAGTGAAATGATCTAATCACGGAGCTGCTCTCTCGCTGATCAGGTGGGATCCTCTCCTCACAGTTGGGGTGCTCAACCTCCCCCTCACCCTCATGACCTGAGAAAGATCAGAGATGGGGCATATTTGGGTTTGGTTTCACAGAATGTCCCCAAATTACCATATGTAGCTGCTGGATGGGAACCCTGTTGAACCCCCAAAAGGATCAATAGAAAGCAGAGACCCAGAGAGTGACACTGACCAGAGATGGGGATTGAAACTCACACTGTCCTAACCTAGACCTGAAAAACTGGGCTGTGTCACAGCTGGTCTACGAGGCAGAGAGACCCGGCCCCGGGACAGCAAAGAAGAGCAGCCAGGGGGACTCACCAGTCACTTTTATGGGGATGTTTTGGCTCCTCTCCGATGGGATCTCTCGCCCCGACTCTGTCTGCCAGTACTCACAGCTGTACACGCCGGCATGTGATTCAGACACACTGAGCAGAAGCGATCTGGTGTCGTACTGAGGCTGATGGGACTCTCCAGAGTCAATTCTCTGGTCATCCCTGAAGAACCGGATCTTGGACACGTTGGCAGTGCGGGGAGCTGAGCATGTCAGGGTCACAGAATCATCATGTAGGAAGATGTCTTGTCGTGGGGTCACATCGAGTTGAGGGGCAGGCGGCCAGGCTGGAACAGTGGGAGGGAGGAAGGAGAGAATTCTCTTTACCAGCAGTGCCCCACCCATGAAAACAGTAATGCCTCTGCTCCCATCAGTCAGTGCCATCCAGAGCCACTCCCAGCCCCCCACTTTGCTCCTTTCAGCCCAGCCGCTCTGCACAGCTCTTCCAAAGGTCAGTAGCTGCATCATTGGAGGCTGCAAGGGTGGCTGCACTGAGACCTGCTTTAGTCAATGGGATGATGGTGCCCATTCCCCTCACAGCACCTACACTCTGGGGTTCTCCCCTCCCGGGGAGCCCAATCACCCCTAAGCCCACCTGGCCTCAGCGACCCACAGCAGCTCTGCATGGAGCCCCTCCCCTCAATGCAAATGCCACTGGCCACTGATAATTAGCAGGGGGCCCTGCTGCCCATTCCTGCCGTAGATGCCCCCTTGAGCCCTAGTATCTCCTCATGGGCCTCCAGCATGGGAGTGGGTCAGCCCAGAGCCCGCCCTGCTCCCCCTGGGCTACGCCTAGCACAGCGCTGTCCAAGGTACCGCTGCTCCCCGGCTCCCGTTCCCTGCCCCCAGCATGGCGCTGTCCAAGGTACCGCTGCTCCCTGGCTCCCCCTGCCTGCCCCCAGCACAGCGCTGTCCAAGGTACCACTGCTCCCTGGCTCCCCCTGCCTGCCCCCAGCATGGCGCTGTCCTAGGTACCGTTGCTCCCTGGCCCCCCCTCCCTGCCCCCAGCATGGCACTGTCCAAGGTACCGCTGCTCCCCGGCTCCCCCTCCCTGCCCCCAGCATGGTGCTGTCCAAGGTACTGCTCCTCCCCAGCTCCCCCTCTCTGCCTCCAGAATAGTGTTGTCCAAGGTACCACTGCTCCCCGGCCCCCCTCCCTGCCCCCAGCATGGCACTGTCCAAGGTACTGCTGCTCTCTGGCTCCCCCTTCCTGCCCCCAGCACGGCGCTGTCCAAGGTACCGCTGCTCCCCGGCTCCCCCTCCCTGCCCCCAGCATGGTGCTGTCCAAGGTACCACTACCAGCAGCCAGCTTCATCCCTCCTCCTTGAGAGCCTGAAAGAGTCTGAGGCTACCTCCAGGCTGCATCCCTCTGAGAGGGGGATGCAAAACAAGCACTTCGAAAGTGCCAATGATCCTGGCATTGAAATATCCCAGGCTTCATTTGCATACTCACATTCAGGCCCTGTGCCGAACAAGCGCCCTTTTGAAAGTGAAAGTAAGGTAGCTGTGGTTCTGCAGACAGCGGGAAGCTTTTTTGAAAGATCCTGTACTCCTAATCTTTTTTATTTAAATCCTGGGGTCATTTGTACTTTCAAAGTGCTTGATTTACATCCCTCTGTCGGCAGAGGGACACAGTCAAGTGTGTCATGTCCTGCTGTCTTTTTATACTGCCCAGCAGGGCTCTGACTGTCTGACTTTAGCCTGCTTTTGATTGGCTCCCTGCCCCAGCCCTCTCCCCTTATGGGTGTGTGTGTGTGTGTGTGTGTGTGTGTGTGTGTGTGTGTGTGTGTGTGTGTGTGTGTGTGTGTGTCTTTTAACCCCTTATATGCCAAAGCAGAACAACTCATCCCATCACAGTCATAAAGCAGAGAGTTGTGTTAGTGTGTGCGTGTGTGTGTGTGTGTGTGTGTGTGTGTGTGTGTGTATGTTTGCAGAAGAGGAGGTGACCAGCCCTGTTCTTTCTGCACAAGATTCATCCCGTGAGCTGTAGGTCCTAGGTCCCCACAGGGAAAGTGTCTCCATAGCACGGACACACCAGGGAAATCTGGGGTAGCCCAGCACTCACCTATCACAGTGATGGAGACTGGGGGACTCTTTGCAGACTGGATCTCCTGTCCAGTCGTGCCTGTCCAGTACCAGCAGGTGTACG
Source organism: Pelodiscus sinensis (assembly GCF_052426305.1). Taxonomy (NCBI): domain Eukaryota; kingdom Metazoa; phylum Chordata; order Testudines; family Trionychidae; genus Pelodiscus; species Pelodiscus sinensis. The sequence goes on along the minus strand of NC_143081.1, from coordinate 1,911,949 downwards.
ACCCAGAGCACGCTGGCTGCTGTTCTAAGTTCCTGACATCAGCGTAGCTGCTGCCGGATGGGACAGCAGGTGGGACGATGCTCCCCTCATCCTTGGAGAATTGATAGTTTGTAATTGCATCTTCATCACTGGCTGCTGAACACGTGAGCTGAACAGGCTCCTGAGAGTGGGACTTCTGGCGTGCAAGGCTCAGGGAGAGGGTGGGGACTGCTAGGGGGTCTGGAAAAGACAACGGGTGATATTTCATTGAAGGACAAGGGATTCAGGGAGCCATTACTATATGAATGGAGTAGAGCAATAAATGCATCCTGAAATCTCACTGACTGCCCCCCCCCATCTGGCCCTGCACCATAATCTCAGGTCTCACCTGGCCCCTCCATCACACAACTCTCCAATGGTAACAGGTCCCTGGGGAGGTACTGGGATGAGCCAGACTCAGGGAGAGGAACAGGGCTGCAGGAGGGTCTGGAAACCAGGGGTCAGGGTTAGATACAGAGGAAGGGGCCCCCCTGGCAGAAATCTCTGGAGTACATGGGTTAGATGTTACCAGGCCAAATTCATCTCAGGGATTACAGGGGGTGGAGTTTCCATGGCAAAGGCCCTGCACCCCTTTTCCTCACTGAGCCCCACCCTGCCCTGTCCCACATGTTACCCCCCAGGGACAGGGCCTGTGAGGGATCTGCTGGCTGGGCTGGGCTGCCCAGGGAACCACAGGGGGCAAATGGGGGTCCCTGTCTCAGCTGTGAGCAACAGCCAGTCAATACACTGGCACCAGGGACCTCTCTGGGGATTCCTTCCCTGACTGGAGAAAAGACTCTGTGTCTGCTTGGGCTTTCACCTGAGCATGCCAGGGCAGCTCCTGCCCCTCCCAACGACATGAGGAATGGGGCATCCTGACATGTTATTGGCCAGGGTAACTCGATTGAGACCTAATCCATTTTCTGATAGCCAGCATGCTCAGACTGGACCCTCATGCTGTGAGCTTCCCCGTGTGGTAAGTTGAGGGTCATTAACATGGAGTCAGCAGGCCTAAATAGAGGCCTGTAGCATGAAAACAGCAAGAACCCTGCAATCTAGTGAGCAAGACTTTGGTTCAGGGACACAGGAGCCAAGAAACAGGCTCTACTGATAATAGTAATTGGGTACAGTGACGCATGGAAGGACACAGGGAAGCACCAAGTACACACTGTAAGCCAAAAGGGAGTAACAGCACATCTGAAGGAGTGTCCTGGTACAGGAACTCCCTAGGAGTTAGGCACATACTGACCTAGGTTCAGGACCAGGTCAGAACTGACAGGATGGCAAATAGAAGGGCCCCCCTTGCATAAGGTGAGGGGTGGTAACTAGGCAACAGAGGGTGGCAACCTAGTACGTAAAGAAGTGATGTGAGATGTTTGGACCTGTCTATAAAAGGACACCGCAAAGGGTGCTCTGTGGCCGACCTTGGCAGGGGTGCTCTAGGCGCCAGAACGGCAGGTGTCATTGCCTAAACTTACAGAATGCGCAGTAGCTTAACTCTGACTGACTGCTGTTGATATCAATAGGCCTGCCCAGTGTTGGTACCTCGTCAGCGCGGGCAATAGTGCCCAGTGGTGTAACGTTGTACTGATCTCTGTTACCAACTGGTAGAGCTTCGCATTAGACACTAAACCTGCTCAATTGATTTCAAACCTTGCCTGCATCTGTCATTTCCAGGGCCTCTCAGAGATTTCCTGTGTTGACTCAAGTGCACGGCGTCTAACACACTAGATGAAGGGAGTACCGATTGTTAAACGTGCAGCTGAAAGTTTAGCATCACTGACGGAGTAGAAGGCCTTTTAAGAGCACACCAGGATGATCCGGACCAGATGACGCTGACATTGACAGTTCAGAACACTGAAGGTACCGAGGTAGAGAACGCCGAGTTACGACACCCCACAGCAGTCCCAGTCAGTGCCCAGTCTGTGCTGAAAATCTGGGAGTCCTAGTCCCACTATGGAGCATGTGAGATGCAGGGAGCGAGGCTGGGCAGACAGGGGGTGCATCTGAGGTGCTGGGGCGGGTTTTGGATTCCCAATGACACCTCCCACCCAACAGCAGGAAAACAGGGGCTCACCTCTCACTGCGATAGAGATGGAGCTGCTGTTCTCAGAGGAGATCTCTTGATTGGATTCCCGTCTCCAGTATGCACAGGTAAACTTCTCAGCACTTTCCTTCTCAGCTGTGAGCTCCAGCCGGGCTCCTGCATTAGGGAGTGGGACTGTGCTGGGCTTCTGCTGTTCATTTTGAAAGCAGAATCTGTATCCTGAAACCGATCCATTCTGAGGAGCTGCACACGTGAGGTTCACCTGCTCCCCTGGGAGATAGACCTGGTATCTTGGCTCCAGGGAGAGTGTGGGGGCCGACAGGGGACCTGGAACAGAGACAGGGAGCCAGTGGGTAGGGAGAGGCCAGGATGGGATAAGGAGAAGGGGCAAGAGATCAGCCCTGGAGAGACGTGAATACAAACCAGCCTCACCTCACTGCCCCCCACCTATCCTCATACACATCTTTCCCTCTCTCATCTTTTCCACGGCAGGGTGTGTGTGTGTGTGTGTGTGTGTATGTGTGTGTGCGCGCGCACGCATCTTTGTACCAGGGCATGTGTCCAGCCCTCCTCTGTCTGTGCAACATTCATCCCATGGGCTGCAGATCCTGGATTCCCTACAGGGAATGTGTCTCCATAGCACAGATGCACCAGCACTCCCCTGTCACAGTGATGGGGACACAGGGACTCCCTGCACACTGGGTCTCCCATCTTGATGGGGCTGTCCAGTACTAGCAGGTGTGTGACTGGCCCCAGTTCTAAGTTCCTGACATCGGAGTAGCTGCTGCCGGGTGGGACAGCAGGTGGGAAGATGTTTCCCCCAATGTGACTCTGCATCCCAGACTCATGTCTCACCAAGACCCTCTATCACACGGCTCTCCAACAGTCACAGGGTGGTACCTGGATGAGCCAGCTCAGGGAGAGGGGCAGGGCTGTAGGAGGGTCTGGAAACGAGGTGTCTGTGGCCCTGGCGCTGAGCCCTCAGTGGGAGCCAAGAGCAAAGGCATAAAGACAATGCCCTCCACACAGCCCCACACCCATGGGCCCTGCCCTGGGGCACTCTGAGGAATCTCTGGAGGGGTCTAGAACTGGGAGTCAGATGTTACCAGGCACAAGCTGTAGCATCAGCCATTCACTGGCCCTCTCTGGGGATGAAATCCCAGCTTGGAGAGAAGAATAACTGTATCCCAAGGGCCTGTTGCCTATCCCACGGCCTGCTGCCTGTACCCCAAATCCTCCACTAACCTCACTCTGATGCTCCCCCTCCCATGCAGGCAGGAGATGGTGGGGGAGGACCCAGACTGTGCCAAGGGGCAATTCACAGAAAGCTTGGGAGAGGATCTGCCTTTCTCGCTGGGGACAAGGGGCACCAGGAGCGGAGCTGGGACACGAAGGAGCCTCCCTGTGCCTCTGAACCCCCAGATACCCCCTCGCTCCATGAAGAGGCAGTGGGTCAGCTCATTCTGAGGGTGGAAGGACCCTTTGTCCACCTGGGACCCCAAGATCCCAACACTCCCTCTTCTAGGGAAAGTGAGGTGCAAAAGAGGGGGAAGAATGTTATTGAAAATTGTTGAACTTGCTGAAGAGGAGAGGGAACCCACAATGTGACTATCAGCTCTGCCCTGCAGGCACTGAACAGAAATGAGGAAGTTCAGGCGGATGTGGGGACGGGAGGGGGGAGTTTTTCCACCTGTCACGTTTCCTCTGTGGTTTCTGCAGGACCTGCTTTTACTGCTGGCCTCAGTGGGAGCCCAGAGCTGGGGCAGAGAGAGCTCCCCACCCCCAGCGATGGAACCTGCCCAGGGGCATTCAGTGCCATGGGGAGGGGGAAGCTTGATCTCCCTGGCTCTCTCTGCTGGGGCTGCCCAGGAGTAATGCCCATGTAGATGGGGCAGCTTCTCCCCAGGGCCTGATCAGGGACCCACCAAAGCAACCCTCCCAGCAGGCTACAGATGGGGTCGATCTTCCACCACTTCCCCCCACCCCCGCCCTCCCGAAGCTGTCAGGGGATGACATGGGGGCACCAGGGGATGATTCCCCACTTACACTTCCAAATTTTATGGTGTGAGAGGAGCAGGACCCCAGCCCCACTGCCAGGATCCCTCTCCCCTCCCCCACCCACTGACATCATCTCAATGAGGCCAGGAGACCTCGTTACCTGCGGCGGACACCGGCCTGGGGAGACTCTGGAGAGAGGCTGGAAGAGAAGAGCAGAGAGGGGGTGAGAGATCTGAGGATGCATGGGGAAGATGTGGGGCAGGGAGGGGCACAAACAGAAAGGCTGGGGGCCGAGGGGGGCACTTACCCAGCAGAGACAGGAGCAGAGTTAGCTCCATGCAGAGCCGGTGGCTCTGGGCTGGGAGCTGGGTGCTCGGCTGAGCAGAAGAAATCCCAGCCTCAGACGTGGTCACCGTTCATCTCGGGCTGGAGACACGCTGATTTGCAGTGCACAGGGTGTGCAGAAGGGAACTGAGCATTTCCGGGGACTGCCAGTGAGGGGCGGGGACAGAGCAAGAACTTACACCTTGCGGGGGGAGGTGCAGGAACTCGTCCAGTACGAAGACGTTCAGATGAGTTATGCTCTTCTTCTCCTCTACGGCCTAAGGTGCAACTCTCCAAAGGGATCCACAAAGGAGCCTTCAGCCAGGGTCGATTCTTCCCCCACAGACATAGCTCCACCCTGCTACTCCTGCAGCAAGTTCCATAGGACGCCTGTTAAGGGGTGGCCTGACCCACCCTGGGTGAGAACACGGGAACCCCAGACATCCCCTCTCCCTTATAATGCCAAGTTTCAGGGTGTGCGAAGATGCCTCCTCCCCACCGGGGGCATCTCAGCTGGGACAAAAAACCTCATTGCTTGAGGGTGACACCAGCCTGGGGAGAACCTGCAGAAAGGCTGGAAGAGCACAGAAGGGGTGAGAGCTCCAGGGATGGGCTGTGGGTAGAGGCAGTGGAGGGATGGGGAGCAAAGAGAGGTCCCTAACCCAGCAGGGGCAGGAAGCGAGTTAGCACCATGCTGAGCCAGCCGCTCTGGGCTGGGAGCTGAGTTCTTGGCTGAGTCACTAGCCTCATTGGGGTACAGGGAGGGGAACAGGCCCCTCCCCTCAGCAAGAGGCAGAAGAAATCCCCTGCTCTCCTTGGTGGCTGGCCAGGCAGCAGTGTTGCAAGGTAAGGAAGGGCTGACTTTCCCATCTTCTCACAAGTTTGGTCTCAATTTTGACAGTCAATGCAGTGCCAGGGAGAGGGGCTGGTGTAAAGGAACCTCCCAGGAGTTACTCCCACAGGGGGTCTGGCCCCATTGACCCCAGTTGAGCTATGGCCCACTGTGACAGACCAGGCCAGGTCTGGGCACAGCTGAGGGCGTCCACTCAGCCACTCTCTCCAGCCCGCAGACTGGAGGCCTTCCCAACTAGGCCACAACCAGTCCCACAGAGCACTTCAGCAGCCTGCCTGAAGCCTCACGAGCAAAACCCCTCCGACACCCCAGCAATATCCGTGCCCCAGATGGCCCCGGGCCTCATATACAGGTGAGGGGTCTTAGAACCCAATCCCACCTACCCCGAACAAGTTCTGTCCGGTCCCAAGAAACCAGCCACAGATCCCGGCTAATTTACTCTCTGGATCTTACCCACAAATCACGCTGAGCCAATCCTTCAAAATCTATGATCTAAAGATTTATTACTACAATAAAGAAAAGCATGAGACTAAGGTTGTTAAAGGATAGTACGTTACATGCATCGAATCTCCCAGTCCTCGACGCAGGCTCTAGCAGAGATGTTACAGCTGCTGGCTTAAAAGTCCTTGTTGCACATCCTAGGATCAGGATGGGTCCACAGGTCTTTCCGGCTCTTCGATCCCTGCACTGCTGCCTCTGGGATGAAGTGCTGAGCTGAGTACAAAATGGAGATGGCCACATGGCCTATTTATCCTTCCTTCCTGGTCTCTCCTTGGCCGCAGCAGGTCACCTGGCCCGTGGCCTATCCCTGTGTTCCCTGCTGGTAGCCCCTAGGGATGAGTCACCATTCCTGAGGTGTGTCCTTGGCCTATGGAGGGCTACTGTTCCAGAGCTTCGCTCATCAGCATGTCCATAGGCTGAGCTGCTTGGCCCACAGTTCAACCACACCCAGAGAAACATTTGGTATCCACACAAAGTACATGCTCACAACTTCACACGCAGACATTATGCATTTACATGAATAGCATATATAAAATTAGCACACAGTAAGCTTCTATTGGACATCTCGCATGGCTCCCTTTATGCTACTTTTGGGGCCAACAACCCCCCCCCCCCCCATGGCTGCAGCAGTGATCTGGCTGCCTCACTCAAATTCAGTAATGTGACACCCACTGACCCCAGCTGGGCCTGACCCATTGATGCCAGTGAGGCCACTGCCTGTTGATACCAGCTGGAGATCTCACTCATTCATAGAGCAGACACTGTATCCAGCCCCTGGTCCTTGGGGGGTGTTTTAAATGAATGTTTGTGGGGTGCCATGCAGGGAAGGGAGTCTTTGTAATGACAGTGCTGCAGAGAGCTGGTCACAGAGACCAAACATCCCATCACATTCGGGTGGCTTCCAGGCCAAGAGACCAGTCCCCTACCCCAGGTTAATTGGCCCCACGGATGGGATCAAGGCTGCTCCCCAGTTTGGCACTTTGAGTGCAGTAGCCGAGAACCCCCAAGAGACTTTACAAATACCCTGGCTCAAGTGACTTCTGCTTAAAAACTTCCCTGGGCCACCGCAAGATTTGCTTGGGAATTTCTCCCCGAGGGGAATTTCTTCCATTTTGACAAATGGAGGAAATTAGCTGAAAGAAACAGGATGAAATTCAACAAGGTCAAATGCAAAACACTACAGTTAGGAAGGAATAATTACCTGCACAAATACAGAACAGGTAAGGACTGACTAGGAAGGAGCATGGCAGCTACAGAGCTGATGAGTCACCTCTTGCAAAAAAATCGAACCTCATTCTTTGCTGTGTTAGCAGGAGTGTTATCAGCAAAGCATGAGTATTAACTCTTCCCATAAGGGAGCTTTAAAAAACCTTATAATCACTGCTAGCTGACCTCCCAGTTTTGGGCAGGCGCACACAGCCCTCCTATTACCTGCCAGGACACGCAAATCACATCATAGCCTTAAAAAGGGGGATTTTATTAATAAAACAAAAATATCTCCTTGGGGAAGCATATTGGGTTGCCAGGCGTTACAGAGCAACTGAGAAAAGAGTGAATTAAAGCACAGAGAATTGCTTCCCTGGGAGTCAGCTTTAGTTACAGTGAAGGAGGAGGGCACACGACCCAAGCACAGAAGAATTTAACCAAAGTACAAAACAAAGAAAATTACCTGATAATGTCCAATTAAATATTCCCTATCTACTCACATATCCGTGCTTCCAAGGTGCAGTCATGTCTACGCCTAATTGTGTCTAATTAATCACTCCCGATCTACGCACATATCTCTAACTTTCAGGTCCAGTGCATTTGTAGCCCTACATACTACTTTTCTAGATGGCTATTTCTGCCTGGATCAATTCATCTTTTTCCCTCTCTCAATGTTTATTTACTAGGAAAAGGGAATTAGCATTCCCTGCAGGTTAGAGCCAAGAAAGCAACACAAACCAAAGAGTTCCCATCTAAATCCAAAGAGCGACAGAGCTGCAGGGACCTGTCTATTCACAGGGTCTCTCTGGGCAATGTCAGGAGACGGCTCATGGGGATCTTTGGTTTCAGTGCAGTCGCTGGCCCTTTTGAGTTCAAACAGCTGAAACAATTCAGTTTCTTCTTCTTCTTGCTGTGACAGACCCTCTCTGTAGTGGCCATTGCACATTTGGTCTGTACCAGCCTGATGATCTTTCTAAAATGAGGAAGAATGGCCCAGTGGTGAGGGGGCTGGTGTTTGACACGGGGGGTTGACCCCCACAGCCAGATAAACCACAAGTCACCTGTGGCACTTGGTTCCACTTTGCCTCTTTTCACACCTGTGGCATAGCTCAATCCGGCATTTTCCCTGCTCTGTAGACAAGCCCAGAGAGTATTAGCACAGCTTTTGCAACAATGAAAAAGGTCGTTTTTCATTACAGATCAATAGCTGCAATTTCTCACTAGTATGGCTCAGCCTCATTCATTAACAGGAGACATCATTAATAAATTGCTCCCCAAGAGTCTGTGGAGACGGAAATATGGAAAGTGAGCCCACTCCCAAAACTGACCTTGGGATCTTTTCGGTTACCCAGGGTTGCCGGTATAACATTTTAACGGGCTGCTGCCCTACCTCTCAGACTGCTATTATGTTCCACTGTTAATTGTCTCAGTACTGACATTGATGGTGAGGTGTTGGAAAAAGAAAATGTTCGTTAAATTTCAAACACAACCCAGATTGCTCCTCGGGTTGTTGTGCATGTGGGGGTGAATTCTTCACACCAAAGAAGCAATCTCTGCGCACAGGAGTTATGCAGCTATGAACAAGTGGCTGTTTGGTTGGGGGCTGAAATATTCATGGTGCCCAAAGTCCTTTCAGATCCTGCACGTTTTTCAAAGGTCTCACTCTTTGATTTTCTACCAGAACTTCCCCCTCTGGCAATTGAAGCAAACGGGCCACCTTGTAGGGAGAATCCAGGACACGGGATGACGGGCCCCTAGGCAGAACAAGCCTGTTATCTGGCTCTAGAAGCAGCGGTAGGAGATGAGGAAGATGAGGCCGTTGATGAGGAAGAAGGAGCCGCCCACAGCCACCTCCCGGACCCAGCGGAAGCCGTGAGCTGCAGAGACCAGAGAATCATGAATGGAACCAGCCGGTTAATGTCATTGGTCAATCTCACTGGGCATCCTGCCCACTGTACCAAAGATTTTTCTGCCTCTAGGATTTATGACAAACTCACCTAAATCTCAGGAGCCTTCATGAAACCCACCCCCAGCCCTTCCCTGTCTAACAGGTGGATGCTCCCCCCTGATCCTTCCTGTCTGTGTGTCTGTCCTCTCCTCCCTGCCTGTCCTGTAACACCGCTGTGACCTGCCCTGTCCTTACTTGTCCAGCCACAGCAGGGGGTAAGTGTGGAGGTTTGGGAAGGGGACCTTGGGGGAGATGTTAGCAGACAGCAACTGACTCACTTGACGTCGTGATGTTCCCAGTAACATTCCCAGCCCGGCTCCTAGGGGACGGGATCCACCTCCCAGCCACGTTCTCCTCATACCCGCAGGCGAATTCACCGGTGATGCTGGGATCAGCCCGTGGGATGCTGAGCACAGAGACCTTCATAGAGCTGTTACTGGGCTCCATGGTGCTGATCTCAGACCCCAAATCCCCAGGAACAAGCTCAACTCCGTCCTTGTAGAAGTGAAACCTCCGCTCACGGGCATCCCCGGGGGCTGTGCAGGTGATGTTCAGGGGAAACCCTTCGCTCACTGCTCCAGACGGGGGATCCACACTCAGCTCTGGCTGGGGAAGGGGATCTGTGGGGAGCATAGAATCATAGAATGATAGAACTGGAAGAGACCTCAGAAGGTCATCAAGTCCAGCCCCCTGCTTTGTCAAGCCGAGACTTAAACACCTCTAGGGATGGAGACTCCACCACTTCCCTAGGGAACCCATCCCAGTGCTTCACTACCCTCCTAGGGAAATAGTTTTTCCTAATATCCAACCTGGACCTCTCCCACCACAACTTGAGACCATTGCTCCTTGTTCTGCCATCTGTCACTACGGGAAAAGGGAGAGGTCAGCAGGGCTCCAGGAGGGGAGAAAGTGGAGCTAAGAATTCGGTTAATTTACAGTTGCACTTTGTTCTCTCTCCAGAGCCTCTGGTTTCACTGCAGGATCCCCAGGGGCTGCTCACAGAAATGAGCAGAAACCGGTCTAGGGATGGCTTCCTTCCCGCACAATGTGGGGCCAAGACACAGGGGTTAAAGGTGGACAAAAGCAAGAGGACATCACTTGCTTTGTGTCCCCCTCCACTGCTGACCCACCCCCAGCCCTTCCCCGTCTGACAGGTGGACACTGACCCCTGATCCTTCCTGTCTGTGTCTGTCCCTCTCCTGCCTGCCTGACCTATAATACCGCTGTGACCTGCGCTGTGTTCCTGCTTCTCCCGCCAGAGCACTGGGGAAATGGTTGGGGAAGGGAACTTTGGGGAGACAACTCACCAGACATCATGACATTCCCAGTAATTTTCACAGCCCAGCTCCTGGGGGACGGGATCCACCTCCCAGACACGTTCTCCTCGTACCCACAGGTGTAATTCCCGGTGATGCTGGGATCGGCCCGTGGGATGCTGAGCACAGAGCCCTTCACAGAGCTGGTGCCGGGCTCCATGGTGCTGATCTCAGACCCCAAATCCCCAGGAATGAGCTCGACTCCGTCCTTGTAGAAGTGAAACCTCCGCTCACGGGCGTCCCCAGGGGCCGTGCAGGTGATGTTCAGGGGGAACCCTTCACTCACCACTCCAGATGGAGGATCCACACTCAGCTCTGCCTGGGGAGGGGGATCTGTGGGGAGCAGGAAAGGGGAGGGGTCAGCAGGACTATCAGAGGAGAGAAAGTGGAGCCCAGAATTCGTTTCATTCACAGCTGAACATTGCTCTCTCTCCAGAGCCTCTGGTTTCATTGCAGGATCCCCAGAGGCTGCTCACAGAAATGAGCAGGAGCTGGACTAGGAACGTCTTCCTTCCTGCACAACGTGGGGCTGAGTTGCGGGAGTCACAGGTGGACAAGGACTACAGAACATCACTTGCTTTGTTTCCCCTTCTGCGCTGCCAATGCTCCATCCTTAGTGGTCCAAGATGGTTCTACTCACCCTGGGTCTCCAGTCTGGAAGGCCTTGGGAGTCGAGGGGCAGATGATAAAAGGTCAAAGTAATCTCAGGAACAAGAGCGGGATGGAAAGTTCTTTAGGAGAAACACTCTGCCCCCTCCTGAACCCCACCCTGCCCTGTACCCACATGTTCCCCTCAGGGGCAGGGCCTCTGCTTAGGATCCGCTGTTTGAGCTGGGCTGCCCAGGGTATTGTGAGGGAGGGATAGGGGAGAGTCTCTGTCTCTGCTTTGAGCATCCGCCAGTCACTCTCTTGTGACCAGGAGCAAGTTGGAGAGCAGATCCTTGGTTTCAGAGTAAGATCTGCAATTGGTGGTGCCCAGCACGCCAGGGTAGGATCTCTCTCTCCCCTATCTCTGGGCTGTGGGGATCCTGGTGAACTGGTAACGGGTCAGGGAAACATCAGACAATGATTATGAAGTGGAAGGGCTGTGAACATAAAACAGGATTCCTGGTCAGGTTCCATCACTGCTGTGCCCTGTAGTGACAAATGTTACTGGGCAAATCACCCAGCTACAGGACATGACCTTGAGCCAACGACGCAAACTCAGCTTCGTGCCCACAGTCACTTTGTTTAAATACATATTTCCCCATTCCCAGCACTTCCTTTTGTTCCTGGCACAGCTACAACCTGACCCTGCTTTCAGTTAGCAGAGGAGGAAGCTGCATATGAAGTTAGGAGGTCCTGGCTTTTACTGTTGAGCAAAAACACTCACAGATAGACAGACATTTGTGAAATATAGAGATCGATTTGGTTTCCACACTGCACCACGGTAGGATCCTTTGTGGTTGTGAATATTTTAAACTCTTTACCCTGATTACTACTGAATAGTTCTGCTCAGACCAGATCTGAGGCGCAGGTGGTAGATCCCAGCCTCTCGCCTCCTTTCACCCACCTCTCTTCTTCCTGTGGCAGTAGCAGAGCAGAGCAGCCAGGGCTGCGATCAGGAGCAAGACGCCACCAGTTCCCAGCAGAATATCACGGACACTGGGTGAGGCTGTACATGGTGCAAAGGAAAAAGGCAAATGAGACCAGCCCGGCAGCCTTCAGAAAAGGTCAGAGTCCCTCAGAAGAATCCACCATGGGATCAAAGTTGCTGTGACAACCCCTCCCTACATTGACTATGGAACATTCCATCTGTACCAGACTGGTCCTCAATCCGAAGGGGTTATGGGGCTGGTTTTAGACAATGGCTGTGGGGTTTCAATTCCCTGACAAACCACACGTCACCTGTGCAAATTTTTCTCCTCTTTTCCTCCATTCCCCATCTCCAAAATGGGCACTGAGGGGCTAAGTCCACTCACACCCTTAAGAGTGTGATGGACCCTCCACCCCCACCCCTCCGCCCCCCACCCCCAATTTGTGGAATGGATGTAGGAACACAAATATATGTAACTCAAACATACTTTGGACAAATTGCCTGACGTGACCGATCAATCTTCATGTCTTAATCTGCTGAGCCTGTTTATGTTATTTTGGTGCATGTATCACCCTTGTGTGTAACGTTAGACATGTGGAGTGTGGACTGCTTTACAGTTTTAAATGTGCAAGGGAAAATCACCCAGTGTGTTACCCTCCGTGTCTAGATGACCCACTGTAATTGATCCCCTTTGTCCTCTAACTCTTATAAGTAGCTGGTCTGAGGGAGTTATGTGTCCATCCCATCTAGTAGGAGCTGAGCAACCAATGGAAGGATGGAATGTTGAAACACAATTCCTGCCCAAAGTGGCAGCTTCAAAACAAGAGAAAATTAGCAGGTCTTTTCTGTGTCTGGCTAGTGTGGCACACCCAAGACAATGAAGCAAAGACCCCAAGGAGAGGGAGACCCTAGTTTCAAGGATTGGCTGGAAAAGGAAGGGTATGTCTATACTAGCTCATTAGTTCAAGCTAGGTAGGCAAATGAGGGCAACCGGAGTTGCAAATGAAGCCCGGGATTTAAATATCCCGGGCTTCATTTCCATGTTCCCGGGCGCTGCCATTTTTAAATCCCCCTTAGTCTGAACTCCGTGCCCATGGCTACACACGGCACGGAGCAGGTAGTTCGAATTAAAGATTCTAATTCGAACCACCATTACTCCTCATTCAACTCCGGTTGCCCTCATTTGCCTACCTCGCTCGAACTAACGAGCTAGTGTAGACATACCCAAACAGTTTTACGGTGAGTTTGTGATAAGTTTGTACCGAGATTTTAGTTGTAGAGTTAGCATAATATTTTCAGTTATATTCAGTTTGTAATCTACTTTGCTCTGCCTGTTCTCACTCATTACCACTTCAATGCTACTGTTTCCACTTAATATAATCACTTTCATTTTCTATCAAGAGCAGTGTAATTGTTACACGTGGGAGAAATTGGTGTGCACGTTGCTAAAGGGGGCTCACCCAGAATAATTCATGTGGGGTTCTGATCCCATCTGGGGAGTGCTACCCCAGGAAACCAGGCTTTAAACAGGATTTTCCTTGACTTGAAGAGGTTCAGTGTCTGTCCTGCTTCTCGGGGGGGGGGGATCTCAGCCCGGAGCCTTGCCTGGGGGGGGGAACGGGGAGCTGGCCCAGCAGGACCGGGTGGTGAGAAGCCCCAAAAGAGCTGGAGGAAGACATTAGACACGTCTCACCTGACAAAGTCACTGTCACAGCCTGGCTCCTGAGGGACAGGATCCACCTCTTGCCGACCTTCTGTTCATACCCGCAGGTGAATTCCCCAGTGTTGTTGGGACCAGCCCGTGTGATGCTGAGCACAGAGATGTTCCTGAAGCTGTTGGTGGGCTCCGAGGTGCTGCGCTCAGACCCCATGTCCCCAGGGTCAAATTTGTCTCCATTCTTGTAGAAGTGGAACCTCCAATCTCTCGCACTCCCGGGGACCGTGCAGGTGAAGAGCAGGGGGAGCCTTTCGCTCAGTACTCCAGATGGGGGATCCACGCTCAGCACCGGCTGGGGAGGGGGATCTGTGGGGAGCAGCAAAGGAGAGGGGTCAGTAGGGGCAGGAGGAAGAGGGGATGGTGCCCAGAATTCAGTGTATTTACAGCTGAGTTGGGTTCTCTCTATGAGCCTCTTCCTTCAATTCATGATGCCGAGGGGCTGCCCACCAAAATGAGCGAGAGCCGAGCTAGGGGTGCGGGTTGCTGCTTTCAGGCTGGGATGTCGGGTCAGAGGGTGGCCAAGGACACCAAGATGTGACTCCTTTTCTCTCACACCTCCACTGCCACTGCCCCCATCCCCCCCAATATCCATGGAGCCCTCTGCACACAGGGAGGGCTCAGAGCACCTGTGGATCCCCAGACGGGCTGGCAGCTGGGTGGCCCAGCTAGAAACCATTCTAGGTACTTAGATCTGTGCGAGGCTGGTCGAGAGGGGCTGGCTACTCCCTGCTTGGATGCCCTGACTAGTGGGGCAGGTGTAGGACAGAGGAGCCCTCAAGGAGGTGAGTGAATCAGACACCAAATGAGCTCTCCTCAGAGATGCTCCATCCATCCACCATGTTGAATTGGATTCTGCCGAGTTGTGACCTCTGGGGCAGCTGGTGTATGAGGGAGGAAAGCTGCGGGAGGAAGTATGATGGGAGATCAGGACACCGGGGGTGGGAGGGAGTGTCAGAGGGTTACATCCAGCTGGGATCTCAGGATGGATGTGGTGGGGGAGGGGCAGATGTGACCAGGTCACCTTCATCTTAGGAATTAGAGGGGGGTGGAGACTTTTTCATGGGACATTCCCTGCATCCCTGCACCTCACTGTGCCCCAACCCTGCTCCATGACCACGTGGCCCAGTAGGAAACAGGGGACGGCTCCTCTCTGTCATACTGCGAGTGGCAGGGGGAATGGGTAAGATGCCATTAAATGCTCCATCTCCTGGTGAGGATAGATTCAGTGTTAGGGCTGGAGGCAAAGAAAGGATCTAACCCCAGTGCTGCCCTCTTGCTGATTGGCTGGGAACTTCTCCCTGCAGTTGAGCTTCCCAACCCCCCATGGCCTGAGAGAGACCAGAGATGGGGCAGATTTGGGTTGGTTTAACAAAATGTCCCCAAATTGTCAAATGTAGATGCTGGAGGGGAGCCCCGATGGGCCCCCAAAAGGATCAATAGGAACCACAGACCCAGGGAGTGACACTGACCAGACGGGGATTGAAACACACAGTGACCTGACCTAGACCTGGGAAACTGGGCTGTGCCACAGCTGGTCTATGAGGCAGAGAGACCCGGCCACTGGGCAGCAAACAGCAGCACCCAGGGGACTCACCAATCACTTTTATAGTGATGTTTTTGCTCCTCTCCGATGGGATCTCTCGCTCCAACTCCATCTCCCAGTAATCACATCTGTACTCGCCAGCATGAGACTCAGACACACTCGACAGCTGAATGGAGGCGTTCACACTGTTCTGAGCCCGCTGGAGCTCTCCAGAGCTGATTCCCTGACCATCCCTGAAGAACCGGATGCCGGACACAGTGGCATTGCGGGGAGCAGAGCACGTCAAGGTCACAGATTCCCCACGTAGGAGGATGCGGTGTTGTGGGCTCAGAGTGAGTTTGGGAGCAGACGGGTGATCTGGAATGGGGGAAGGGAGGAAGCAGAGAACTCTAAGGAAGCAGCTCCCACTTGCATAAACTCTACCAGCCCGGCCCTCAGCCGGTCCCACTCAGAGGTTCTCCCAGCCCCCCCTTTTCCCCTTGCAGCCCAGCCCCTCTGCACAGCTCTGGTCCCTGCAAACCTCAGCAGCTGCGCCATTGGAGGGTGCCAGGGTGGATGCACTAAGCCCTGTACAGGTGACCCAGCGTGAGGAGCTGAGGGCCTTTGGGAGGAGAAGGGCTGGAATGCAGAGCTGGAGGGAACCAGGGTCTCTGATGTTCCCCCCTCACACCAATGCAGGGCCAGGAGGGAACCACCGCGGACTGTGTGAGATGCAGGGAGTGAAACGGGGGGTGCAGCTGAGGTGCTGGGGTGGGTTTTGGTTTCCCAAAGACACCTCCCAACCAACAGCAGGAAAACAGGGGCTCTCCTCTCAGTGTGATAGAGACGGAGCTGCTGTTTGTGGAGGAGATCTCGCGATTGGATTCCCATCTCTAGTATGCACAGATGTAGGACCCAGCCCTTCCCTTCTCAGCCCTGAGCAACAGCTGGGCTCCTGCATTGAAATGCTGCACCGTGCTGAGCTCCTGCCATTGGTTTTGAAAGTAGAATCTGTATCCTGAAGCCCAAGTGTCCCGAGGAGCTACACACGTGAGGGTCACCTGGTCCCCTGGGAGATAGACTCGGTAGCCAGGCTCCAGGGAGAGAGTGGGGGCTCCTGGGGGATCTACAACAGAGACAGGGGGTTAGCGGGGAAGGAGAGGCCAGGATGGGATGAGGAGAAGGGAAAAGGTGCAAAAGATCAGATGTGGACAGACGTGAACACAAACCAGCCTCACCTCACTGCTCTGCTCCTACCCCCACACACCACGGCAAATGAAGCACAGACCCTTCTCATTCTGGTCGCAAGGCCAGAAGGACCCATTGTGCTCATGGAGTCACCTAGTACCTGGGAAGTCCCTGAACTGGTCCCTCTAGAGAGGATCCCTGAGAAACACATTCCGGTTCATTCAGAAATCGAGAGCGCTGGAGAATCTCCCACAGCCCCAGGGGTTAGTTTCCCCACACTGAAATTCTGCCCCAAGTTTCCATCCGGAGTGTGTCTGGCTCCAGTGCCCAGTTGTTCGGGGGTGTCTGGTCTTTGTGCAATTGAGCCGTTGGTTGTGCAGGTTCTGCTCCCCAGATGGGAGCTGCTCGACTGGGGTCAAGTCTCCCTGGAACCATCTTACTATTATGCTAAACTCCTCCAGCTCCCGGACTTTCTCTCTCTAAGATGGACCCGCCCTCCATGTGGCGGGACAAATTCCAGCTCCCTCAGTCTCTGCAACCTACCCCCACCCCACAGCCTGCTCCCTACACCTCAGAGAACTGCCCTCCCTCCTGCTAACCCTCAGTCAGCCACTCCCCACCCCACGCAGGCAGGAAACGGCAGGATGGGTGGGACCCAGACTGTGCCAAGGAGCAATTCAGAGACAAGGGCAGGAGTCGCAGAGACGATCTGCCTTTTTCAGTAGGGACAAGGGTGTGACAGCGCATTGGGGGTCCCCCGTCTCCTGCACCCCCGAAATGACTCCGCCAGCCAGTAGAACAGAGGTGGTTTATTGCTTCTCCAGGATACAGCACAGCACAGATGTCATCAGGTTACAGGGCAGGCCTAGGATGCCTCAGCCCCCCTTGATATGGGGGGGTCCAGCTTCTAAACCCCCCAGCCTGTTGCTGAGGCTGCTTCCTCCATGCTCCCAGACAGAAACTAACTAACTCTCCTCCAGCCCTGCCCCCCCCACCCCCCCACCAGGACAGCCTCCCACCTTCCTTTATTCCTCTCCATGGGGGTTAGCTGGTCGGACCGGTTGAGAGATCCCTTTGCATAATGACCCATCCCTGTCCTTCTGGGCTGTGGTACCGGCGGCAGCCAGTGAGGGTTACCACAGACCCATAGAAACCAGCAAGTTCCCCCCCCCCACTATGTCACAAAGGGGCATCAGGAGCAGAACTGGGACAGGACGGATCCTTCCAGGGCAAACTGAATTGGTAAGGGGAGTTGGACATGCAGCCCTAGGATCTCCTCAGGCCCCTGTGGCTGGGCCCTCAGTCTTGGAGTGAGCCAGGCCAGAGCTCCGCCACCACCCCCCCAGCTCACCTGCCTGCCCTCAGCGTGGTGCTGTCCAAGGTACCGCTGTTCCCTGGTTCCCCTTCCCTGCCCCCAGCACGGCGCTGTCCAAGGTACTGATGTTCCCTGGCTCCCCCTGCCTGTCCCCAACATGGAGCTGTCCAAGGAACCGCTACCAGCGGCCAGCTCAACCAATCTCCCTCCAGGGCTGCAGAGAGATTGAGGGTGAGTGTGTCTAGACTACAGGGTTTTTTCCAAAAAAGTAGCCTTTTTTCGAAAAAACTTCACCTGCGTCTACACTGCAGCTGCGTTCTTTTGAAACTAAATCAAAACATCGTGATAGTTTTTTCGATCATGGCAAACCTAATTTTACAAGAAATAACGCCTTTTTTCCAAAGTACTCTTTCGAAAAAAAGCGCTATTGAATGCAAACTGTGCTTTTTTCAAAGAGAGCATCTAGACTCTCTCTCAAAAAAGTGCCTTGCTTTTTCAAAAAATCTGCTTGCAGCCTAGACTGTCTCTTTCAAAAGAGGCTTTTTCGAAAGATAATTTCAAAAAAGCCTCTTTCGAAAGAGGCTTGTAGTCTAGATGCAAGTGTCCCCTGACCAGTTGCCTTTGTATCCAGCCCATAAGGGCTCTGATTGGCTGACTCTAGCCTGCTTTTGATTGGCTCCCAGCCCCAGCCCTTTCCCCTGATGAGGGGGAGAATTTTGAAACCCCCGATGTGCCAATGCAGAACAACCCCTCCCATCACACAGTCGTTCAGCAGACAGGTGTGTTAGTGTGTGTGTGTTTGTACAAGAGCAGGTGATCAGCCCTGCTCTGTGTGCAGGTCCTAGGTCCCCACAAGGAACGTGTCCCCATAGCACAAATGCACCAGCAGAAGCAGGGACAACCCAGCACTCACCTGTCACAGTGATGGGGACAGAGGGACTCTCTTCAGTCTGGATCTTCCGCCCAGACACGTCTGTCCAGTACTGGCAGGTGTACGACCCGGAGTGCCCTGGCCTCAGTTCCAAGTTCTTCACGTTGGAGTAGCTGCTGCTGGGTAGGAATATGCTTTCCCTGTCCTTGTAGAACTGAAAACTTGTAACTGCCCCATTGTCACTGGGAGCCGAACACGTGAGCTGAACGGACTCTCCGGAGAGGTACAGCTGGTTTGAGGGGCTCAGAGAGAGAGTGGGGACTGGGGTGTCTGGAAGAGACAACGGGTGACATTACATTGACGGACAAGGGACTCAGAGAGCCAAGAGGAGCAGACGCAGGGGAGGAGGCTGTTACCGCCTGAATGCAGCAAGAGGGGGATTCCTCCAGAAAAATAAATGGTTTCTGAAATCCCACCGCCCCCATCTGGCCCTGCACCCCAATCTCATGTCTCACCTGCCCCCATATCACTCGGCTCTCCAACGGTAACAGCATCCTTGGAGAGGTAGTGGAGTGAGCCGGGCTCAGGGAGAGGGACAGGGCTGCAGGAGGGTCTGGAAACCAGGGGTCAGGGTTAGATGCAGAGGAAGGGGCCCACCCCAGAGGGATCTCTGGAGGGACCTCAGAGCAGAGGGGCAGATGTTACCAGCTCAAATTCATACCAAGAGGGTGGAGTTTCCAGGGAAAATGCCCTGCTCCTCCATTCCTCGTTTAGTCCCCACCCTGCCCTGTGCCATGTTACACCGAAGAGGGCAGGGCCTTGTGTGGGATCCACTGGCTGGGCTGCCCAGACCTCAGCACGGGTGAGGGATGGGGGGTTCTGACTCAGCTGTGAGCACCAGCCAGTCACTGCCCTGGCACCAGGGACCTCTCAGGGGGTTCAATCCCTGCCCCTCCTAAACACACGACCCATGGGGCATCCCGAGATATTAGCACTGCCGGGGGCCAGGGTAACTTGACAGAGACCAGCCCCTGTGCTGACAAGAGAGGGTGCCTTCCCGACAGTGCCCAGCCAGGATCCTGGTACTGTGAGCTTCTCCACAGCAGTGCCCTGTCAGTCTGTGCTGAGCAGCCGGGAACCTGATGCCCACCATGCACTGAGATGCAGAGAGTGGGACCGGCCAGTCAGGGGGTGAAGCTGAGGTGCTGCGGCAGGTTTCAGATTCCCAAAGACACCTCCCACCCAACAGCAGGAAAACAGGGGCTCACCTGTCACTGTGATGGAGACGGAGCTGCTGTTCTCAGAGACCTCGCCATTGGATCCCTGTCTCCAGTACGCACAGGTGTAAGTCCCAGCACTTCGCTTCTCAGCTGTGACCTCCAGCCGGGCTCTTACATTAGAGCTGAGGACCATGCTGGGCCCCTGCTCTTCATGTTGAAAGTAGAATCTGTATCCTGAAACCGATTCACTCCGAAGAGCAGCACAGGTGAGGGTCACCCGCTCCCCTGGGAAATAGACCTTGTACGTTGGCTGCAGGGAGAGCTTGGGGGCCGGCAGGGGATCTGCAACAGAGACAGGGGGTCAGTGGGGAGGGAGAGGCCACGGTGGGAGAAGAAGGGGCAAGAGATCAGATGTGGACAGACGTGAACACAAACCAGCCTCACCTCACTGCCCTGCCCCCAGCCCCTCGCGCCACGTCAAATGAGAACATAAGAATGGCTAAACTGGGTCAGACCAACAGTCCACCCAG
This sequence comes from Pelodiscus sinensis, assembly GCF_052426305.1. Taxonomy (NCBI): domain Eukaryota; kingdom Metazoa; phylum Chordata; order Testudines; family Trionychidae; genus Pelodiscus; species Pelodiscus sinensis. The sequence goes on along the minus strand of NC_143081.1, from coordinate 1,891,799 downwards.
CCCAGTGTCCTGTCTGCTGACAGTGGCCAATGACGGATGCCCAAGAAGGAGTGAACACAGCAATTAATCCTCACGTGATCCCTCCCCCGCCACCCACGCCCAGCCTCTGACCCCATTCCTACCCATCCCGGCAAGTAGCCATTGAGGAACCCAACCTCCATGAATTAATCTAGGTCTTTTTGGAACCCTGTGAAAGTCCTGTTCTTCACAACATCCTTTGGCAAGGAGTTCCACAGGTCGACTGTGCACTGTGTGAAGAAAAACTTCTTTTGGCTTGTTTTAAACCTGCTGCCTCTTCATTTCATTGGCTGACCCCTCGTTCTTATGTTCTGGAAACAAGTAAATCGCTTTTCCTTATTCACTTTTTTCACACCACTCATGATTTTATAGACCTCGATCCTGTCCCCCTTCAGCTCCTCTGTTCTAAGCTGAAAAGTCCAAGTCGTTTCAATCTCTCTTCATAGGGGACCCGTTCCAAACCCCTCATCATTTTGTGGCCCTTTTTGGAACCTTTTCCAATGCCGAGAGATCTTCCACCCATCTCATTCTTGGCCCTTTTCCTAGATCTCAAGGCCATGGAGTCCAACCTTCTGCATCACGGCTTCTCTGAATTCATCCCTCGGTAACACACTGTGGCTTGATTCAGAAATCGCCAGCACTAGAGAATCCCCCGGGGAATGTCCCTGTGGAAACCTGCCTCCCGTTACCAGACTGAGTGTGTCTGGCTCCAACCCCCACCCGTTGGGTCTTGTCTGGTCTTCGTGCCATTCAGCTGTTGGTTTTCCAAGTTCTATCCCCCAGATGGGAGCTGCCCGACTGGGGTCAAGTCCCCCCTGAACCTTCTCAGTGTTACGCCAAACAGCCCCAGCTCCTGGGCTTTCCTCTCTAGGATGAACCCACCCTCCGTGTGAAGACCTGCCCAGAGAGGTACAGCTGGTGTGTGGGGCTCAGGGAGAAGGTGGGGGCTGCTGGGGCCCCGGAAAAGACCATGGGTGATATTTCACTGAAGGACAAGGGACTCAGGGAGCCGAGAGGAGGAGATGCAGGGGAGGAGGCTGCTACTGCCTGGATGGAGCAAGAGGAGGATTCTCGCAGAGAAATAAATGCCTCCTGATATCCCACCACCCCCATGTGATCCTGCACCCCAATCTTATGTCTGACCCGACCCCTCCACCACTCCAACAGCAACAGGGTCCCTGGGGAGGTACCGGGGTGAGCCTGGCTTTGGGGGAGAGGCAGGGCTGCAGGAGGGTCTGGAAACCAGGGGTCAGGGTTAGATACAGAGGAAGGGGACCACCCGAGACGGATCTCTGGAGGGACCTGCGGTGGGGGGGCAGGTGGTCCCGGCTCAAATTCATCTCAGGAACTTCTCCATGCGAAACTTCCTGCACCTCACTCAGCCCCCACCCTACCCTGTGCCCACATGTTACACCTCAGAGGCAGGGCCTGTGTGTGGGAACCCCCAGCTGGGCTGGGCTGCCCAGGGCACAACAGGGGAAGGACAGGGGGTCTCTGGTTCAGCTGTGAGCACCAGCTGGTCACTGCTCTGGCACTAGGTACCTCTCAGGGGATTCCATGCCTGCCTGGAGAGAAGAATCCATGCCCACTGGGGCTTTCACCCCCAGGGCCGAGTATGTCAGGGCAGCTCCTGCCCCTCCCAAACACATGAGCTGTGGGGCATCCTGGCATGTTATTGACCAGGATAACTCGATCGAGACATAACCCCTTTCTGACAGCCAGCATGACGTGCTCCCCTTGACAGCGCCCAGACTGGACCCTCATGCTGTGAGCTTCCCCACAGCAGTGCCCTGTCAGTCTGCGCTGAACACCCACCATGGGTGTGTGAGATGCAGGCAGTGAGGCTGGGCAGGCAGGGGGTGAAGCTGAGGTGCAGGGGCGGGTTTCAGATTCCCAAAGACACCTCCCACCCAACAGCAGGAAAACAGGGGCTCACGTCTCACTGCGATGGAGACGGAGCTGCTGTTCCTAGAGGAGATCTCGTGACTGGATTCCCATTTCCAGTACACACAGGTGTAGGGCCCAGCCCTTCGCTTCTTAGCTGTGAGCTCCAGCTGGGCTCCTACATTAGTGCCAAGGACCGTGCTGGGCCCCTGCTCTTCATGTTGAAAGTAGAATCTGTATCCTGAAACCAATTCACCCCTAGGAGCTGCACACGTGAGGGTCACCTGCTCCCCAGGGAGATAGACCTGGTACCTTGGCTCCAGAGAGAGCGTGGGGGCCGGCAGGGGATCTGAAGCAAAGACAGAGGGTCAATGAATGTCATTCATCCCATGGGCTACAGGTCGTGGATTCCCTCAGGGAATGTGTCTCCGTAGCACAGACACACCAAGGGCTGGAAGAGCCGAGCGCTCACCTCTCACAGTGATGCGGACAGGAGGACTCTCCAGAGACTGGATCTCCTGTCCAGATGGGAGCCTCCCTGTGCCTCTGAACCCCCAGATCCCCCCTCGCTTCATGAAGTGGCAGCGGGTGAGCTCATTCTGAGGGTGGAAGGGTCTTTCATCTACGTGGGACCCCAATATCCCAACACTCTCTATTCTGGGGAAAGTGGGGTGCAAAAGAGGGGGAGGGATCTTGTCGCAAGTAGATCGAACCCAACCCCCCACCCCATTCCCATCAGGGCATTCACCCCGCAGGCTCCATCTAGGGGAAGAAGAGCGAGAACCCACCATGTGATCATCCGGCCTGCCCAGCAGTGGCGAGCAGGCACTGAGCAGAAGTGAGGAAGCTCGGGCGGATGTGGCGGAGGGAGGGGGGAGTTTTCCACCCATCACATTTCCTCTGGGGTTTCTGCAGAACCTGCTTTTACTGCCCTGCTGGGCAGAGCTGGGTTTGTGCCCCTGGCCCTGAGCCCTCAGTGGGAGCCCAGATCTGGGGCAGAGAGCCCCCCCCACTCCACACGCAGACCCACAGCAACAGGCCCTGCCCTGAGGCACTCAGTGTCATGGGGGGGGGAGCTTGGATTCCATGGCCCATCCAGCCCTCGCTCTCTCTGCTGGGACCGCCCATGAGGGGCTAGGTAGCCCCATGGGAATGGGGCAGCTTCTCCCCTATGGCCTCAGCTGGGACCCACCAAATAGACCCTCCCAGAAGGCACCAGATGGCGTCGCTCTTCCACCCGTCCCCCTCTCGAAGCTGTCAGGGGATGACACGGGGGCCCCAGGGGATGATTCCCCCCTTGCACTTCCAAATATTATAGTGTGAGAGGAGCAGGACCCCGGCCCCACTGCCAGGACCCCTCTCCCCTCCCCCACCCACTGACATCATCTCAATGAGGCCAGGAGACCTCGTTACCTGCGGGGGACACCGGCCTGGGGAGACTCTGGAGCGAGGCTGGAAGAGAAGAGCAGAGGGGGTGAGGGCTCTGGGGAGGGGATGTGGACACAGGGCAGGGCTGGGGGAGTCTCCAGACAGACAGAGACACACCGAGGGGCTGGAGGCCGAGGGGGGCACTTACCCAGCAGAGGCAGGAGCAGAGTTAGCTCCATGCTGAGCCGGTGGCTCCGGGCTGGAAGCTGGGTGCTTGGCTCAGCAGAGGAAGTCCCAGCCTCAGGTGTGGTCACCGCTCAGCTCAGGGACTGGAGAGACACTGGTGTGTGGTATCAGACCTGCCCATTTCCTGGGCCTGCCAGTGAGGGACGGGGACGGAGCAGGAACTAACACCTTGCGGGGGAGGTGCAGGAACTCGTCCAGTGCGAAGACGTTCAGATGAGTTATGCTCTTCTTCTCCTCCATGGCCTGGTGTGCAACTCTCCGACGGGGCCCACAAAGAAGCCTTCAGCCAGGGTCCCTCTTCTGCCCCCCACAGACATAGCTCCGCCCTGCTACTCCCGCAGCAAGTTCTTTAGAGCCAGCCTCCTACTCATGTAAACAGTCACCCCGCCACCCTCAGCCAGCCCCAGGCCAGGATAAGACAAGGAGAAGGAAGAAGGGGCAAGAGATCAGCCCTGGAGAGACGTGAATACAACCCAGCCTCACCTCACTGCAGCCCAGCTAACCCCATGCACATCTCTCTCTCTCTCATCTTTTCCAAGGCCACGTGTGTGTGTCTGTCTGGGCATCTTTGTACCAGGGGATATGACCAGCCCTGCTCTGTGGGTGCAACATTCATCCCATTGGCTGCAGATCCTGGATTCCCTACAGGGAATGTGTCTCCGTAGCACAGACGCACCAGGGGAAGCTGTCACGGCCTAGCACTCACCTGTCACAGACTGGATCTCTCGTCTGGCCAGGTGTGACGGAGCAAGAGAGCCCTGCACTTACCCCTGAGCCCTACTGCTGGTGAGGGGCAGCTGATGCAAATGGTTCACCCCACAGTTGCCATGGGGAGTAGCAGTGGAAGAGGGGGGAGAAGTTTGGGCAGAAGTGAGGATGGGGGAAGAGTTTCCTGGGGGGTCAGAGGGGACTCTCTTTTGAATGTGTCACTGCAAAGTGCTGGGCATGTGGGAGCCCAGAGCTGGGGTAGAGAGACGCCCCTCACACACAGCCCCACACGGATGGGCCCTGCCCAGGGTCATTCATTGTAATGGGGAGGGGGGAGCTCAGCCTCCATGGCCCATTCAGCCCTCGCTCTTCTGCTGGGGCTGCCCATGAGGGGCTGGGTAGCACCCATGGGGATGGGGCAGCTTCTCCCCCATGGCCTGGGCTGGGACCCACCACTCAGGGTCACTCTTCCTCCCCCATGGATGTGCCTCTGGACTGGAGCTGCTGCTGGGGCGGATTCACAAGAGATGTCAGGCAACAGGGCAGCCTGATCCACCAAGGGTAGCACCCAGACCCCCCTTTCCTTGCAGTGTGAGAGGATGAGAATTCCCCCTCACTTACTGCCCAAGACACCCCCATCCCCACCGGGAAGTAGAGGAGACATCGATACCTGCAGGGGACACTGGTCCGGGGAGAATGTGGAACAAGGCTGGAAGAGAAAAGAGGAGAGGGGGTGAGAGCACCAAGGAGGCGATTGGGGGTGCAGAGGGGAGGTACCCGAGGGAATCTCCAGACAGTCAGAGGGAGGGGGCACTTACCCAGCAGAGGCAGGAGCAGAGGCAGCACCATGCTGAGCCGGTCGCTCTGGGCTGGGAGGTGGCTTCTCAGCTCAGCCAGCAGCTCAGAGGGGGATGGTCCCCTCACCTCTGATGGACATAGAGGAAGTCCCAGTCTGTCTCAGACACCGCCGTGGTCTGTGACTTGCGTGACACGGGTGTCTGCCATGCAAGACACGTGAAGGGCAGCTGGCTGCTTCCCACAGCAGACATGGGCGGGAGGAGCTGCCCCATGGGACCGGCACCTCTACGCTTTGGGCCAAGGGGCTTGGCCGGGGGAAAGGAGAAGCACATGAGTTACACTGGCTTACACCAGCTGGGCGTCTGGCCCCCGCGACTCTGCAGCCTCATGAGCCCAGCTGGGCTCTCCCTCATTCACAGCCCCGACTCTGAAACCAGCCCCCGGTCCAGTTGCAGCCAGGGGGGGATTTAAGCCAATTTTTGACATTTCTGCTCTGTCCCAGGAAGCATTGAACAGGAAGTGAAGGGGCTGGGAGGGTTTCTAAGTCCCACACCCAGCCCCAGAGTGATGGGGAGACGTTCTGTACCCGAAATCAACACACACACCCCATGACCCTAGAGTTCCCAAGGCAATACAATGCTGACTTGCTTTCTGCAGAGTTGCCTTAGAAGCTGTCATTCTACAAGTCCTGATCTGCAGTGCTCGTACCCAGCTGGGCTCTGCGTGCTGTGTCCTTGTGCCTGAAGTTATCAGCATCGACTCTGCACCTGCATTTCAGTGTTTGCTCCTGGCATGACACCCACAACCAACACGGCTGTGGGAGGGCATAGGAGGGGGGCTGGAGTGTCAGTTCTGGGGTGGGATCTGGGGGGCAGTTTCATACGGGACCCACACATACTTGTGCAAAACTAACACCCCGGTGACCGGGCCTGGTCCCCAGCAGGGGTGGCAGGAGGGGTGAGGGGTGCAGTCTCTGGGTGGGAGTTCGGGGGTTCTATGGGGTGTGGGGGTTGCACAGCTTAGGAAGGAGGTGAAGGAGGTTGCAGGGTCTGGGAGGGTGAGGGGGAAGGGGTGCAGCACTTACTTGGGGCACCCCCCAGTAGATCCTAGGGGATGAGAGGCAGTGGGGTCTTGGTGCACTATCCCTGCAGCTCCCTTTGGCTGCACCGGCGAAGCTGGCGGAGCTACCCAGCCCCAAACATTGCTGGAACCAGGCTGCGGGCCAGGAATATTCCCAGTGTCCTGGCACCATGGGCCCAGAGAACTCGCCACCCACACAGGCCATGGCCCCCCTGCGATGAGGCAGTGAAGAATGCCAAGGGATGTGTCCTGCTTTGGGCAGGGGGTTAGACTCAATGACTCTTGAGGTCTCTTCCCGCCCTGGGATTCTAAGTTACCTCCAAAATCTGAAGAGTGGCAGAGTTGTAGTGATCAAAGGCCTTTCAGGGCTGATCTAGGAGGCACCCGGAGATCTTTGGTTTTACTTCACCGTCTTTGGCCCTCCAAGACCCAAAAAAACCAGGAAGTGGCATCTCAGGACTGGAAAAAAGCTCAGGCCATGCAGTTTCAAGGCAGTTGTATTCAGTTGGCGATGGAAGCTTAACCTATAAATCCATTCATGTTACCTGGTCCAGGTGGACTTTTCCAACTCCCATGGATTTCAATCCCTTAGGGTATGTCTACACTAGCCCTCTAGATCGATCGAGGGAGGCTAATGAGGGTGTGATCTGGAGAACAAAGCAGCTAAATCCTGCCTTGTACCCATCTATTTCAGCAAGCAGGTGATTCTGCGACTTCTACCAGGGTGAAAACGGAGCTTAAAGTTTCTCTGTACGTGATTAGATCTCTATTTCCCCAGCCCAGAACCATGAAAGTCTCTGCAAGCTTTGAATTATTTTACCCTTCACTTCATCTTAACCATAACCACAACCGACAATCTTAGCGCTTTCCTTTTAACCTTAGTGATATTGCTTACCCACAACCTAGTCATATCCGGAACTACCAACCCAAACAACCTGAGAAGTTTGGTCGCTGACCTGAGATATGCCAAAAGCTGGGTTGGATTCTCTGCTCTGTAAGCCACTTCCTCTGTGACATTTAACAGCTGAGGAGCTGGGCACCAAAATCCTATTAAAATTCTGCGTGTTGCCACCTTATTTTTCTGCATGTGAAATGGGGATACCTGTATTCCCTTGTCTTGCAGCAGGGCTGCAAAGAGAAACATTCAAGACTGTGAGGGTATGTCTACACTACCCCGCTAGTTCGAACTAGCGGGGTAGTGTAGACATACCCTGAGACACTCCACTACCACAGTAATGGTGATGAGATAAGTACCTTACCGGTGGAATATGTAGCCTTTGGCCACACCCTAGCTAATTAGCAACTGAGACTGGGGTTGTTTAGAACAGAAACAGGTGCCCAAATGATGATTGAGTTGGGATTGGTGCTGCTTTGGACAGGGGGTTGGACTCGATGACTCCTCGGGTCTCTTCCAACCCAAGGATTCTACGACTGAGTGCCTAATGACCCTTTGCCTCCTTTGAGAATTACAACCTACGTAAGATGGACCGCTGGAACTGAACTCTCCATTTGAATCCAAACCCTGAAGTATCACTCTACCGTTAACCCTAATTCTAAGTCCAATGGTAGGCGAACTCTCGGTCTTCATTCTAAGGGATGTGCTGTTCTTCTTAGTAAAACGTAGACCGCTGGGATCTAACAATTAAATTCTCTGATCTCCAAATACAGTAGGAAACAATGCCAGAGGAATAAAGGCTGGAAGGGCCAGAGAGACTGAGTATCCACCTCTTCATTACACTCCCAGGCTGCGTCTAAACTGGTAAGAGTTTGTGCAAATACTTTTAATGGAAAAGTTTTTCCATTAAAAGTATTTGCGCAAGAAAGTCTCTGCACTGGCATGTAGAGGCATCCATGCCAATGTAGACACTCTCTTGCACAAGAAAGCTCCGATGGCCATTTTAGCCATCAGGCTTTCTTGCACAAGAAATTAACGATGCTGTCTACACTGGCCCTCTTGCACAAGAATACTTGCGCAAGAGGACTTATCCCTGAGCGGGAGAATCAGAGTATTTGCGCAAGAAGCACTGATTTTGTACAGTACAAGATCAGTGTTCTTGCGCAAATACTCATGGCCAGTGTAGACAGGTGGCAAGATTTTGCGCAAAAGAGGCCGCTTTGGGGCAAAATCATGCCAGTCTAGAAACAGCCCCTCAGTGTGGGTCTGTTTGTAAAGGGGGATCTCTCTCCCTGAGCTTCTACAGATGGCTCAGGGCCAGACACACAGACTGAGCATCACCCAGGAGTGAGTTAAAAGTATCATCTGGGAATAGGAGCACCATTCCCGTCAAAGTAAAGGTAAGATCCTGTTTTTCTGCTGTTTGATGGGAAAGTTACTGGGAATCTAGACCCCATCCCAAAACTTCAGAGTAGTATATGGCTCGACAAGATTCGTCACCATGTATTTTTGGCAGGTTTCCATTGGTATCCAGAGGTATCCCGAAATGTATACGAGCACAGTGCTGCTGGGAGGGGCTGGAGCAGCTTTTTCTGTGGGGTTAATTTCCAGGGGTAGCCCCAGGTCTCAGTGAGTGAACCTCCCTTGAGTGACACTGGTTTACACCCACTGGGGAGCTACGGCCCGTTGATCCTGCTGGGATCTGCCCCATTGATCCCAATGGAGCTACGGCCCATTGACCCAGCTGGGATCTGCCCCATTCACTCCAGTGGAGCTACGGCCCATTGACCCAGCTGGGATCTGCCCCATTGACCCCAGTGGAGCTACGGCCCATTGACCCAGCTGGGATCTGCCCCATTGACCCCAATGGAGCTACGGCCCATCGACCCAGCTGGGATCTGCCCCATTCACTCCAGTGGAGCTACAGCCCATTGACCCAGCTGGGATCTGCCCCATTGACCCCAGTGGAGCTACGGCCCATTGACCCAGCTGGGATCTGCCCCATTGACCCCAGTGGGGCTACGGCCCATTGACCCCAGCTTTGGGTCTCAATTATTTACACCCATGAACCAGCTGTTACAACTGGAGGTTTTTTTTCATTGTTACATGTTCCTGATGTGCCAATTGTGCCCAGAACAGAAGTAGAAGCAATTTCCATCTCAGCCCTCTGAGGCAGCCTGTCTCCTGGCCCGGCACCAGCCCTCCGTACCAGGGTACAATTCACATCTCTCTCAGCCGAAAAGATCAGAGTTATGAGTTCATCAGGAAATGCTCATCCGGGGGTTGCCCGAGTGCAGCTCTGAAGCCCCGCTCCCTACGCAGCGCACTCAGCCTTGTGAGCGTAAAGGCCCAAGGAGGCAGGAAAGTCTTCAGCTGATTCCATGCAAGAGACTTTAGGGATTTCTTTTGTCTCCCTAGGAACACCCTGAAAACACCAGGGCCTCCCGCCACTCCACAGCTGACCCATGAATACAAAACACCACTGACCAAAGTGGGCCAGAAACAAGTTTAATATAGTAGAGAAGGGCGGGACAAGGGAACTTTCCCATCCTTCACCAGCAGCTCTAACCACTAGACACCAAAAGTCTGACAGAGCCGGGGAGAGAACCCAGCCCCTCTTCTAATCCCCACTCCCCTCCCAGAGCTGGATATGAAACCCAGGAGTCCTACCACCCCAGCTCTAACCATTAGACTCCATGCCTCTCCCTTAGCCGGGGACAGAACCCAGGAATCCTGGCTCTCACCCCTCATACTTTAACTACTAGACAACACTACCCCCCAAGCCAGGACAGAACCCAGGAATCCAGTCTTCCAGCCTTCCCTGTTCTAACTGCTAGACCCTACTCCCTTCCCAGAGGTGGTTTAGAGCCCAGGAGTTCTGGTGCCCCCCTCACCCCACTTCTCTACCCTAGAAGATGGATAGAACAGATCTAAGGAGTTTGCTATGACAAGTCTTTGAGGATGAGCAGGGTTCAGGGATAGTCTGAGGCAGGGTGCAGCTGGGATGTTGGGGGGCATGGATTAGAAGAGGGGTTCACTGTACACCACTTCCCCTGAGACCAGTTTCTCTCCTCGCTGCTGGAACGCCATCTCAGTCCCCTAGGAAAGTGGGGAACAGAAGAATCATGAGCACGTGTGTTATGCTCCAGGGAATGGGGCACTCGATGGGGGGACCCCACCACCCCAGGGTGAAGCTAGGGGGCACTATTCTCCAGAGACTGGGGCCTGGAAAGCAGCAGGGGGCACTCTGCTCTCGACACTTACCACAGATTTGCACCCAGCCCTGCTGCTGACATCCTCCGCCCCCTTGCCTCTCCTCTTGGATTTCCGACCGGGGATGCTGGGAAGCCGTCGGTGGTTATAGGCCCCTGGCTGATCCCACCTCTCGTGGCTCCTTTGCTGCAGAGCTAATCACATAACAGATCAGACCCCCCCTTGCCCAGTCATATGGTGTCTCTTCTCTGCTTCAGTATGTTTGGCTGAAAACAATGGGAAAACACCAACGTGGGGAATGACCTGGGAGTTAAGTTTGGGCTGTAGGAAGTGTGCTACGATTTTGTTTTCCACAAAACTATTCTCTCCCCCCCCTCCCAATATTCTTCCTTGAATCACTGGTCTTGGCTCAGAAGAAGAGGTCTGTGCCACTCAAATCACTTGTCTCTTTCCCCCTTCTAAAATTGGTCGAATAAAACCTCATCATCTTGGTCACTTTGGAGAGAAGGTTCCTCTTGATTTCCTTAGCCACAGATTTCGGGGGTGCTGAGCACAGGAAGCTGGGTGGCTGTCTTCCTTTGGGAAGAGTGGGTCTGAGATTTCTAGGTGGGTTCCATGCACCCGGGGTGAAACATTACCACGAAGAGAGAGCAAAGTTTTGCCAGAGCATGTGTCACCAGAAGCTGGTGGTATCTGGGAGTTAATCCACAGAACAATAGACAAGAATCCATATGCTAAGAGCTGGCGTCTCATAACCCTAACACCAGGGTCCTATTTTCCACCACGGTCTTGTCCACCCTGCTCTAGAATAGCCACAGAGGACACCTCAGCGCCCATTCTCCATACAGATCCCCTTCCCAGTACCTTTCTTCTTTTTCCTGCAGCAACAGCCCAGAAGAACCAGTAGCACCAGGGCAGCTCCTCCAGCTCCGCAACTGGCCACCAGTGGGAGAGGCAGATCCCAGCCTGCTTGAGAGAAGGAGGAACAGCAAAGGCAGGAATCACTCCAGGACCAGCAGTGTAAATGTTTCCCCCTGCGTGGCATTGAGGGCTCTGATATACCCGACGCAGCCTGCGGAATAGGACCAGTCTGGGTCTTGTCCTTTAAGGAGAGACTTTCTGCCTGCCAAACACACGAGGACGTGCTGCCACCTAGGGGTCCAAGATGGGAACTGCACCGTAGGGGAAAGAGTCCTCCTTCTGCTATGGGACTTTGGGGACTCACCTCTCCTGCCGTCACTCCTGGTGGCGTTCACCATGATGTTCACCACTCGGCTCCTGGGGGACAGGATCCACCTCCTGCGGATGTTCTCCTCGTACCCGCAGGTGAAGGCCCCGGTGTGGTTGGGATGGGCCCGTGGGATGCTGAGCACAGAGCCCTTCACAGAGCCTGGGTCGGGCACTGAGGGGTTGATCTGAAACCCTGCATCCCCAGGGAGGACCTGAGCCCCATCCTGGTAGAAGTGAAACCTCCTTTCACCGGTGTCCCCAGGGGCCGTGCAGGTAAGGAGCAGGGGGAATCCTTCGCTCACTGCTCCAGACGGGGGATCCATGCTCAGTGCAGGCTGGGGAGGGCGATCTGTGGGGAGCAGCCACAGAGAGAGGTCAGAAAAGGGGACCACAATATTTTGTGGGGCTGGGAGAGTTACTGTCTATAATGGACACTAGGGGGCAGCAGAGGGTGGGGTAGGAAGAAACTTCACAGGAAAATCCAAGGGGGGGGGTTGGTCAGAGCCTGACCTGACACTGGTACGATGATGCTGTTACTGTTCCCAGACACAACCTCCTGCCCGGCTTCCCATCTCCAGGACTGACAGGTGTAGGCACCATTATTCCCCGCCTGCACCGTGAGCTCCATCCAGGCCGTCCCGCTGGCTGCTGGCCTCTCTGCCAGGGTCTGGTCCCTTCTGTGCTGGTGGAACCTGAACCCCACCACCGCCTCGCCATGGGGGGCTGAGCAGGTGAGGGAGACCTTCTCGCCGGGCAGGTACACAGTCAGCTGGGGGTGCAGAGCGAGCTCGGGGGCCAGCAGAGGAACTGCAAGAGAGAGAATGATGAATGCCCTTTTTCACCTTGTGTCTTTCCACCACAAGGACACGTTTTCGCAGTGCCAGGAGCCGACAGACCAACCGATGTTTCCTACTTTCTGTTTGCCAGCCCCACTTCCAAAGATAGACCTGCCAACTCCTCGTTGGAAATTATTTCAAGATCTCCGTGTCGAACAATCCCTCACGGCTCAGGAGAGCCATTCAACAGCTTCGCTGGGCATTTCGACAGCTTTGCTGAGTACTACCAGCCGCGGGTGCCACATTTCCAGTTGTGTAGCTGCTGGCAATTTTTAACACAATTCCATTAAAGTTTTCCCATGAGTTGAGGGCCACTGCTGGCCATGTGTTGGGTGTCTGGGATGGGAGTGCGTGCACGACACGGCCCATGTCAGATGGTCTCTATCTGCAAACCCTACTGAACACCAACCACTACCATAGCCTGAATGGGAAAAATAAATGTTTAGTTTAATGGTTGAGTCTTAATTGTTCATGACAATTTACGTGGAAGGGTCAAAGACCCATGGAGGTACATTGACGTAATGCCAACAATGTGTTACGGACCGCAATGGAGAGTGAAAATCACTCATGAGAGTTTGGGTTGATGGATAACTGGAGGTGTGGGATGAGAGAAGATATAAAAGGGCAAATTAACGTGTAAAAACCACGAGACTGAAGGCCCACGTTGGCAAATATTGGTCCAGAGATTGAGGCAAAAATTGATAATTGGGCCCTCCCGGTTCAGTCTTATCTGTACTGTCTGTCCCATGTGTATGATCAGAATCTACAAGTGACCATTATTTGGTCCGACAATTCAAGTGAAAAACTTGATTAAACCTAAATTGGGTGAGCTCATGTGATATTGGGATTCAACAGGGAGGCAAGCACAGATCAAGCAGAACCTGGAGTCCATGGGAGGAGCAGAAGACACACACGGGAGCAAAGGGAGGTTGGAGATGGGGCTGAACTCACCTGTCACCGGGATGGAGAGCGACTTGCTCCTCTCTGACATGATCGCTTGTTCAGAACGGACAATCCAATACGCACAGGTGTACACCGCAGTCTGCCCAGTCTCAGCCGTACGCCCCAAGAAAGCCCCCTCGTCCAGCTCAGAGATCCGCTCCCCTCTTTGCTCGTAGAATCTGTAACCCCTCACCTCCTCACCACCAGGAGCTGAGCAGGTGAGCGAGACACGTTCTCCCTGAACATAGATGTGTTTGGGAGGGTCCAGAATGATTTGGGGAGCCGGTGGAGGAAGGAGGACATCTGACAAGAACAAGGCACCAGGAGAGAATGAAAAGCAGAGGGTGGGAAGGAGAGAAACGGGAGAGTTCTGAGAAAATTGACATTGGTCATGTCTCCCCTAAAAGGAGCTGCACCTCCTCTTCCACCCTTTGGCAGAGCATTTCTCCATGCTATCCATCCCCTGGGGCCACCCACAGCACCCCAACAGCAAAGAGCCGATTGGAGCGTTGCTCGGCAGAAAACCCTGCTGCACATGTACAGATCAGGCCCGGAGACCAGTAATCCAGACCCCTGAGGTTAGTCATCCCGGCTACCTCGCCATGGGGTGCTGTTCTGGCCACAAGCAAGCCTGGGTTCCCAAAAGTACTGGATCTCTCCATGGAGGACAGGTCCATCCATGGTGATTAGCCAAGATGGTCAAGGATGCAACCGCCATGCTCTGGATGACCCTCGCTGACCATCAGAAGCCAAGATTGAAAGACAAGATGGGATCCCTCCACAACTGCCCTGTTCCTTGGTATTCTCCCCCCCCCCCAAAAAAAGCTCTGGCACAGGCCACCCTCAGAGACAGGCTACAGGACTCGATGGACCAGGGACAGCTCTTAGGTTCCAAGGGTGGTCCCCCCATCACATGCTGAGAGAAAGGGGCCTCACCTGTCACAGTGAAGGATCTGGGCTGGCTCTCTGGGGAGGGGATTTCTTGCCCATGCTCGGCTACCCAATACATACAGGTATACGAGCCAGAATCCGCCAAGCTGAGCCTGCCCATCTGGTAACTCTGAGAGTCCCGCAGGGCCAGCCCTGTGCACGTCACTTTTTCCCCGGCCTTGAGGAAGCAGAATTTCATCGTCTTCTCCCAGCTGGGAGCTGAGCATGTCAGGGTAACAGAATCTCTGGTGGTGAACCTGGGACCCGGTGGGGACAGCCGCAGCGTTGGCCGAAAGGTTTCCGGGAGCACAGAAGGGCCTGAATGAAGATGGGGGGGGAGACTTAGCCTTCTGATGACCCACAAACACACACACACTATTACAGGGCTCCCCATCCCCAATCCCAACAGAGGGGCTGATGCATTGAAATGGAGATAAAGCCCACGTTCATTTGCTCCCACACCAGATCCCCCTCCCGGGGTACAAATGCTCCTTCCCCACTCAGAGATGGTTTTCTCTGAGGCAGGTCCGCTCTAGGTTCCCTCCTCCCCCTTTCCATTTGTGCCTTTCCTCGACCACATCAGGGAAGCAAAAGACAGGACTATGCAGCACTTTAAAGACTAACAAGATGGTTTATTAGGTGATGAGCTTTCCTGGGCCAGGCCCACTTCCTCAGATCAAATTGTGGAAGAAAATTGACACGACCATATAGACCAAAGAGATGCAATCAAAAAAAGTGAACACACATAAAAAGAACAAATTAAATTTCAGAACAGAGAGGAGATGAGGGGGGGAGGTAAATGTCTGTGAGCTAATGATATTCGAGGTGATAATTGGGGAAGCGATCTTTGTAATGGGTAGGGTAATTTGCATCTTTGTTAAGGCCTAGTCGTAAAGTGTCCAATGTAAGCATGAATGACAGGTCAGAGGTTTCTCTTTGAAGTCTTGTGTTAAAATGTTTTTGAAGCAGGATGCAGGTAGTCAGGTGGTTAAGACAATGTCCTTTCTGGCTGAAATGGCAAGAAACTGTCTTTTCTTTGTGACACTGTCTAATATCTGTGTTGTGGGCATTGATCCTTTGGCGAAGTGTCTGAGACGTTTGTCCAATGTACATAGCAGATGGACACTGTCGGCAATTCAGTTATAAGATCACGAACACATATTCCTGCTCATCCAGAAATATAATTTATGCCATCATGTGCCGACAGTGTCCGTCGAAACACTGAACTTAATGATTCCCGTGAGTCTCCGGGGAGTGGGACTGGGAGCTGTCAGGCGACATCTCTGGGGACTCTGATTGGGCCCTGCAAGGCCAGGTTTGGGCTGACGCATCTCAAGGCCGAGAGATGGGAGCATCCGAGAGGGGAAAGACATGTTGGCAGTGCCAAAGATCTCCCTGGCTGAGGAGTGCATCAAGGTCACTCGGTTGCCAATGTGGCCACCCTTGAACCACCAACTGTCCCAGACAGGAGTCCTCAGATGGTTCCGAGCAATCACGTTGCAACGGCCAAGCGTTTTAACCCCATGACCCTTTGTCGCTATTCCGGGCCCGCTTTCTTTTGCCATTTGAGCTGCATCTGGAGATCAACAGACCACAGGGGAGGCAAAGAATCCCCCATGCAACATTGGGTTGGCAGCCTGGCCCAGATACAAAGCCACCCCCCAATATTGGACTGGATTTATCAGCTGTATAGCTCAGCTCATCACAGAGGTACCCAGCGCCGGCCCATAACATTTTGGCACCTGAGGCGGGGAGCTGAAAGGACGCCCCCATGCCCCCTCTCTTGGTCCAAAACTTTGAAAGGCCTCAATTCTGCCTCCTTCCTGTTCTACTCCAATCGTGGTCCTGCTCTTCTCCCTACCCCCAATAAAGAGAGCTAACAACTTAAAATGCCTTGTTCAAAAATTGTAAGTAACACTTAACATTCAGAGCAGAGAGAATACATCTGCACCAGAGGCAGATACCTTTTTCTACACTCTGGGTCCTAGTGGCACCCTCCCCTCCCCCCAGTCTGGTACTTGGTACCGCCTCAGTTCCCCTCATGGTAAGGGCAGCCCTGGACGTACCAGTCAGCAGCCCACAACTCTTTTGGTCTCCAGGACAAACCTCTGAGCAGCCGTCACCTGGCCTCAGAGGTGCAGACGGAAGCATGGCTCACCTGGCTGCTGGACTGAGAGGGAGATGCTCTGCAGTGACAGGATGGTTGTCCCCGAGACATCGACCTCGTACATGCAGGTGTACGGGCCGGGAGAGGCCCCATTGAGCTTGAGACGGGCACCAGGCTGCGAGGCAATGACAGTCCCTTGCCTCAGGAACCGGTACCTTGCAGGGGCAAATCCCTGAGGGGCCGAACACACGAGGGTAACTGGGCTCCGCCCGGGAGGATCCGAAATGGCAGAGAGGGCTGGAGCCAGAGGGAAATCTGAGAAAAGCAATAATAGGGGAGTGTTAACTGACTGAGCGAGTGGGGAAATAAAACAGAGCCATCACTCATGGTGGGGTTGGACCTAGAGGACAAATCGAGGCATGGGCTTTGGAGTCATAGAATCATAGGACTGGAAGGGACCTCGAGAGGTCATCGAGTCCAGCCCCCCGCCCTCAAGGCAGGACCAAGCTCCGTCTACACCATCCCTGACAGATGTCTATCCAACCTGTTCTTAAATATCTCCAGAGAGGGAGATTCCACCACCTCCCTTGGCAATTTATTCCAATATTTGACCACCCTGACAGGCAGGAATTTTTTCCTAATGTCCAATCTAAACCTCCCCTGCTGCACTTTAAGCCCATTACTCCTTGTCCTGTCCTCAGAAACCAAGAGGAACAAATTTTCTCCTTCCTCCTGGTGACACCCTTTTAGATATTTGAAAACCGCTATCATGTCCCCCCTTAATCTTCTTTTTTCCAAACTAAACAAGCCCAGTTCATGAAGCCTGGCTTCATAGGTCATGTTCTCTAGACCTTTAATCATTCTTGTCGCTCTTCTCTGTACCCTTTCCAATTTCTCCACATCTTTCTTGAAATGTGGCGCCCAGAACTGGACACAGTACTCCAGCTGAGGCCTAACTAGTGCAGAGTAGAGCGGCAGAATGACTTCACGAGTTTTGCTTACAACACACCTGTTGATACAACCTAGAATCATATTTTCTTTTTTTGCAACAGCATCACACTGTTGACTCATATTCAACTTGTGGTCCACTCTGACCCCTAGATCCCTTTCCGCCATGCTCCTTCCTAGACAGTCGCTTCCCATCTTGTATGTATGGAACTGATTGTTCCTTCCTAAGTGGAGCACTTTGCATTTCTCTTTATTAAACCTCATCCTGTTTACCTCTGATCATTTCTCTAACTTGCTAAGGTCATTTTGAATTATGTCCCTATCCTCCAAAGAAGTCGCAACCCCACCCGGTTTGGTATCATCTGCAAACTTAATAAGCGTACTCTCCGGGTTACTGAGTTCTGTTCCCAGCTCCAGCATGGGAGCAGGGGCTGGGAGCCATGGCTCTTGAGTTCTCTCTCCAGCTCTGAGACAGGAGTAAATTTCAATTCTCAAAAAGCTGATACAACTAGGAGGAGGGATCAAGGGATCGAAACTGAGGTGCTGCCCTTGACACCGGCTAGATCGCTGGAGTGTCTTAGCCACTGTGGAGCAAGAAATGCCAGCGGCTCTCACTCAACCAGCCCTAGCAAAAAGATGCACCACCCCACGGACCAAGCAAAGTTGCTCTCCCAGACTCTGCTCCCCAGTAAGATCTCAGGGTCCCCGTCGCAGCTATACGCTGCAGCTGAGCACCCCTGTTCTGAACAGAGAGATCTGCACCCCACTTTCATCACAGAATGGATATCGCTAGCACAGGAACCTAACACGCTCCGCAGGGGCATAGACAGAAGGCTAGAGAGGGCTGGGGGGGACCTTACACCCCTGGATGATGGGGAAAACATCCTCCGAGGGGCTGGTTGAAACCTGCCTCCTTTAGAACCCAGCAGGGTGAAAAGGAAGAGGCCGCCAGCTTGCAGTTTGGAGGCTGTGCTCACACAACGTAGCCAGCTCAGTGCTTGTGGTCAGACCACACGGACACAACCTACAAAGTAAATTGACCAAAATAGATCTCAGGCTTTTATTCTGCCTCGTGGTCAATTACACTTGTGCAGGTTGCAAATAGATGCATCTGTAACGAAATCAGCATTTACCAGCAAAAACCTCATTGTTCCAAGTTTATATGGAGGTATATGGACTGGACTCCCTTTATTTGACACTGTTTTATTTGGACTACTGCAGTGCACCCTGGAGGGCTTAGCTCTAAGAGGAGAGCAGGCTGAGAAAGAACAAGACCCCAAAACAGAGAACTAAAACTCCCATGAAGCACCTCAGCAGTTCCAGGAAGATACAGGCTACAAACTGAGCCAAACCCAAGGAGAAAGACATTTCATTCCAATCCACAACATTTACACAAAACGTTTTGATGTCACCACAAAAAATTTCAACCCGACCCTCCCATTCCTGGGAGAATGGAGACTTCAAAGTGCCACCCGCATTACCAGACAAGGTGTCGCAATAGCAGTCAGACCAGAAGGAACTACCATGAAGTGCCTTCAAGCCAAAACCCAACCAGTCAGCAAACACTTCCTCAATGTTCCTGAAATCTACGCCGCCACCTCTCCTACAGCTCAAGTACTGTAGGAATCTCTAGAGCTCAAAATGTTTAGCTTCACCAAGGACGTGGCATGGCTTGGTTGCTGTCTATATGTTCCTACCACAACCGCAGAACGTTGATACCGTTCAGTAGCCAAAGATCTACCAGGACCCAACAGCTGGGCATTGAAGCTGGACAAATACAGACTGGGGCTAAGGTGGAAGTTTTTAACAGGGAGGGGAATTCACCACTGGAACATTGTACCCAGAGCAGTGATGGGTTCTCTGTCACCGGTTGTTTGTGACTCAAGTTCAGGTGTCTGTCTAGAAGCCCTGCTCTAGCTCAGGGAATGACGTTGGGGTCGTCCGATGGAGACGGGACGAGGTGATCACAGGGGCTCTTCCCGGTTTGAGTCACTATGAAACGTTGATTTGTTTGGGAGTTTTCTTGATTCGAGGGGGTGGGTGGAACAGAGACAACAGGACCAGCCAACAAGGGCGGGAGAATGTAGAGGGTATAACCGAGCCATTTGGAGACCTTCCCCACAGCAGAGAGGGTGAGGTGTCAGACATAGTGGGGGTAGGGCAGGGAATCTCCCAGGACCAGGAGAAAGGGGACTCACCCATCACTTGTACCTGCATGGGCTGGCTGCGTGAGGAGTACAGATTCTTCCCGTCTCTCACTGCCCAGTACTCACAGCTGTACGCCCCGGTCTTCCCCGGTGCAGCCGTCAGCACCAGCCAGGGCCCCATGGATGGGCCGTCGCTTTCACTGAAGACCCGCTCCCCTCGCTGATTGTAGAACTGGTAGCTGCTCACTGCCAGCCCCTGGGGGGCCGAGCATCTGAGGGTGAGACGCCCCCCTGGGACATACAAGGGTAGCTGGGGGTCCACAGTGATGGTGGGGGCTGGCAGGGGGCCTGAGGAAGGGAAGAGAGATGCAGGAGAAGTTATGCTCCCCCACTGGGTGATGCTTCCAATTTCTGCCCCTTAGCTAGAACCAGCAGCCCCCTCATGGCTCCCCAGTCCTGCCCCACTAGATGCCTGGTGTCTGCCCCACCACTCTGGCTGCATTCCCCCGCCCCACGGCCTCACGCCCACCCTGTGCTCCATGGCACAGAGGCAGGAGGCACTGTCACCTCTAGGGGGTGCTGCTTCCCACACCACCATGCCATCCATAATCCCGTAATGGGCGGGATGCACTTTGGGCACCTTTGGGGAGGTGCCGAGGCCAGACAGATATGTGGGAGCAGAGAAACGAGAGGACAGGAGAGGGATGGCAGCTAAGGAGAGAGACGTCCCCTCAGGGAAGCCCCCTGGCTCAAATCCCACCTCACCCCCTGGTTTCCAGCTGGCACGTGGCCCAAGGGGGCTAGGTTACCATTCATTTTCCGGGGGCTGCATTTTCAGCTGTTTACTGGAGCCTAGTTTTAACGGGGTGGGGGAGGCTCCACTCAGCCATATCAGAGAATCCAGCCCAGTGGAAGCCTCCAGGGGACCCCAGGAAACTAAGAGCCCCACAAATCATCAGTCATGTTGCCCCGGGGCTCCTACAAGTCCTGAATCTAGGAGCAGAAATAGAGGGAGACACGCAGAGGCCACGGTAGGGGGGCCCCCCCACATGGTGCCTGGGACTCTGATAGATTGAATCCAGTTACACAAGGGCAAGCTGGGACCAGTGTCACCCGTCCGGTCCCTGCCCCACTGACCCCCCCCAGATCCTCTGCACTGGTGCGGCATCAGAGCCAGCATCCCTGGACCCAGTCTCTGACCCAACTTTGACCCTCTCACACATGCCCCTGGGATTAGACTGGAAATTGAAGGGTGCCAGATGGTGTGAGCCCCTTTCATGGAGGGGACCTACCGGGACAAAGAGCCAGAATGCATATGTGGATTGAGTCCTTCCTTACCTGCGGGGGACACCGGCCGGGGCAGGCTCTGGAGAGAAGCTGACGGAGAGAAGAGAAGAGACGGGGAGTGAGCGCTCTGGGGAGGCCATGGGAGGGACGGAGCTGGGGACCAGGGAATGGAGTATAGGGCCACTCAGGGACGGGTGGTCGAAGTTCATCATCTGTTTCCCTAGTGTTGAGTGACAGACAGACAGTAGATGGAAAGAAAAGACCAGGACATTGATACACGAGCAAAGCCCCAGAAACGGGGCTATTGACAGTCAATAGATTCTTGCTCCCTGCAGAGAAAGGTCCCAATACCTGAACCTCAAAGGCTGGGAAGTGCTGGGGTTGGAGAGAGGTAGGAGATGGAACCTGGGGAGAACTGGCCCCATGGAGCTGGAGGAGGAAAAGAGCGGGACACATGCAGGGAAGGGGGGAAGAAGACGGAGGCTGTGGGAGAAGTGCAGGGTCGCTCACCCAGCACACAGAGGAGGACTCGGAGCTCCATGCCGGGTTTAGCAGGATGCTGCTGCCGGGTGACTCTCCTCCTTCCCTGGGTCCCGTAAACAGCCATTGAGTTCTTACAAATATCTGTGGTCGTCCATCCTACGCATCCTTCCCCGAAGCCTGCACATTCGAGAGAGGAACCAGCTCCTAGTACGGGCCAGCCAGAGCAGAGATGGGCGGTGATGACGCAGCCTCAAGACTTGCTGGCTGCAGAAACCTGGAGTAACGAGGGACAGAGAGGAGGAAAGAGGGACCAGGACAGAGAGGAGGAAAGAGCCTGGAAGCTGCCCTCCAAACTTCTGGCTCCTATGAGTTGCCTTCTCCCCTCTGCTCGCCGCCAGAGGAAGTGCTGCTGAAAGGACACAGCTACCTCCCCGCCCCATTACTGAGACATCCCACGCTGTGGGCTGACCACAGCCAGGCCCGGAGGCTCCCAGCATGCCTTGCAGCTCCTACCCGCTCTGCGGGACCTGGGTCAATCATAGCAGAGAAGATCAGTGGAGGACATCTGTAACGCTGGCTTGGTACCGGGATGGGCAATCCCCCAATACTAACATTCCATCCCTAGCCAGGATGGGCCATGGGGCCAGCACTGGAGTATGTGGGTCAGCCCCCACTGGGAGAGGGGAGTGCCTGCTACTGAGCCCCCACCAGGACAGCATCCCCTGTAGCTGCATTGGCATCAGCGCGGACTCAGATACTGTCGCTGGGCGGAGCTGAATGAGACCTGGAGGTCTCCCCCCAGCCCAGTGGCCACCGCTCTCAGGAGAACACCGGGTGGGGGCGGGGGAGAGGGACGTGTCCAGGCATCAGCATCACCCAACTGCCGACGTGTGTAACTTTTGACAGGAACAGAGACGGGGGCCAAGCTGAAAGAAGAAGCTCCAGTCAAAGCCGGTTCAAGGTGACGCAGAGGTGGAGTGTGGTCTGATTCAGAGGGAGTCGCCGCCGCGTTCTCCCTGTCTCTTCTGTCCTTCAACCTCTTCCTCTGCAATACAATGGTCTCTCTTCCCAGATCCTCTGCCCCATATGGAGCCCTCCTAACCCCCCACCCCTATACACCCCATCTGTTGTGCTGGGTGAGAGGCCAGGCCAGGGCCTGTAACAAACAGGAAACTACAGCACAACAGAGTCTGGAGAGAAAGTTAAGAGAGTTTCCTTGGGTCTGGGAAATCCCCCTCATGAGCCACGCCGGAGAACAGCTGCTGGAGAGAAAGGAAAACCATGGAGGGGCCCTGACCTCCTGGGATAAGCCGGGATGCTAACACACTGCTCCCCTAAACACCCCCTCTGTGCTCATTAGCACTGGCTCCCCCTTGGCACCCGGTGTGCCCCAAATGCCCCAGCTCCCATCACCGCCTGTCCTCATCCTCCCAAGTTTTCCAACAACCCCGCGGTGTGCCAGGTAGGCTCCTGCCCCTGGCCAGTTTCTCAATATCGCACCCACGGGGGGGAACGCGTGAGCTGAAAGCTGCTGGCTACCTTGTCATGGCCTCTTCCAGGATTCTGGCCAGGCTATATGATCCCTGGAGTCATGGCGGGTGCAGTGCAGAGTGGAAGCCAGGGTACGAATGAGCTCCCTGCAACCTGTGATGAATCTTTGGGAGCAGCTACTTTGCCACACCAATAAGCAGAGTTGTTGACTCGAATCCCACAACTTGAACTCAAGTCCGACTTAAGTCACCTCGGTGACTCAACTTGAGACTCATCTGGGGTTCATTGTTTGGGACTTGAGACTTGCTAATTTTGTTAAATCGACTTGGTGAAAAAATTGTCCGAAAATGCCGATATCGACGGCTTGTACAAAAATGACTTGGCATTTTTTAAATTACGACTTGAGACTCGACTTGCGACTTGACTCGAAAGTGACTTTAGGGACTCGAGACTCGACTTGGGACTTGAACTGTAGTGACATGAGACTCGACTTGGACTTGACAATGACGACTGGAAGACAACACCGCTGGTTAGTTGGAGCTGTCCTAGCATGAAATTGAGACCATTAGAATGGCCAGACCGCGTCAGACCAAAGGTCCATGCAGCCCAGTGTCCTGTCTGCCCACAGTGGCCAAATCCAGGTGCCCCAGAGGGAGTGAACAGAAACAGGGAATCCTCAGGTGATCCCTCCCCTGTCAGCCATTTCCAGCCTCTGACAAACAGAGCCCAGAGACACCTTCCCTACCCATCTTGGCTAACAGCCATTGATGCACCAAATCTCTGTGACTCTATCTAGCTCTTTTTTGAACCCTGTTACAGTCCTAGCCTTCAAACCATCCTCTGGCAAGGAGTTCCACAGGTTGGCTGGGAATTGCATGAGCATTGTGCTCGTTTATGATGTGGAGTAAAACAAAAACTAAGAGTCACCAAATTCCCTTTAGGATTGAACGCCAAGGTAACGAAATGTCGTGTCCTTAACGACATAAGCAAAGTGCAGCAGAACCTGACTGGGGGCATCACCAGTTTTCATGGTGGGTTATCCATCACTGATGATGTTTAAATTGTGATTGGAGAGATCTCTAGGAGTTCTGCTCTAGGGATTCCTCTGGGGAGGGGTGACCCAGGGGCTGAGACAGGATTATAAAGCCAGAAGGGACCACTCTGAGCAGCCCCATGATATGACACTTATCTAGGGGTGTGTCTAGACTACAGGGTTTTGTCGACAAAAGTGGACTTCTGTCGACAAAACTATACCTGCGTCCACACTGCCTTGGAGTTATGTCGACATAACGTTGACAAAACTCAGCAGTTTTGTCGACATATGTAAACCTCATTCTACGAGGAATAACGCCTTTTGTTGACAGAGTTCTGTCGATAGAAGGCGTTATTGCATCTACACTGTCCTTTGCATCCACACTGTTATGTCGACAAAGCGACTTGCTCTGTCGACAGAACTGAATGTCGTCTAGATGCTCTTTGTCGACAGAAGCTTTGTCGACAGTATGTCGATAAAACTTCTGTCGACAAAACCCTGTCGTCTAGACACACCCTAGGATGGAGAAGACACAGGGTCCAAAGCTTCATGTAGACCAGAGACCTGAAACTAGATTTGGCACCTCCCAGAACAGGCCTGTGAAGAAAAATTTGTGGGTCCTATATTTCATGTTCACTTAGACCTCACTCTCCCCTGTTACAGAGATCTGTGGGGGGAAACCATTCAAAACTGTCTGCAAATGTTTCAACCCCATGTGGCAAAAAAAAAAATCTAGAATCGCAGACTACTTCCTAGAGCAGGACAGCTCTTTGTCACCTGGCTCGAGAGGTGGGGTCAATTCATGGCTTGGGGAAACAGAGTCAAGGGACAGGAAAGTAAAAGAGCTGGGAATGTTCAACAAAAGTATTTTCAAGGGGGCTGAGGATTTATAATCCATAAACACACACACACACACACACACACCCCGAGGTGTATCACCAAGTCCAGAAAGGACAGCAATAGGGTGTCACTAAATGTCGTTTAGTTCATAGCGTGTCTCAAATTGGAACTATTGCTCCTCAGCTCAAGGAGAACCTTAGTGAGGGGGCAGGGACCAAGCTAGGTTCTAAGGGGGCAAATAAATCTACAGTTGATGTTGTGGGAGGGTGAGGCTGGAGAGAGACCGGAAGCGAGAGGAGATGAGCACTCTGAAGACACTAAAAAAAGAAAAAGGCGGGGAGAGGGGGGACACACAGAACAATGAGAGTTCATTCAGTCCCCACATCCGCTCGAACGATCTGTGGTTTGAGGCTGATCTATCTGCCCCGCCTCTGCGCTCATAAAAAGCAACAGCTGCTTCCCGTCAGGCTGCATGGAGAGGAGGTGACCCCAGTCCCAGTGACCACAGACACGAGCTCCGGGTGAGCACGGCCCACCTAGATGCAGCAGAGACACAAAACAGCGCTTCCTCTAAATGCAATGTACGGCGACGACCGGAAACCACAACACTGCAGTGACCTAAACTACTATGTTTTGCATGGCAGGCTACCTTGCAGATTAAAGGAGCAGTCTCGGTGCTGGCTCCAGCATCCCACCACAACGCTAGAAGATAATGTGTTGCAAAGGATAGAAATTAACTACATAGGGGGTGTGCTCGTCTCATGCCCAGTCTAGCCCCGGTGTCCTCACTCAGAGCTAGGAGTGCTTAGGCCTTTAGGAGCAATGATCCATGCTAATCTTTTCCATCCACGAATGGATTTTTTTCCATCCACGTGTAGAATAAATTTTGTTGTGCACACCTAGGTCTGTGTGAATGTGCACCACCAGGAATAACAAAAAAATTAGCTTTGGGGGCTCTGCTAATCAGCTGGATAACATTTGAATCTCTCCTGCTCAGCTGCATAAGCGCACCACTTACAGGGAATACTGGATAGGGGATGCAATACGGGGTGCTTAGCCGTCACGCCACATTTGATACAAACAAGTACGTAAATGCGCTGCTTCCTAATTTTATCAGGTCACCCCTGGTTTGTGTGCTATGGAAAAGGGTAAATAACACTTCCCTGTTCCCCTTCTCTACATCTTCCCTGATTTCAGAGACCTAGGTCATATCCCCCTTCGACAGCTCTTCATCTCTTTCCTAAGATGTACATCCCTAATCTGGAATCTTGTCTACACCCTTCATTGTCATTTTTGCCCTTCTCTGGTTCCACCTTGAGACGGGGCAACCAGGACTGGATGCAGCATTCAAGGTGGGAGTGTGTCATGGGTTGATATAGCACCATCATCCTATTTCCTATTCTTATCCTTTTCCTAATAGTTCCTAATGTGCTACCATATGGGGAACTGTTCAAAGCAGGACTGAGGAAGGCCTCTAGGGAGGCCAAGGAATAACAGAGGCAGAGACATGGGCTGCAAATACCTGAAAAGGCAGACGAGGGTGTGGAGTGGGAATGGCATGTATGCAGCCCTCGGTAAGGAGCAGTTTGATTACAGGTTTCATCCAGGGTGCCCTGCATGGTGGTAGTTTTCTCCAAAACACACTGGCTACGTCTACACTGGCATGATTTTTCCGGAAATGCTTTTAACGGAAAAGTTTTCCGTTAAACGCATTTTCGGAAAAGCACGTCTAGATTGGCAGGACGCTTTTCCACGAAAGCACTTTTTCCAGAAAAGCGTCCATGGCCAATCTAGACGCGCTTTTCCACAAAAAAGCCCCGATCGCCATTTTCACGATCAGGGCTTTTTTGCGGAAAACAAATCTGAGCTGTCTACACTGGCCCTTTTGCGCAAAAGTCTTTCAGAAAAAGACTTTTGCCCGAACGGGAGCAGCATAGTATTTCCAGAAAATCATTGACGATCTTACATGAGATCGTCAGTGCTTTTCCAGAAATTCAAGTGGCCAGTGTAGACACAGCCACTGAGTGATAAGAAGCAAATGCTGGCTGATTGTGGCCAGAAACCAGGACATTACGCTGCAATGCTTTGTGCTGCAAGGAAGCCAGACCACTTGGCATGGAAAGGTGTCATACCACAGAGGATGGATTAAGGCAGGGCTCCCCAGGAACCTTGGGGGAAGGATGGAAGAGTTCCTCTGTGAGAGCATCATGGAGATGTGTAGGGAGAATTCATAGAATCAGAGAACACTAGAACTAGAAGTGACCTTGCAAGGTCATCGAGTTCAGTCCCCTGCCCTCACAACAGGACTAAGCCCCGCCTAGACCAGGGTTATGCAACTTTGGAAGCCCTGAGGGCCACAAGGACATTCACAGCACATGCAACTTAAGTATGGTTGCATGTACACGCAAATGTATATATGAATAGCTTCTTTCCCACGGATACATGAATACAACCATTAAGGCAAGACTACACAACACACAGGCCTCATTAAATCAGTTCAGCTGATATTAATAAAATGCAATAATGACCCAATTTCCACCCATATGACAGCACTTTGAATGAGCAATGACAGTCCAGGAATTTAACTACTAGAACACATATCAGCAGACCACCTTTATATTGACTCGCCGTTGCGGGGCATGTTCCTAGTGGAGGCCATCTTCAAAGGATCCCACCCATGGTCCACGTGTTGAGCCTAAACTGCACTGTGGGCTGCAAATGAACAGGCTGTGGGCCACGTGCGACCCACATGTTGAGTAGCCCTGGTTTAAACCACCCCTGAGAGGTGTCTGTCCAACCTTCTCTTCAATATCTCCAGGGATGGAGATTCCACAACCTCCCTGGGCAATTTATTCCAGTGTTTCACTGCCTGGGCAGCTAGGAAGTGTTCCCTAATGTCCAAGCTAAATTTCCCTGGCTGCAATTTAAGCCCGTGGCTTCTTGTGCAATCAACAGTGTTCAAGGAGAACGATTTTCCTCCTTCCTCCTTGTGACACCTTTTCCAGTACTTGATTGATTCCTGCTCCATCTCCAGACACGTTAACAAGCTTTTCCGGGGAGCCTCCACTGAGTAGGCACCTCAGATCACACCCAATTGCTTTAACCCACATGTAGCATGACAAAAAATGTGAACTCAGCAGGAGTGCATCCCCAGCGTCAGGGCCCGGCCACGAGATGTCCGGGGAGGAGGGGGATTATGAGTTATAAAAAGGTCCTGGCTGTTGGCGAGATCCTCTCACTGGCTGACCATTCTGCTCATCATCATCCACGTGATCCTCCATGCCGCAGCTCTTGGGAGGAATGGATGGACTGGCTTGGGGGACTGGCCGGGTCTCCCCCAGGATCCCATGCAGCTGCTCATAGAATCAGCATGTTTGTGGCAACACCCCAGCCCGTCTGTTTGCCTCATTTGTCTTCTGGTACACCTGTCCCAGCTACTTTATTTTCACATGTATCAGAGGGGTAGCCGTGTTCGTCTGAATCTGCATAAACGAGTCCTGTGGCACCTTATAGCCTAACAGACTTATTGGAGCATAAGCTTTGGTGGGCATTTATTTTCACATGGCATCCTTGGTGCATCATCTCTCCTCCATGCCCTGTGCGATCGTGAGACAGCTATCAGTATCTCTTTTGCTGCTTTGTAGCTCTCCCTGGACCGGTTCCTCTCCACACTACAGCATTCAGGTCTAGGATCTCCCACATGCTCCATTTGTGACCCTGGGCATTCATGGCCAGGTGTCCTGCCTGCTCTGATGTCTGCTCGCCCACACTGGCCACACAAGAAATGAACTTCGCATTTTCCTGGGACTTTTCCTGTGCGCCTGGGGAGCAGCCATGTTGAAAGTCCTGGCCCGAGCGGTCACAGTGGGGCCAAGAAAGTCAACTTTCACAACACTGCACCTGCCTTGAGCTGAATTCGACCACGCAAGGTCGAATTTCCTGTCACTCCTCGTGAAAAGCAGGAATTCCGGAATCAAATATGAAGGCCCTTGAAGCTGGTGGAATGGCCGTGGGGAGTGCCAGCTCATTGTTCAGAAAATCGAGCCAATGCAGTTAGGTTCGAGCTACACCCCCAAGGTCGACCCAGCCTCCCATTCTAAGTGCAGCAGGAAGAGATTGGTGGTCGTTAGCAAGTTTTGCGAAGAAAGGAAAGTTGGGGGATGGGGCATTATGAGGGCTGTTCTCGGTGTGCGGGTGGGAAGGGGACAGATTGGCCACGGAGTCTGATCCTTAGGGGATTTCGCTGTACACCACGTCCTCCAGGATAGAATTGCCTCCTCTCTGCTGGGCGAAGGTGCTGTGGGGGGTCGGTGTGGAATAGATGGGGTTGATCACCTAGGAAAGAGAATATGGGGCCACATGTTAGCTAGGGGGCACTGCACTGCAGGGAGCAGGCTCCATAGGGGGTGCTCTCTGCTCCATGCTGATCGCAGCACTAGGGGGCACTGGGCTGTGGGGAGTGGGATAGAGGAACTCAGTAGGGGGCAGGATCCCCTTCTCTTTGGGCTCTGTTCTGGGAGGGGGGGTTGACCCCCTCCAGGTTTGTGGGGCTGGGCCAGCTGGTTGTGGGTCACGGCTCCGTTGCTGCAGGGTTGCATCATGGCTCCATTGCTGCAGAGTTGTCTGGTAGGAGCCCATTCTGAGCCCTAAGCAGCAAAAGCAGAGCTGTTCTGTGGGGAGGAGGGTGGAGCAGGCAACAGAGGTGGCAGCCCCATGCCCCAGCCCAGTGCTGGGGGTCCACATGCTGCAGGGAGCAGAATGTGGGGCTCAGAAAGGGGGAGGGTCTCCTGATCTTACTGCAAACTTGCACCCCACCCTTGTGTCTACGTCCTCTTCTCTTTTGGCCCTGTCCTGGAGGGGTTGACCCACTCCAGGCTTGTGGGGCCATGTTGGCTGGTTGTGGGTCACCAGCTGGTCCTTCCCATCATGGCTCCATTCCTGCAGGGCTAATCACACAACAGATCAGCTGCCCGGCCCCCCTGAGGATGTGCCATGGATCCCACCTTTCACCACTAGGTGGCACCCTCCCCATAGAATTACCAGTGAGGAAGCCAGAATGTGGCAGTCAGAAATTCCCCACTTAAAGGGGAGGTGTCCCAGCACCTCCACCACTCAATTCCAGACCCCATGGCCCTCTCCAGAGGGGTATGTGTGTCTGTCATGGTGGGTGGGGCCCATGGGAGGAGGTTGCTCACCTGTGCCAACCCCAAAGGGTCTGTTCCCATACACGGTCCTGAAAGAGGGAAAAGCAATCAGGGGTGGAGCAGGGACCAATGACCAGGGCTGGAAGGGGGGAGTTCCCAGGGCAGGAAGATTAAGGTCAGCGGGGGTATGGCAGTGGGCAGTCAAGTCAAGGCTTTTTATCTCATTCATCTGTTCTCTTCTTTTTTCCTCTCTTCACATGCTCCTTCACTCCGTGTCTGTCTCTCAGTCGCTTCTCTAGTCTATTTTTGATGCCTTCTTTCACTCACACCTCCTTCCTTTGTCACCTCCCCTACTTCCTTCCTTCCTTGACTCATGCACCTCTTTACGTTCTTGCTCCTTCATCCTCCGCCTCCCATTCTTCTCTGCCCTCACATCTTGCTTCATTCATGGGCACGCGTGGACTGCATCTCCCTCTGGGTACAACTAGATGGCAGGCTTCTTTCAAAAGAAGCTTTTCTGGAAGAGATCTTCCAGGAAAAACCTTCTTCCGAAAGAGAATGTCTACCCTGCCAAAGTGCATCGAAAAAGCAATCTGTTTTTGCGACAGACAGCATCACACTGAATGGGTGCTATCTCGCATATAAGCTGTGATTACTGTGGATGGAATGGTTACCAGGGCACCTGTGCATTTTCCTCTTTCCTCTTCTTCCAAAAGAACTCCCTCTTCCCATTCACACATGCCTTTTTCCAAAAGGGCTCTATCAGAAAAGGCGTTCTTCCTCATAGAATGAGGTTTACCAGTGTAGGGAAAACTCTTGCATTCTTTCAATTTTCTTTCGAAAGAATGCAAGAGCAGTGTGGATGTAGCAACTTGTTTCAGAAAAATGGCCATTTTTCAAATAACCGTGCAGTCTAGATGCATCCTCAGTGAGTATCAGCCACCATCGATTTGGCCGCATGCAGACAAACTGCCCAAAGAAGTATTTCCACCGAGGTTAATAAGCAAAATACGAAACATGGTGCTTGAGAACTGATACATTTGCCTTAAGGGCATTTACTGTGCTAATCTCCCTCAATAAGCAACTTGTCTTGGTAGTGAGCAAGCTGTGATTCCTTTCTGCGGTTCTCAAAGGCTCCTACATAATTGGAGCGGAAGTCCAGCTCAGAATTTCCCGCAATGGTGAAATTTTAAAGAGGAAAAAACTGGGGGGGGACACTTAAAAATCACTAAACATTTGCATTCAAGAAAAGTGAAAATCAAATCCTTACGAGCCATGGTCTCCATGCTGGTCAGATCAGCTTAGAGCAGTGAGCAGGAAGAGCAGCATGGTCGATTAGATTAGAAGTTGGAGACCTAGGGTCTTAACCCAGGTTAGATGCCTGGGAACAGCCATCCCAGCCTTCCTCCCTTCCCCGCCCACCAGTTACAAGGTTCTTATGGGATTGGCCAGTCGGCTGGGTGAGGGCAAACCCATTTCCCATGTGGCAGGAGCGTAGTGGCCTCTGAAATTGGAGCAACTTACCGCGTTGGTGCCATGACACCACCTGTGAAGAGAAGGGAAAATAGAGCCACTAAGCAGGAGGCAGCATGGTTTAGTGGACCTTTGGGGCCTTGGCTAAAAGCAAGGGTCTGGCAGAGTGCCGTGAAAAGAGGGAACAATGTTAGAGCCATGTAGGATGCTGTGCACTGAGATGAATGAAGGGAAAGGGGGAATCTCACGAGGCATCAATTTTCACTGGTGGGAGTGAGATGTGCTAGAAGAGACAGGGAAGAACCCTATTTTCAAGCCGCAGTTCTTGATTACGTCTCACGAGGTCTTCCCACCTGTCACCTTGTTTCCAAGTCCCCATTCCTGTTGGTCTCTGCCCCTTCACCTCTAGCCCCGAGAAATAACTATCCCTTCGGCATCCCTGGAGATACGTCTGAGCACCCCTTGGGTGGGAGAACGCGGCTCCAAGGTGCAGGCAGTAACCCAGGCCCAGCCTGGCCTCGTGGAAGTCGAGGGACTCGGCAGGTGAGAGCGACTGAACTGGGGGACCAGGCTGCTTTCAGAAGAGGGGGGCTTGGAGTCAGGCACTGGGGAGAATTTCCTGTTGTGGGCACCCTCCAGATTTCCCCCCTACTGATTGACCCCCAAAAATGAAACCCCACCATGTCTGTTAGATTCCCCTTTTGCAGCCTCCCATGCTCCCATATCTGGGGACTGGAAGCAGTTCAGGGTCCCTAACCCAGAGACCCCCCCAGTGTTCACCCCTCCCCCTACTCTCTCCCCACCAGCGGTACCTTTCCTCCTCCTCCGGCACAGGCAGATGAGAAGCAGCAAGGAGAGCAGCAACACGGCCCCGGCACATCCAGCCACCAGGGGCAGCCACAGGGGCCAGTCTGGAGAGGAGAAGGGGCTGGGTGAATGGCTCACCCATGAGCAATATTTTGTGCCCACTGCTAGAACACAGGAGCTGTCTTCTCTGGTCAGAAGTGGGAGCCACACTCTGAGACAGAAGTCCCACCAGACTATCTCTGACAAGGCAGGATCTGTCCCTGACCCCTCCATGTCCCATGCTCTGTCTCCCTGGCTGTGGTTTCTTGCCTAGCCAGTGGTTTGGTAGCATTTGTCCCTGCAGCAGGGTAAAGCCAGATGGGTGGGATCCAGGCAGGCACAGCTGATGTGTATCAGCCTGGGTTTAGATAGTGGTGGTGGTTCCCACCCAGCTTGAACCCACATCACAGCCACACTTGGGCTCTGACTCACCCTCCTGTAAGGGTACCCAACACCGAAGTGCTCGCTGACCCAAGTTAGATGGGTTTCTGTGGGGATGGCAGGAGGGGGCAGGACTTGGGTGGAAACTGGAGGGAGTGGCACTTAGTTGCCCGTGTAGACGTACCCTGAATGGAGCCTGGAGAAATGGTCACAGGGAAGATCAGATCCTGGCTCCTGCAGGACGGGATCCACCTCCCGCTCATGTTCACCTCGTACCCACATGTGAAAACCCCAGTGCTGTTCAGACTGGCCCATGGGAGGCTGAGCACAGAGCCGGAGCCGGGTTCCGTGCGGTTGATCTCAGACCCCAGATCCCCAGGAACGAACTCGACTCCATCCTTGTAGAAGTGAAACCTCCATTCACGGGCATCCCCGGGGGCCGTGCAGGTGAGAAGCAGGGGAAGCCCTTCTCCCACCACTGTAGATGGGGGAACCACACTCAGCACTGGCTGGGGAAGGGGATCTGTGGGGAACAGGAAAGAACAGAGACCAGCAGGAGATCCACAGTCCTCAGTGTGACAAGTAGCGGATATGCAAGAGGGTGATGTAGAGGGTGGGTGTGGGGAAGGGGCGGCTATACTGTATAATGGGCACTAGGGGGCGGCAGAGGGTGGGGCGGGGGAGGGGCGGCTATACTGTATAATGGGCACTAGGGGGCAGCAGAGGGTGGGAGGGGAAGGGCTGGCTATACTGTATAATGGGCACTAGGGGGCAGCAGAGGGTGGGAGGGGAAGGGGTGCCTATACTGTATAATGGGCACTAGGGGGCAGCAGAGGGTGGGGGTGGGGAAGGGGCGGCTATACTGTATAATGGGCACAAGGGGGCAGCAGAGGGTGGGGTGGGGGAGGGGCGGCTATACTGTATAATGGGCACTAGGGGGCAGCAGAGGGTGGGCGGGGAAGGGGCGGCTATACTGTATAATGGGCACTAGGGGGCAGCAGAGGGCGGGGCGGGGGAAGGGGCGGCTATACTGTATAATGGGCACTAGGGGGCAGCAGAGAGTGGGTGGGGGAAGGGGCGACTATACTGTATAATGGGCACTAGGGGGCAGCAGAGGGTGGGAGGGGAAGGGGCGGCTATACTGTATAATGGGCACTAGGGGGCAGCAGAGGGTGGGGCGGGGAAGGGGCGGCTAAACTGTATAATGGGCACTAGGGGGCAGCAGAGGGTGGGCGGGGAAGGGGCGGCTATACTGTATAATGGGCACTAGGGGGCAGCAGAGGGTGGGCGGGGAAGGGGCGGCTATACTGTATAATGGGCACTAGGGGCAGCAGAGGGTGGGAGGGGAAGGGGCGGCTATACTGTATAATGGGCACTAGGGGGCAGCAGAGGGTGGGGAAGGGGCGGCTATACTGTATAATGGGCACTAGGGGGCAGCAGAGGGTGGGCGGGGAAGGGGCGGCTATACTGTATAATGGGCACTAGGGGGCGGCAGAGGGTGGGGTGGGGGAGGGGCGGCTATACTGTATAATGGGCACTAGGGGGCAGCAGAGGGGGGTTGGGAAGGGGCGGCTATACTGTATAATGGGCACTAGGGGGCAGCAGAGGGGGGTTGGGAAGGGGCGGCTATACTGTATAATGGGCAGGGAATGCAGGGGTGGGGGAGGGGCTGACAATCAAACCCGATGGGCACCGGTGGTTTCCCTACCTGTTACATCTACTGGAACCGGGGGGCTGGGGGGTGACTGGAGGCGGCGCCCGTGGAGCTCTGTGCTGTACTCGCACCGGTAGCGCCCGCGTGTGCTGGGCGTGATAGTCAAGTTGCGCCGGGCCCCCAGCATCTCTGCACCCAGCTCCTCATCTCTCTGCAGCCAGTGGACCCGGGGCTCGTAGGGCCCAGCAGGGATGACACACTTGGCCGTCACCGTCTCCCCCGTCACGTAGTGCAGGTGGGGTGGGATGAGCTGCAGGGACGGGGCAGCCAGTGCCGGGAACACGGGGATGGAGGCGGGGTCGCTGGTGTAGGAGGGCACCGGCCGCCCCTGGATCTGCTGCTCGTAGATGCAGAAGAATGACCGGGTGGCGTTTCTGGTGCCATTGGCTTGGAGATCCAGCTGCCACGTCGAGGTGTTTCCCGGCTGGTGTCCAATCACCGTCCCGCTCTGGTAAAACCCGAACCGCTCCGGGGAGGCCGTGGGGGGAGCCGAGCAGCGAATCTCCACCCTCTCCCCAGCCACGTAGGCTGGATAGTCTGGATACAGCGACACCGAGGGCTTCGGTGGATAATCTGGGGGGGGGGGAGGAGTCTCATTCTCAACCTCTTGCTCAAAGGTCTGCAAACAGCTAGTGGGGACATGGGGCCAGTTGTGTCTGTGACCCTCCCAACTCTTGCCAGAGGCCAGTCCAGGGCATCCCCCATTCTCCCCACTGGTCAGAAGCCTTCTCCTCATGGGCAGCCTCCAATGAGCCCAGCCCAGCACACACCCGCTTTGTTCCCCTGCCTCCCCTGGGCTCCATCGCTGGCCCCCTCCCTGCCCACCTCCATCAGACCCTGCTTGGCCAGCGATTTTGGCTGAACAGCCCAGCTCCCCCAGTCTCCTCTCCTGGGACCGGCTCTCCGTGCCCAACCCCAGCTGCAGGAAGGATCTGGCGTCTCCCACAGGGGCTTTGGCTTTCCCAGGGGAGAAGCAGTTGGGTTGTCTTTCCCCTCCCAGACCTGGTCACATTGTACTTCTGGGAGGGCTCACTGGGGAGGTAGAAGAAGCAGTGGTGTAGAAGATGGGGCAGGCAATGGGGCTCCAAGTGATGGGTTTCAGGGGATGCAGTAGGACAGGACACAGGGTGACTTGGGGATGGGGTGCAGGAGCACAGGGATGTGGGGGTTATGGGCAGGGTGCAGGGAGATGGGTGTACAGGACCCAGGAGATGAGGGGGTGATGGACAGGATGTGGGGAGATGGGGTGTAGGATCATGGGCATGTGGGGGGATGGGCAGGATGAGGGGAGATGGGGTGTAGAGGACCCAGGAGATGAGGGGGTGATGGACAGGATGTGGGGAGATGGGGTGAAGAGGACCCAGGAGATGAGGGGGTGATGGACAGGATGTGGGGAGATGGGGTGAAGAGGACCCAGGAGATGAGGGGGTGATGGACAGGATGAGGGGAGATGGGGTGTAGAGGACCCAGGAGATGAGGGGGTGATGGACAGGATGTGGGGAGATGGGGTGTAGAGGACCCAGGAGATGAGGGGGTGATGGACAGGATGAGGGGAGATGGGGTGTAGAGGACCCAGGAGATGAGGGGGTGATGGACAGGATGTGGGGAGATGGGGTGTAGAGGACCCAGGAGATGAGGGGGTGATGGACAGGATGAGGGGAGATGGGGTGTAGAGGACCCAGGAGATGAGGGGGTGATGGACAGGATGTGGGGAGATGGGGTGTAGAGGACCCAGGAGATGAGGGGGTGATGGACAGGATGTGGGGAGATGGGATGTAGAGGACCCAGGAGATGAGGGGGTGATGGACAGGATGAGGGGAGATGGGGTGTAGAGGACCCAGGAGATGAGGGGGTGATGGACAGGATGTGGGGAGATGGGGTGTAGAGGACCCAGGAGATGGGGTTCAGGATGTTGGGGGGTACGGATATAAGCCAAGTGAGTCAGACTAATCAGAACACCCGGGGCCAATGAAGAACCAGCTGAGACTGCTCAGAAGGCTCCCTTTCTGGTAGCTCAGTGTGGCAAGATGTTTGAGGGGAGGAGAAGCCGTGGTGAATCTGGGAGGACCAAGCACAAGCAGGTACCAAGAGGAAGAACCTGTGGTAAGGAAGGTGGTGGAGAAGTAGCCCAGGGATTCATAGCTGTCACACAGCTATCACCAGAGACATTACAGGCAGGTGTTATCACGGGATCCTGAGGCTGGAACCTAGCGTAGCGTGTGGACTCGGGGTCCTCCCCACCATTCCACTACTGAAAAGAGACTGGCTTTGGTACATGGGTTTGTCCTGCCCTTTACGCCTAGATGGGACCACACTTTGGTTTCCTCTCTTTTTCTTGTGCTGGCCAATGAGGAGAGCCGCTCAACAACCAGCAAGCCAGGGTCTAAACTGAGGGCTGATGTGAGCCTGGGAGGCAAGTCATCTGCCAGAAAGCGTGTGACCCACCCAGGTTACGGAGAGCGGAACAGAACCATACGTGGGGTCTCTTTGGAACACGCCCAGCTGTGTCCGGAGGGTTGGTGCCAGCTCACAACTCACCCATGACCGAGATGGAGACCGGCTGGCTCTCCCGGGATCGGACCCCCCATTGGGACGGCTGTATCCAGTAGGCGCAGGTGTACGAGCCGGAGTCCTCCGGACCCGCGAGGCGCAGGGCAAGCGTGTTGCTGCTTCCAGGCAAGATCGTCTTTCCGCCATCCCTGAAGAACTGGAATCCAACTGCCCGGTGAGCGCCAAGAGGCTCCAAACACGTGAGGCTGACCGTCTCTCCCCGGAGGTACACAGTATACTGTTGATGCAGGGAGAGGGTCGGGGCTCCAGGGGGTTCTGAAAAAGACAAGCCACGTCCATGGTTCAGGGAAAAGAGGATCAGATCCAGAGACACCGGACGGGCTGTGACATCCCCGAGAGCCCCCAGCCCTCTGGCTGCAGCCCCCAGCTGAGATGCCAAAGCTGCCCATGGGGGCCTTGAGGCAGTGAGCAGGGGCCCCTGGCAGGCGACTTGTTCACTCAGCCCTGGTGACAAAACAAATGCCAAGGTGAAATACAAACCCTGCTCAGTGGGGCGGTGCAGGAACAAACACCACAGCTGCCATGGGGTGCTGGAGCTGAGCTTTTCAAGGGCCACCATGGGCCAAATGCTGCCATCACTGGCTTGGCTCTCAGGAATTATTATCCCCACACCTTCCATGGCTTGGCCAGTCCCAGTCACTGTATTCAGTTAAAGGGAGTCTGCGGTGGGTGGGAGGCTGTGTGGCCCCGTCACAGGTGCATGCCTGGGCCTTGCCTGGTTCCTGCCCTTTGGATACTGCCATCCATAGAAGGGGGACTGTGTGGAGGGAGAGTTAGCTAGGGAGAAGGGAGTGTATGGAGAGAGATACAGGGATGGATGGATGGATGGATGGATGGATGGATGGATGGATGGAGTGGGCAGAGTGGGTTGGTTGGTTGGATGGATAGTGTGGGTAGAGAGGGATGAATGGTTGGTTGGAGAGTCAGAGAGGGTTGGTTGGATGGATGGAGTGGGCAGAGAGGGTTGATTGGCTGGTTGGATGGATGGATGGATGGATGGATGGAGTGGGCAGAGAGGGTGGGTTGGTTGGATGGATGGATGGAGTGGGCAGAGAGGGTTGATTGGTTGGATGGAGGGATGGATGCAGTGGGCAGAGAGGGTTGGTTGGTTGGATGGATGGATGGAGTGGGCAGAGAGGGTTGATTGGTTGGTTGGTTGGATGGTGGGATGGATGGATGGAGTGGGCAGAGAGGGTTGGTTGGATGGATGGAGTGGGCAGAGAGGGTTGATTGGTTGGATGGAGGGATGGATGGAGTGGGCAGAGAGGGCTGGTTGGTTGGATGGAGGGATGGATGGAGTGGGCAGAGAGGGCTGGTTGGTTGGTTGGATGGATGGAGTGGGCAGAGAGGGTTGGTTGGTTGGATGGATGGAGTGGGCAGAGAGGGTTGGTTGGTTGGATGGAGTGGGCAGAGAGGGTTGATTGGAGGGATGGATGGATGGAGTGGGCAGAGAGGGTTGGTTGGTTGGATGGATGGTATGGGTAGAGAGGGTTGGTTGGTTGGATGGAGTGGGCAGAGAGGGTTGGTTGGTTGGTTGGATGGATGGAGTGGGCAGAGAGTGTTGGTTGGATGGATGGAGGGATGGATGGATGGATGAAGTGGTCAGAGAGGGTTGGTTGGATGGATGGATGGTGTGGGTAGAGAGGGTTGGTTGGTTGGATGGATGGTGTGGGTAGAGAGGGATGGATGGATGGTCAGGCAGATGAATGGATGCATGAGCAGGAGGATGGATGGACGGACGGACAGGCAGGTAGGCAGGCGGATGGATGGGTAGCTGTAGATTTACATTATTTTGCTTCAAAATGTTTTGTTGAATCTACATTTCTGGGTGGGGAAAAAACTCTTGTTAATAAATTCCCAGCCAGCTCTAACTTCTTCCATCCTTAGTCCCAACTCCATGGGATCAGCTGCTTCAATCCTTCTCTATTCCAGGCTGTCTTGTGGCAGTTCCTCAGAAACACCACAGCTAACCAAACCCTTTCCTATAGCGTCCTTCCATCTAGCTTGGGTCTTCTCTGCCTTCTACTCCTCTTTCCTAAATATTCTCCCGATCTTCGTTTTGCCCACCCAAACCACCCAACCCATGCATCCCTCAGTTTTTACATAGTTGCTACCATCGGCACACTTCTCCTAATCTGCTCGTTCCAAGCGCGACCCAGTCTCCCAATTCCAAGCGTCCCTCTTAACATCTTCATTTCCACTGCGTTCAAGATCTGCCTGTTTAGTCCATACCTCCAGCATTGGGAGCTACAAAATTACCTGCCTGTTTCTTACCTCGTCAATCTTACTGTTCAACTTGAGAGGAGTTCTTCTCACGCCAGGCACACTGGTTATTTCTCTCCATTTAGCCCGGGCCTTTCCTGTTCCCTTTTGTCATTAAGTTCACCCCCCTCCTACCATGCCTACCTGCCCTACGGCAATACAAATAATCAATAGTAGCAGGCCAAGAGAGGCATATTTTTAAATGGCCCAGGCACCAATAGCATTACAAAATGAAGCAAGACCAGGAGCTTTCATAATTCAGAACAGTGATACTCAGACCTCAGTGGTTTAAGAACCAAATTAGCACCCAATATCTCCCGAGTCATCTGAATTCATTGTTCCATTGAGTCTCACCACAAAATGACTGAGCAAGTATCATTGCTGTAGCTACTACAGTGGCTAATAGCATAGTAGAAGCTTCCTGACTGGTTAAGAATTGAGACTGAGACTGAATTATTCACCGAAGTATTTTAAGATCACATCCTGCCAGAAGACACATTAAAGAGCCGTTTGTGGCTCCTGAGCCTCTGTCGGAGTATTGCTGATTTAGATGAATCCTGGTAGAAAAACGTTCCTCCAGCTATTTACATGAAAATGGCTGTTGACCCAAATTAACCTTTTCACACACAGAGTCATTGTGACCCAACTGTTGTTCGATGAAACCAAACTTTGAACTTGTTTGGCAAAAAAATCCAGCAAAGTAACTGAAGGTTTTTTGGACACCAGTCGTTTGAACTGAGAACGTTGACACGGGGCGGGAGGGGTCAGATTTAAGTAGAAAAAGAGCAACATTGTGGCTGGAACTTTTGGGGGGATGACAAAGGGAATTGGTGTCAACATTTCACATCAGATCCACTTGGCGTTTCCCAAACAGCCCCGGTGGTGACCCCAGGAGAAAGAGCCCAAGACCACAACAGTGGAATACACTGAATCACCTGGCAAGTGGATGGAGAGGGGAGAACTCAGTCTGGACTCCACCTTCCTCCCGGAGACGTCTATCTGGTAGCTACAGGTGTAGGAGCCGGCAGAGCGGGGGTCGGACGTGTGGAGCTGGAACTGGGCCCCCTGCGAGGAGGGGGTGTATTCCAACTGTACCAGCTTTCCATTCTTGAAGATTTGGAAGGTGGGCGATATGTAGCTCCCACGGGGTGAGCACACGACGGTGACAGAGTCATACCAGAGGCCGTTGGCAGTGGCAGAGAGGGACGGGGCTACCGGATGATCTGTGAGGAAGAATGAAAGGGGAGAAAGCAGGATGTGCCTGAGTGAAGGCAGAAATAGCAGAGGTGGTGACAGGGCCAATGGTAAAGGCATTGAGCAGGGTTAGGCTGGGAAGCAAGATTCTTGGGTTCCATATGTGGCTTTAGGAGGGAAGAGCAGAGGTGGCTGGGGGTCAGGACTCCTGGGTCCTTTCTCCAGTTCTGGGAAGGCAATGAGGTGTTGTGATTGTGGTGGGGGCTAGGAACCTGGACTTTGGGGAACTATTCCTACTCCTAGAACACCCCCTGCAGGTCTTAGATCCACAATTCGAGAAGGATGGGGAGTACTTGGAGGTGGTTCATGGAAGAGCCAGGAGACAGATCAGGGGACCAGAAAATGGGCCTTGTTCACTGAGTCTAAGGCCAGATGGGACCCCTGTGACCTCTGGCCTCAGCCTCTGTAAAGCTCCTTCAACCTGGAACCAAACCAGCCACCGACGGCTCAGCCAGGCTCAGGCAATCTACAGACCACCTCAGCACCAGCTCCGGTACGGAAGGAATCTCTAGAGCGGAAGCAAGTTCAGACTTTCCAAGGCTGAGGGGCGACTGGACCCCACCTAGAAGCATCTCCTGTGACCACAGAGATTTGGTACCAACGGGCACTTCAGTGTAGTAGGCAAAGTTCCACCAGGACATGGTGGACGGAGGCTGCAGCTGGATAAATACAGACCGGGAAGGAGGTGGGACGTTTTTACCAAGAAGGCTGGAACAATGAGCCCCCTTTTGCAGTGGGTTCCCCATCCCTGTCTCTTTGCAAATCAGGCTGGCTCCCTAGAAGTCCTGTCCTAGCTCACAGGGGATGCCGGTAGGGACAGTCAATGGAGCAGGGACGAGAGGATCACGGGGTCCCTTCCCCATGTGCTTCTGGGAAATGGATTTCATTGGTTCAAGGGGGTGGCTGGTTTTGAGGAGCAGGTGGAGACAAGTGTAGGAGCCCCAAGGTGAAAGGGAGCAGGGTGGTGACCCTCCACTCAGCTGAGAGGCTAAGGTCTTGGGCAGGGAATCCCCTAGGAGCAGGAGAAAGGGGACTCACCCATCATTGGTACCGGCACAGGCTGGCTGCGTGCAGAGTAGAGGTTCTTCCCATCTTTCACGGCCCAGTACTCACAGCTGTACGCCCCGGCCTTCCCCGGTGCCGCCGTCAGCACCAGCCAGGGCCCCATGGATGGGCCGGTGCTTTCACTAAAGACCCGCTCTGCTCGCTGATTGTAGAACTGGTAGCTGCTCACCGCCAGCCCCTGGGGGGCCGAGCATCTGAGGGTGACACGCTCCCCTGGGACATACACAGGGTACTGGGGGTCCACACTGACTGTGGGGACCGGCAGGGGTGCTGAGGAAGGGAAGAGAGATGCAGGAGAAGTTACACTCCCCCAGCTAGGGGCTACACCCCAATTCCTGCCCCTTAGCTAAAGCCAGAGCCCTCTTGACTCCCTAACCCTGCCCCACAAGACATCGGTTGACTGCCCCACAGCTCTGGCTGAACTCTCAGCCCCAGAGTTAGAGCAGGTGCCAAGATCAGCTCTGGAGGGCACCATGTCCCATCTGGCCACGCTCTGTGTATCTGGCTCTGTGGGGACCAGTTCACCTGGGATGGCCCCAGGGAGGCGCTGAGACTGGACAGAGGAGCCAAGTGCGGGTGGGGAGACCGTGGCTAGGAAGAGAGATTTTCCTTGGTGCGCCCCCCACCCAAGGCATCTCCCACCCTGGCCTGCAGGCAGCGCTGCCCGGCATCTGGAGTAGGGGGGTCAGGGTTAGGCTCATGTCTGTCTCTATTGTTGGGGTGCTTGCAAAGCGGTCTCTGAAAGGGGCCTGGTTTTAACAGGAGTTCAGCTCTATCCAGGAATCCAGCCCCTCTCTAGGAGTCCAGGGGACCCCAGAGAACTGAAGCCTCCCCCCACCCATCACCCTCAATTCAGGGAGTATTCTGGGAGCTGAGCGGAGAGGCAGGGCCAGGGGGGTCCCTTCACATAGTGCCGGGGACCCCAATTGTGAGAAGCCAGGCACACAAGATGCTGGAACCAGTGTCCCCAGTCTGGTCCCATTCACAACCCTACGGACCCTCCAGCCCCTCTGCACTGGGGTGGATTTAGAGACAGCACCCCCAAGAGCCATTCTCTGACCCAACCAGACAGGGACACACCCTCGACCACAAGGCCAGGCTAGAAAATGAACTAGAGGGGGACCCACCTCCACAGACAGCTGGGGCCTGTGTGGGGACTGGGTCCCTCCTTACCTGCGGGGAACACCGGCTGGGGCAGGATCTGGAGAGCAGCTGATGAAGAGAAGAGACGGGGTGTGAGGAAGTGGGGAGTTTGGGGGGTTCAAAGAGGGGTGTTGTGTACAGGGGGGCGCTCAGTGCCTGGTAGTTTCTGGTTGAATGTGACAAAGGTGGGGAGTTTGTGGTGTCAGAGAACAGCCCAGAACTGGAGCTGTGGGGTCTGGGACCCTGGTGACCTCAGCCCTACTCAGAGGACACGGCCGGTTCTGACCAGATGACAGACAACGGGCTGAGAAAGGGACCCCAGCAACCGGCCCAGCTGATCCCAGCGAGGGGAGAACATTGGACGGGGAGGGAGGAGGAGAAGAGGGGCCAGGTGACCCTCTTATCTGGGGAGAAGACAATGGCCGGGGAGGGGCTGTTGCTGGGGGTATTGGAGGCTGTGCTGGGAGACGGGGGTGTTTTGGAGGGGACCGAGAGGAGCAGGCAGAGCTCAGCTAGCTACAGGGGAGACTAATGTGTGGGCTGAAGGACCAGGCCTACAAGCCTGATAGACCCGGTGCTGTGTTCAGCGCTCAATAAAACCTTCTGTTTTGTGCTGGCTGATAGTCGCTGTGGTCTAGAGAACAGGGTCCTTCTGGGAGGGGAGGCCCCAGGGGTCCAGAGGGAGGGGGCTCACGATGGAGACAGGTGGCTGAAAGCCCCGAGAGTTGCCATCCTGGAGGGGTGGATCCCCGGGTAAGGGTTGCTGGACTGGAGTGGACTCCCTGAGAAGGGGCTGCCGCACTGGAGAGGGGGGTTCTGCCCGGGAGCCGAGGGGCCAAGTGTGGATACGTGTGAGCTGTGACATGGGGAGTGAGCGTTCTGGGGAGTCCGTGGGAGGGACGGAGCTGGGGACCAGGGAATGGAGTTTAGGGCCACACAGGGACGGGTGGTCGAAGTTCATCATCTGTTTCCCTCACGGTGAGTGACAGACAGACAGAAAACGGAAAGAAAAGACCAGGTGACTGATAGGCAAGCAAGGCCCCTGGCAAGTGGCCATTGAGAATCTACTAGCTGAAGCCTGAGACTCCGCATTCT
Source organism: Pelodiscus sinensis (assembly GCF_052426305.1). Lineage (NCBI taxonomy): Eukaryota > Metazoa > Chordata > Testudines > Trionychidae > Pelodiscus > Pelodiscus sinensis. The sequence continues at coordinate 1,848,367 of NC_143081.1, read as the reverse complement.
TACCCTCAACCGAGAAAGGTCCCAAAACTGAACCCCAAAGGCTGGGAAGTGCTGGACGCCCCACCAGGCCGGGGCTGAACGGAGACTGGAGATGGACCCCGGAGAGAAGTGGCCCCATGGAGCTGGAGGAGGAAGAGAGGGGGACACACGCGGGGAAGGAGACAGAGGCGGCGGGAGAAGTGCAGGGTCGCTCACCCAGTAGACAGAGGAGGACTCGGAGCTCCATGCCGGGTTTAGCAGGATGCAGCTGCCGGGTGAATCTGTTCCTTCCACGGGATCTGTAAATAGCCACCGAGCTCTATGAATATCTGAGGTCGTCTCCCCTGGCGTATGAAGTGAGACACTTCCCCAAACTCTGCATGTTCAAAAGAGGAACCAGCCCCGGGGGCGGGCCAGCCTGAGAGGAGCAGAGATTGGTGGCGATGAAGGACACTCAAGACCTTCTGATCCCTGGGGGGCCCTGGCATCCGGGCCGGAGAAACCTGGTGGGTGGAAACAGGAATGAGAGAGGAAAGAGGGGACTGAGAAGCAAAGAGGAGGGTGAAGAGCCAGGCTGCCCCACAAATAGAGATGAAGGGGACAGAGAAAAACCCAGACAAGGGGGTGAGCGAGTGGGTGACGGAGCTGGAGAAAGGGGGACGCAAGGGGGAAGGAAGATGGAGAAGAAGAGGTGATGCCTGCAGAAGAGGAGAGATGCAGATGGAGAGAGCGAAAGAGGTGCAGGGGGAGTTACTCACCTCATACAGGGAGACACATTTAGCCCTGTGCTGGTGGGACCAGTCTGAGCTTAAGAGATGCTCCACCAACCCCTGGCTCCCTATTCCCCTCTGATCACAGCCAGAGGAAGTGCCACCTATGGGACACAATCAGGTCCCCGCCCCAACATAAAGGCACCACACCTTGAGCACCACGGCCAGACCTAAAGGCTCCCAGCATGCATTGCAATCACTCTGCAGGGCCCCAGCCAATAGCAGCAAAGGAGGTCAGCAAAGGAGCCCTGGCGATATGGGGTAACCAGGTAACACTTCTTCACACAGCGTGTAGTCAACCTGTGGAACTCCTTGCCAGAGGAGGCGGTGAAGGCTAGGACTATAATAGAGTTTAAAGAGAAGCTGGATAAATTCCTGGAGGTTAGGTCCATAAAAGGCTATTAGCCAGGGGATAAAATGGTGTCCTTGGCCTCTGTTTGTCAGAGGCTGGAGAGGGATGGCAGGAGACAAATCGCTTGATCATTGTCTTTGGTCCACCCTCTCTGGGGCACCTGGTGCTGGCCACTGTTGGCAGACAGGATACTGGGCTAGATGGACCTTTGGTCTGACCCAGTACGGCCGTTCTTATGTTCTTAGCTCCACACTCCATCCACAAACATGCCGGGGACCCGGCCCGTCACTGACAGAGAGGACAGTGCCCCCCATGAGTCCTCCCTGTGATCCCCACAGCACAGGGCCCCACTGGCACATGGGGTCAGCGCTGACTCAGAACAGAGCGGAAGAGACCCAGAGCTCTCAGGCGGACACCGTGTGGGCAGGGGCCAGACGTGACCCAGCCTCCAGCACTGCAGAGCTGCAGAGCCCTGTGGCCATCTTGGGGCCATTGCATCCTCTCTCAGTCCCCCAGAGAGGTGACCGTATCTTTGTTCTTCGACCTTTGCAGAGAGATGGACGAGGTGTCTCTCCTCCCCGGTCCTCTGCCCCACACACCCTCCCCTTTCCTACCACCCCCTGCAATCTAGCTGAGAAATATCCCCCAAGCAACCCCAGAGAGAAAGGGCAGCCACCGAAGGGCCCTGATGTCCGGGGATAGCTGCCAAGACTCCGCTACCAGACTGCTCCCCTAAACACCCCTCTGTGCTCAACATCCCTGACCCTCCCCCTTTAGACTCCGACAGGCCTCAAATTCCTCAACTTCCATCAGCCCCTCTTCCAGTCCTCTCCAAAGCTCAAGCGAGCCCCTTGGTGTCCCGGCAGGGCTGTTATATCTGCCACTGGCTGATTCTTAATATAGCACCCAACGGGGATGCATGTGCTGAAAGCCATTGGACGTATGCCTGACACAAAGGGCACAGCTCAGTGCACGGTGGGATGTTCTGCTCCCGCCTCAGCCAGACAAAGAAACACACCCAGGGACCCCTCTTGTAAACACGGATACACGCCAGTTACATATTCTGCCTCCCCCCTTTTACCTTGTATCTGTTGGTTCCATCCAGTTATGTCCATCCATTTCGCTGTTGTGTGACCTCATCTTTCGGTGTGTCCTTAGCACATCTTTGGGGAGTGTGTTTACCCCATAACCCTGCACTGAGCTGATCTGGCCTGTGTTTGTATGCGTCTTCTGTGCCTAGCAGCTCTTAGCAATGTTTGTGCTTTTGCAAACCTAGCACCGTTCTTACCCTCTTCCTGCTTTGACTTTTTCTCACCTAGGTTGGACTTTAGCTCATGTCTTAAGCCTTATACCAGGACCCATCTTTTAGTGTGTCAGCTTATCCTGTGTGATTAGAGAGACCCCAGCACATTCCCGATAAAATGTGCCCTCTCCTAGGCTACATCTAGACTGCATGGCTTTTTGGGGGTACCAGAGGTATCCCCAAAGTGCAATGCTGCATCTAAAGAATGTGTCCACTTCTTTGAAAAAATTTCAAAAGAATGGATGCACTCTTTTGCCATCCCTGTACATCTCATTCTACGAGGTATTTGGCTGTGTAGAAGTGCCAAATTTCAAAAGACCGTCTTCTGAAAGTAAATCGAAAAAAAGATATGCAATTTGCATACCACAAATTATGTATCTTTTTCCGATGTAATGTGTAGACGTAGCCTTCCACAGTACGAGAAGATGAAGTTTGTTACTCCTTTAAGGGACTACTATGCACACAACTTCCTACCCCAGACGGAGTAGCTGAGACAGTTCAACAGGACTTGGACTAAAAGTTTATTAAGGGCAAAGACAGCGATGTGACAAGAGTACGAGTCATGCAGAGCCCAGCCCAGACATGGTTACATGAAAAAATTACACAAAAAAATGTTGACTAGCATCTAACTTAGCAACATACATGTACTGATCACACGTCCTCTCACTGCGGGCTTTCAGAAGTCTGGTGGAGCAACTTGCTGAGGACTGGAGACCTCTCTAACACACCGACATCTGCTTCCTTAGTCTCTTCAGATTCTCTCTCTGCCCTTTGGCTTCAGTGTAAGACGTACTTTGGGGTGTCTGTCCCCAATTTGTAAGATTTTTCCATCCCTCTCTTAAAAGACGTGTCTAGCTGATATCCAAGAGCTAAAGAGTCTACGGGGAAGATGTTTCTTGTTGTTTTTTCACCTCTTTGGTCTCCCTTTGCCCTCTCTTCCTGTTGAACGACTCTGTTTGCCGCTCCAATGGAAATTAAGAAAACCCCTTTATTCCAAACAGACCTGTTTGTGAACTTCTCTCTGGGCATGGCTGGGAAGTTTGGCACAGGTGTTAGTAGCATCAGTTCAGGAAATCTTATAACTCTGCATTAGATGGAAGCAAATAGGTGTGCCAGATCATGGAATCGTAGAGCTGGAAAAGAGCCCTCAGGAGTCATCAAGTCCAGCTCTCTGCCCAAGGAAGAACCAATCCCAACTCAATCAACCCAGCCAGGGGTTGGTCAGGCTGAGACTTACACACCTCTAGGGATGGAGATTCCACCCCCTTCCTAGGGAACCCATCCCAGTGCTTCCCCACCCGCCTAGGGAAAGGTCGATGGGCATTCTGAGTATCAAAAGTGACTGGGCAGTCAAGTATAACTGAGGGAAGGGTGGTCTGCCTTGAGAAAGGAAAGGGACCGTGGACATCAGAGCAGTGTTTCTTAAACTTTTTAAGACCAAGGAACACCAAACAGTATTTTTTTTAAATGAGGAACGGCTTCGGCCGTTATTTCAAAATTATTTCGAAATAACAGAATTGCTGTGTAGATGCTCACATAGTTATTTCGGAATAACGGCCGTTATTCTGAAATAACTTTGCTCTGTAGACGCACCCTCTGTGGGTACCGGCAGGCCTCTGACTCCGGGGTCAGCTACGAGAGACTGCAGCTTGTTTTTCTCTTTTCTTTTTCAAGCTCGTTTGGGGCAAAAGAACTTGGGGTACCCCTGGGGGCAGATTCAAGTGTTCACCCCTGGTTTTTTAGGGATCAAAAAGCACTTGGTGGTGGCAGAAAATGCCCCAACATCTGTGTATTAGGATTCTGGGGGGAAGTTTTTATAACCAGCGCCTGTAGAGGCAAGAGTTTGAAGCTCACTTGTGGGCCCCACTTTCACTGAAGGTGGGGAACAGCCATGACAACACCTCAGACAGCTCCCCAACATGTCCTCAGTCTGGATGAGATTGTTGCCTGCACTCTACAGCCAGCAGTGGTAGAGGAGGAAGATGAGGCTGTTGATGAGGAAGAAGGATCCACCAATTGCCAGCTTTAGGGTCAATGGGAAAGAGATCCCTGGGGCTGTGGAAAAAGGAGAATCACCCATGAATTCTCAAGTAGCCTAGAAGTCCTCTAAACCAGGAGAGAGAGAGAGAGAGAGAGAGAGAGATTCCACCCTGACACTTCACCCTACAGCTCAGTGTTTCTTAAACTTTTTAAGACCAAGGAACACCAAACAATAATTTTTTATGAGGAAATTAATGGATTTTTTGTTGAGCAGAAAAAAAAACAGGTCGGGGGGAAAAAAGGTCAGGGGAAAGTTATTGTGGAAAAAAGTCACCTACCCCTTTAAGGGCGGCCATTTTGAATTCTGTTGTTCTCCATGGCACACCTCCAACTGCCTTGCAGCACACCAGTGTGCCGCGGAGCACGGTTTAAGAAACACTGCTATAGCTGGACTTTTTATGCCCATTGGATACTCAAAACACATGCATATACATTAGGTTCTACATGGGGTGTTGGTCTCCCCACCAGGAGATCAGTGGTGTGAGGGTGGCTGGTTATAGATAGGAAAGCAGATTGGAAGTCAGGAAAGACTCACCCGATATCTGGACATTCCTGGGGCCCGTCACAGCCTGGCCCTTGGACGACGGGACCCATTTCCTGCTCATGTTCTCCTTGAATGCAGAAGTGAATTTCCCAGGGCTGTTTGCAGACGTGGTACGGGGCTCCGGGGTGCTGATCTCAGACACTGTGTCCGCAGTGCTGAGTTCAGCTCTGCCCTGATAGAAGTGAACTGGCTGCTCACCGGGACGCTCAGGTGCTACGTAGGTGATGAGCCGAGGGAGCTCTTTTCTAAAATGGTGGGAAGGACGGGTTATCCGAACCAACGGCGACAGAGTGGGAGCTGCAAAGAGGAGGTAGGAGACAGCTTAAGTCATTGACTCAGTCCCCTGCCCTCATGGTGGGACCAAGCACCCTCTAGATCAGTATTTTTAAGACCGTGGAACACAAAACAATCTTTTATGCAGAACACTGGGGAAAGCTGTTGAGCAAAAAAGAAAAAATGGTCATGGCCCCTTTAATTGTCATATACGTTGTCCCAACTGAGCTTCCGTCCCCGCCAGGGAAGAAAAAAAATTTAAAACAGGCCGCAGTGCACCTCCGACTGTCTCGCGGCACACTGGTGTGCTGCAGCACACAGTTTAAGAAACACTGGTCTAGATCAGTGGTCCCCAGCACAGTGCCCACGGGCACCATGGTGCCCGACAGGGCATTTATGTGCATCTGCCTAGTCGGGGCCGTGGCATGGGATAGTCGGAGGAGGACGGGCCGCATGCACTGTGGGGCCGAACTCGTGCCGTGACGAAGCGTGGGAAGGCGCCAGCAGAGGGAGAACCTGCTGGGGAGCGCAGTGGGGAAGCCGCGGGAGCAGGTCAGCTGGTCAGAAGTGGTGAAATGGTTGCAGTGGGGGGTGCAGGTGCACTTGGCATGGGGTCGGCCAGCCGGGCGATGCAACGGGATGAAGTCACCCACCGGTGCGGCGCCCGCCACCCAAAAAGTTTGGGGACCACTGCTTTAGATCATCCCTGATAGATGCCTGCAATGTGGGGAGAGAATCCAGGGGTCAGAGCCTCACCTGACACTGGTATGGTGATGGCGTTACTCTCCCCCGACACAACCTCCTGTCCGGCCTCCCACCTCCAGGACTGACAGGTGTAGGTGCCGTCATTCCCCGCCTGCACGGTGAGCTCCATCTGGGCAGTCCCACTGGCTGCTGGCCTCTCTGCCAGGGTCTGGTCCCTTCTGTGCTGGTGGAACCTGAACCCCGCCACCGCCTCGCCATGGGGGGCTGAGCAGGTGAGGGAGACCTTCTCTCCGGGCAGATACGCAGGCAGCTGGGGGTGCAGAGTGAGCGTGGGGGCCAGCAGAGGAGCTGCAAGAGAGAGAAAGAGGTCAGTGCAGGCGGGCAGCCTCCTGAGAAAGAAGAGAGGTGGATATGGGGAGTTTAATCATCCTCTGGGATGGGGTGCACTATACACAAAGCCCTGTACTGGAGACTTCAGTGCCCGTCCCACAAAAGGAGCAGTGGAGAGGTCCTCCAATGACGCTAAAGTGGCTGCAGGAGAAGCAACCAATCTGAGCCCAGGACTGCCATAAAAAAGGAGCTGGCTCCTAAGACCAAGTAGGGACTGAGCCACGGGGGAGGAGCCCTAAGGATGCAGTCCCATACCAGGGCTGGACTACTAAAAGACCGAAGCCCAGAGAGGGCTAGAGGCACATCACTAGAAGAGTACTGAGAGAGGCCGCAGGGGACTGTACACCCCGGAAGGGTCCTTTCTGGTTAACAAGCAGACAGTGTGGGATTTGGCCGGAGCACTGAGTTACTAGGAAAACCATCTGAGAATCACCTTGATGAAGCAAAACCTCATCTTCCTCTCCCAGCTGGGAGCTGAGCACCTCAGGGTGATGGAAGTTCCAGGGGTGAACTTGGGGATAGCCGCAAAGTTGGCCAAAATGTTTCAAGGAGCACTGAAGCTCCTAAAGAAAGACAGTAGGGGGTTATCCCTTCGATGACCCCACACACACACTGCTACAGAGCTGCCCCCACCTGATTGCAGGAGTTGGCTGATACGTCCAAAGGACGACAAAGCGCAAGTTGATTAGCTGTCACACCATGCTTCCCACCATGGTCACAGACGATCTTTTCCCATCCAAATAGATTTCCTCTGGGGAACATCAGCTCTAGAGTCACCCACTTTTCCTGGACTGATGTCTCCCCCCTTTTTTCTTGACAGGAGCAGAAAAACCATCCGTGAACCCAACAGGCCGATGTGAGCTCAGCCTCTTTGGAGGTAGTGAACTTAAAAATCCCTGCAGCACCTTCCAGACCAACAACGGTGCTGCAGGACCATTCGTAAGTTTTTCCAGTTACAGACTAAACTCAGCTGCCCCTGTGAAGCTTTTAAAAATTCCTGGGCATCTCCAGGGAGCGGGACTGGGAGCTGCTGGGTGACATGTCTAGGGACTCCAGATGGGGCCTACCAGGCCAGGTTTGGTCTGACAAAGCTCAAGGAGTTTGCCAGCAAGGCCAAGAGATTGGAACGTCAGAAGGGGGCAAGACGCATTTCAGCAATGCCAAAGATCTACCTTGATAAGGAGAGCATCAAGGTCACTTAGTGCATAGAATCCCAGGGCTGGAAGAGCCCTCAAGAGTCATCAAGTCCAGCCCCCTGCCCAAAACAGAACCAATCCCAGCCAAGGCTTGGTCAAGTCAAACCCCCTAGAGACGGAGATTCCACCTCCTCCCTAGAGAACCCATCCCAGTGCTTCCCCACCCGCCTAGGGAAAGAGTGGGCCCTCCCTTGAAAAAATCAGCTGTCCTGGACAGAAGCTCTGGGATGGTCCAGAGTGATCACACTGCAATGACTGAGCATGTTACCTCAACTACCCCATGTTCACTATTCTGCTCCCACCTTCCTTTGGCACAATGTTTCTTCAACTTTTTAAGACCGAGGAACACCAAACAATAATTGTTTTTAATGAGGAATACCAAAGGTTTTTTGTTGAGCAAAAAAAAAAGTTGAGGGAGGGAAAGGGTTAAGGGAAAGTTATTGGGGGGAAAAAAAAGGTCACCTGCCCCTTTAAGTTCCCTGCAGCACAATGTCCGACTGCCTCCCGGTGGCACCAGTGTGAACACAGGTTAAGAAACACTGCTTTGGGTTTCAGCCAAACATGGAGCTCAAGAGACCACAGCAAAGGCAGGGAATACTCAATCCAACAAGGAATTTGCAAACGGGACCAGATACCAACACCCACCCACCATGACACACAGGATTCATCACCTCTACAAACAGATTTCTCACTCCATCACAGACATACCCGTTTGTGGCCCACAAGCCCTCCAGTCTACACCCCAGACATCTGAGCAGCCGTCACCTGCACCAAGAGGTGTAGATGGAAGCATGAATCACCTGGCTGGTGGATTGAAAGGGGGTGGTAGTTCTGGAATGGATGGAAGAGAGGAAGGGGAGGAAAGGAGAAAAGCAGAATGAGGCCAATCCACTTGTTTGACTGCCTGCAACAATGGCCAGTATCAGAGGGAAGTGAACAAAAGAAGCCAATTTGGAGAGATCCACCAATCATGATCCAACATGGATCTGTGGGAGGCTACTCTGACTTATCCATGGGGCTGGGGACAGCTCACAGCCAGGGCTAGAGTCCCCCAATGTACATGGGCCCACTACTCACCCGTGACCAAGACGGAGATCGGCTGGCTCTCCCGGGATCGGAGCCCCCATCGGGACGGCTGTATCCAGTAGGAGCAGGTGTACGAGCCAGAGTCCCCCAGCCCCGTGAGGTGCAGGGTCTGCGTGTTGCTGCTTCCAGGCAAGACCCTCTGTCCGCCGTCCCTGGAGAACTGGAATCCGACCGTCCGGTGAGCACCAGGGGGGTCCAAACACGTGAGAACAACTGTCTCTCCTGGGAGGTACATGCTATCCATGGGGTGCAGGGAGAGGGTCGGGGCTCCGGGGGGGGCTGGAAAAGACAAGCCACGTTTGTTACTAGGGAAAAGAGGATCGGATCCAGAGGCACTGGAAGGGTTGTGACATCCACGAGAGTCCCCAGCTTCCTGAGATGCCAAAGCTGCTCCCCAGCGGTGGTGTGAGGCACCAGTGGGGGTCTGGGGCAGGTGACTCCGTCACTTGGTCCGGGTGACAAAACAAAAGCCAGTGGGACATGCAAACCCTGCCTAGTGGGGTGATGCAGGGCCAAATGCTGCCACTGCTGGCCTGCCTTCAGCAGCTTGCAAGTCCCAGCCACTGTGCTGAAAAGCCAGTGTGACTGCGGTGGTGCAGCATAGCTGGGCTTGGGCTGGCCTTGCTGCTTTCCTTTGCATACTGAAGTCTGTGTCTGAGTGTCTAGGGGGAGGGTTGTCTAGACAGAAGGGGAAATGTGGTGATAAATAAATACAGGGAGATAGAGGGATAGATGGATGGATGCATGGATAGATGGACAGACAGATGGATGGATGAGCAGGGTGAGCAGTGGATGGTCAGGAAGATGGTAGTAGGGTAGAAGGATTATGGAATAGATGCATGGATGGTTGGGCATGTTTGGGGATGGACGGACAGATGGATGGATGGACGGGTAGGTGGATGGATGGATAGATGAACAGACGGATGGATGAGCAGGGTGAGCAGTGGATGGACAGGAAGATGGTAGTAGGATAGAGGGATTATTGAATAGATGCATGGATGGTTGGGCATGTTTCGGGTTGGACAGACAGGCAGATGGATAGATGCGTGGATAGATGGACAGACGGACGGACGGACGGACGGACGGACGGACGGATGGATGGATGGATGGATGGATGAACACAGTGAGCAGTGGATGGTCAAGAAGATGGTAGTAGGGTAGAAGGATTATTGAATAGATGCATGGATGGATGGGCATGTTTGGGGATGGATGAATATATGGTAATATTTTCCGTTTTCGTGTAGCTGTGTTAGACCCAGGATATTAGGGAGACCAAGTGAGGGAGGTGAGATCCTTCAACAAACCAACTTCTATTGGTGAAGGACAAGCTGTGAAGCTCTTCTTCAGCTCTGGAAACAGGAACCAGAATGGCTGAGATACAAACCAGGTGGAACAGTTCAAGCATACCGGGCTCGCCCATGCTGAAGGACACCATGAAGTGGGCAGTTGAGGCTTCGCAGGTAGTAAGGGGTCTTACAAAGTGTTACAATTGGCTATAAAACCAGTGTGTCTATGCTGCTTTGCAGTGTGCAGCTGGTTAGGAACAGAGTTCTGAAGCGCCTCTTTGACAGTGCTGGACAGGGTCCCTTAAAGGATACATAAAGGTTGTTCATTTGGAGAATGGCGATTTGAACTGAGAACATTGGAGGAGTGTTCAGACTTTCCTAGAAAAGGAGCAACCTTGTTGCTGGAATTTGCAGAGGAAGGCTGAAAAAATGAATTGTCAAATTTTGACATCAGTTCTACTCAGCGTTTCCCAAACAGCCCCTCACTGACCCCAAGAGAAATAGCCCAAGGCCGTGATGGTGAAATGCACTAACTCACCTGGCAAGTGGATGGAGAGGGGAGAACTCAGTCCGGACTCCACCTTCCTCCCGGAGACGTCTATCTGGTAGCTACAGGTGTAGGAGCCAGTGGTGCGGGGGTCGGATGTGTGGAGCTGAAGCCAGGCCCCATGCATGGATTCCAATGGTACCAGGTGCCCATTCTTGAAGATCTGGAAGGTGGTCGGCATGTAGCTTCCATGGAGCGAGCACATGATGGTGACAGAGTCGTTCCAGGGGCCGCCAGCAATGGCAGAGATGGACGGGGCTAGCAGACTATCTGGGAGCAGAAATGAATAAGAACAAGAGGGATGTGCTTGAGTAAAGGCAGAAATAGCAGAGGCGGTGACAGGTCTGGGGAGGGTCTATGGTTAAGGCATTGAGCAGGGTTAGGCTGGGAAGCAGGACACTTTGGTTCTAACCCAGGATCTGGGAGGGAAGCAGGGTCTAGTGGTTAAAGAACAGGTGGCTGAGTGCCAGGACTCCTGGGGTACATCTAGACTACAGGCTTTTGTCGACAGAAGTTTTGTCAACAGATACTGTCGACAAAGCTTCTGTCAACAAAGAGCATCTAGACGACACCCAGTTCTGTCGACAAAGCAAGCCGCTTTGTCGACATGACAGTGTAGATGCAAAGGACAGTGTAGATCCGTGGTCACCAACCAGTCGATCGCGATCTACTGGTAGATCATGGAGGCTCTAAGAGTAGCTCTTGAGCCCTCTCTGAACTGCGCACCTGCGCAGTACATTTACATTAGATTTCCTCATTTAAGGAGCAGCTACTCACCGAGCAACAGCACAGGTGAGTAGCTGCGAGGAATGGTGGGAATTTTTTTTTAAAGTAGCTGTATAAGGATTGGGGATAGCAAGTGATGGAGAGGAGGAGAATAGAGAGGGTGGGGCTTCAAGGAAGGGGCGGGGCAGTAGATCTTGGCTTGGTCTGTCATTTAAAAAGTGATCTTGGATGTAAAAAGGTTGGAGACCACTGGTATAGATGCAATAACGCCTTCTGTCGATAGAACTCTGTCGACAAAAGGCGTTATTCCTCGCAGAATGAGGTTTACCGCCGTTGACAAAATGGCTGAGTTCTGTCGATGTGATGTCGATAGAACTCAGCGGCAGTGTAGACGCAGGTATAGTTTTGTTGACAAAAGTCTAGACACGCCCCTGGGTTCTCCCTCCAGCTCTGGGAAGGCAATGGGGTTTTGCAATGAGGGGCGGGGCTAGGAATCTGGACTCTGGGGAACTATTCCTGCTCCTAGAACACAGCCTGCAGTTCTTAGATCCACAATTCAAGGAGGATGGGGAGGAACTGGAGGTGGCTCATAAAGACAGGAAGCAGATCAGAGGACCAGAAAATGGACCTTGTTCTTGGAGTCTAAGGCCAGATGGAACCACTGTGACCTCTAGCCTCAGTCTCTGTGAAGCCGTTTCAACCTGGAACCAAACCAGCCACTGACGGCTCAGCCAGGCTCAGGCAATCTACAGTGTGCATTAGCACCAGCTCCGGTATGGAAAGTATCTCTAGAGCTGAAGCACGTTCAGATTCCCCAAGGCCAAGGGGTGACTGGATCACCATCTAGAAGCACCCTGTGTGACCACAGAGATTTGATACCAAATCAAATGTAGAAGGCAAAGTTGCACCAGGATGCACTGGCTGGAGACTGCAGCTGGATAAATACAGACTGGGAAGGAGGTGGACATTTTTACCAAGAAGGGCAATCCACCCCTGGAACAATGAGCCCCAGTTTGCGGGGAGTTCATCCCTGGCTGTTTGTGAATCAAGCTGGCTCCCTAGAAGCCCTGCTGTAACTCACAGGGAATGCCATTGGGGGCGTCCAATGGAGCAGTGACAAGGCGATCATGGGGTCCCCTCCTGGTGTGTGTCTCTGGGAAATGGATTTCATTTGTTATGGGGTGAGGTTGCTTTTTGGGGGCAGGTGGAGACAAGTATAGGAGCCCTGGGGTGGAAGAGAGCAGGGTGGTGACCTTCCCTGCAGCTGTGTGCCTGGTGTCTGAGACATAATTGGGATGGGGCAGGGAATCCCCTAGGAGCAGGAGAAAGGGGACTCACCCATCACAGGTACCCGCACAGGCTGGCTGCGTGCGGAGTCAACATTCTGCCCGTCTCTCACGGCCCAGTACTCACAGCTGTACGCCCCGGCCTTCCCCACCGCAGCCGTCAGCACCAGCCAGGGCCCCCCAGCCGGCCCGGCGCTTTCACTGAAGACCCGCTCCCCTCGCTGATTGTAGAACTGGTAGCTGCTCACCGCCAGCCCCTGGGGGGCCGAGCATCTGAGGGTGAGACGTTCTCCTGGGACATACACGGGGAGCTGGGGGTCCATGCTGACTGTGGGGGCTGGCAAGGGTGCTGAGGAAGGGAAGAGAGATGCAGGAGAAGTTACGCTCCCCCAGCTAGGGGCTGCCCCCCCAAATCCTGCCCCTTGGCTAGAGCCAGCAGCACCTCTTGGTTCTCTGTTCCTGCCCCACAAGATGCCTGGGGTTTGCACCCCGCACATTCTGGAACCAAGCACAGACTGGCACCAGTGTTACTTGTCCGGTCCCATTCCCCACCCCTCTCACCAGGCAGATCCTCTGCATTGGAGCGGGATCAGAGCCAGTGCTTCCCAGACTCGTTCTCTGACCCAATCCCGCAGATCTCTCAACCAGGGGCCAAACTGGATGGGGTGAACCCCTTTCACAGAGGGGAGCCACCTCCGTGTAGAGCTGGGGCATGTCAGGGGGCTGGGTCGGCTCCTTACCTGCAGGGGACACGAGCCGGGGCAGGATCTGGAGAGAAGCTGAAGGAGAGAAGAGACGGGGAGTGAGTGCTCCGGGGAGGCCGTGGGAGGGACGGGGGCTGGGGACCAGGGAATGGAGTTTAGGGCCATGCAGGGCCAGGTGCTCAAAGTTCGTTTTCAGGAAGGGGGAAGGAGACAGAGGCTGCGGGAGAAGTGCAGGGTCGCTCACCCAGTAGACAGAGGAGGACTCGGAGCTCCATGCCGGGTTGAGCAGGATGCGGCTGCCGGGTGAATCTGCTCCTTCCGCGGGCTCCGTAAACAGCCACCGAGCTCTATGAATATCTGTGGTCGTCTCCTCTGACGTCTGGACTGAGACACTTCCCCAAACTCTGCGTGTTCAAGAGAAGATGGGGACGGACCAGCCGGAGCCTGAGAGGAGCAGAGATTGGTGGCGATGAGGGACTTTCAAGACCCTGGCAAGACCCTTGGGGGCCCTGGCATCCGGGCCGGAGAAACCTGATGGATGGACACAGGAATGAAGGAGTGAGAGAGGAAAGGGGGGACAGTGAAGGAAAGAGGAGGGTGAAGAGCCAGGCTGCCCCACAAATAGAGATGAAGGGGACAGAGAAAACCCCAGACAAGGGGGTAAGCGGGTGGGTGACGGCGCTGGAGAAAGGGGGACACAGGGGGGAAGGAAGATGGAGAAGAAGAGTTGGTGCCTGCAGAAGAGGAGAGATGCAGATGGAGCGAGCAAAAGAGAAAGGCAGAGCAAGAGGTCCCTGACCGAGAGGAGGGAGGCCAACCAGTGATACATCGAGCAAGACCCGATCACAGGAGGAGGGCAGAGGCCGAGGAGGAGCAGACCGAAGGTGAACGAAAGCCAAATATGCAAACCTAACATGCATGAGGTAGAGACACAGAAGAGGTGCAGAGAGAGTTACTCACCTCATTCAGGGAGACACACGCTAGGGGGACCAATCTGAGCCAGAAAGATGCTCCTCCAGTCTTTGGCTCCCTTCTCCCCTCTGGTCACCGCCAGAGGAAGTGCTGCCTAAAGGACACAGTCACCTCCCCGCCCCAACATGGAGGCGCCACATGCTGACGTCTGACCACAGCCTGACCAAAGAGCTCCCAGCATGCCTTGCAATCACTCTGCAGGGCCCCAGCCAATAGCAGCAAAGGAGCCCTGGAGATATGGGGTAACCAGGTAACAGCTCCTCACTCCATCCACGACCATGGCTGGGGACCCGGCACATCACTGACAGAGAGGACAGTGCCCCCAATGGAGCCCCGCCTGTGATCCCCACAGCACAGGGCCCCACTGGGACATGGGGGTCAGCACTGACTCAGAACAATGACACCTGGAGATCTCCCCTCAGCCTCATGGGAAGGAGCCCTGGTCTCGTTCAGGGTCCCACCACGGCCCTTAAATCTGCAGGATCACCCTAAGAACTCCGGGGTGATGCTTTCACCCAGCCCCTGAGAATTGATTCCCCATGCCTCTCGATAGGCAAATCCCAGTTGCAAACCTTGTAACTCCTTAGCACCATCCCCTGAAGTCTGCATCCGGGCTGTTCCCACTCCACGCCCTCGCCTGCCTTTTGGGGTATTTGTAGCCCATGTCTCCTTCCTCCGTTACTCCCTTACCTCTCGACTTACTGCCTCATCTCCATCAGTCCCTCCCTGAGCAGCCTCCCATATGGGGTGTCCAAAAGGCTGATGGTATCTTAGGGTTTATTATGAAAAGGAAAAGAAAAGGAGACAGGAAGATCGCACTGTATAAATCCATGGCATGCCCACACCTTGAATGTTGCATCCAGTCCTGGTCGCTCCCATCTCAAGAAAGCACCAGGGAAGGTTCAGAAAAGTGCAAGAAAGATAATTAAGGGCGTAGTACAGCATCCATATGTGGACAGATTAGGGCTGTGCTGCTTAGATAAGAGAAGATGATTGAAAAGGTTCCTGAAATCAGGAATGGTGGAGAGAAGGGGAACAGGGAAGTGTTATGGACCAATTCCCAGATCCCAAAACCAGGCGTGACCCAATGGAATTACGAGGCCGCAGGTTTAAGTCATAATTTATATTAAAATGGGCAGGAGGGTCAAGACAAGAGCGACCTCTATTGAGCCTCCTAGCCACTCTCTGCAGGAAAGCGCCCCCAAGTGCTGAATAGGGGGAGGGATAGCTCAGTGGTTTGAGCATTGGCTTGCTAAACCTAGGGTTGTGACTTCAATCCTTAAGGAGGCGATTTGGGGAAAATATCTGGCAAGGATGGTACCTGGTCCTGCTGGCAAGGCAAGGGACTGGACTTGATGACTTTTCAAGGTCCCTTCTAGCTCTAGGAGATAGGCAATCTGCATTCATATTTTAAGACGGACACGGGGCCAGGATTGGGCATGAAAGGAGAGCGCCCCCTTGTGACAGACTGCGCCGGGTCTGGGCACTGCTGAAGGCGTTGACTCAGGGCGAGTTGCTCAGCTTCAGGGCTCCTTACAGCTCCTGACTGGAGACCATTCCCAAATAGGCCACAAACCAGTCACACCGAGCGCTTCAGCTCCCAATCCAGCCAGCAGGAAGCCTCCCGCGCAAAACCCCTCTGACACCCCAACTCTCCCTGTGCCACAATCAGCTCCGGGCCTGCACACAGGTGAGGGGTTATAGAACCCGATTTCACCTACCCCGAACGCGTCCTCCTGGTCCCAAAGAACCAGCCACAAATCCCCGGTCAATTTACACTCTGGATCCAACACACAAGATCACGCTGGGCCAGTCCTTTAGAATCTAAAATCTAAAGGTTTATTACTAAAAGAAAGAAAAGCCTGAGAGTCAGGTTGTTAAGGAGGATACGTTACATACACCAATCACCAAATTCTTGACGCAAGCTCTTAGCAGAAATGTTACAAACTGCTGGCTTAAAAGTCTCTGGTGTACACCCTACGTCAGGATGGGTCGACGGTTCTTTCTGGCTCGCTGTCCTTGCAAAGCTGCATCTGGAATCAGTAGCAGAATTGAAGGCAAGATGGAGTCCGCTTCATGGCCTTATATCTCTCTCCTGGCCAGAGCAGGTCACACGGTCGAGTGACCTATCTCTGTTTCACATGCTGGCAGCCATTATGTCCTGGCTAGTTTGCAGGTATCCAGATGCATTCCTCAGGTGTGTATTGGACACCTTGGGTACATCTAGACTACAGGCTTGTGTCAACAGAGGCTTTGTCGACAGATACTGTCAACAGAGAGCATCTAGACTACATCCAGTTCTGTCGACAAAGAGTGTAGACGCAAAGGACAATATAGATGCAATAGCGCCTTCTGTCAATAGAACTCTGTCGACGAATGGCGTCATTCCTCGTAGAATGAGGTTTTACCACCGTCAACAAAACTGCTGAGTTCTGTCAATGTTATGTCGACAGAACTCGGTGGTAGTGTAGACGCAGGTATAGTTTTGTTGACAAAGTCCACTTTTGTCGACAAAACCCTGTCGTCTAGACACACCCCTTGAGAGCCATTGTCCCTGAAGCCTCGTTAATTAGCATAGTCAAACTGAATAATTGTTCTTTGCAACAGGCTGTCCAAGCCGGTATCAGCACTAAGTCCACATTCATAACTCCACGTACAGACATCATGCAAGTACATGAATAGCATATATCGAATCAGTAAAACAGAAGCTTTCATTTGACACCTCACATGGCACCCTTTGTACTGACTTTGGGGCAAACACACACACACACACTCATCCCGTGGGCACAGCAATGATCTGGCTGCTCCCTTTCAAATTCAGTAACGTGACACCCCTACAGAATTAATTTCCACCCCTGGAACTCAATACCCTCCAGTGTTGCAGTGGGATGCTGGAGCCAGCATAGAGACCCCCTCCTCCCAACTGCAGAGTAGCTTGTCATGCAAACTATCCCCGTTTAGGTCACCGCAGTGTTGTGGTTGCGCATCTCAGCCGTACGTCACCCCTGGAGAAAGCGCTGTTGTGTGTCTCTGCTGCGTCTAGGTGGGCCGTGCTCACCCGGAGCTCGTGTCTGCGGTCCTTGAGGCTGGGGTCACCTCATCTCCACGCGGCCCGACAGGGGAAGCAGCTGTTGCTTTTTATGAGAGCAGAGGCGGGGCAGATAGATCAACCTCAAACCACAGATCATTCGAGCGGATGTGAGGACGAAACGGGTTCTCATTGTTCCGGGAGAACGCCTGCTTCTTTGTGTGTCCCCCACATTTCTCTCTGTTTAGTGTCCTCCAAGTTCTCCTCTCCTCTCACTTCCGGACTTTCTCCAGCCTCACCCTCTCACAACACAACTCTAGAATTGCTTGCCCCCTTGGAGCCCAACTCAGTCCCTGCCCCGTCACTAGGGTTCTCCCCGAGCGGAGGAGCAATAGATCCAATTTGAGACACGCTATGAACTATACGACATTTAGGCTACGTCTACCCTGGCATGATTTTCCGGAAATGCTTTTAACGGAAAAGTTTTCCATTAAAAGCATTTTCGGAAAAGCACGTCTAGATTGGCAGGATGCTTTTCCGCAAAAAAGCCCCGATCTCCATTTTTGCGATCGGGGCTTTTTTGCAGAAAATAAATCTCAGCCGTCTACACCGGCCCTTTTGCGCAAAAGTTTTTCAGAAAAAGACTTTTGCCCCAACGGGAGCAGCATAGTATTTCCGCAAGAACACTGACAATCTTACATGAGATCGTCAGTGCTTTTGTGGAAATTCAAGCGGACAGTGTAGACAGCTGGCAAGTTTTTCCAGCAAAAGCAGATAATTTTGCAAAAAAACGTGCCAGTCTAGACACAGCCTTAATGACACCCGTTTGCTGTCGTTTCTGTACTTGGCGATACGCCCCCGGGAGGGGGAGTCTATGGATTATAAATCCTCAGCCCTCCTCGAAAATACTTTCGTTGATTGTTCCCTGTCCTTTCACTTCCCTGTTCCTTGCTTCCATGTCCACCAGCCATGAATTGACCCCCGCCTCTCAAGCCAGGTGGGAATAAGTTGTCCTGCTCTAGGAAGTAGTCTGAGATTCCAGATTTCTTTTGCCACTTGGGAATGAAACATTTGGGGACAGTTCTGAATGGTTTCTGGAACATTCAAAGATGTCTGTAACAGGGAAGAGTGAGGCCCAAGTGAACGTGATATATGGGGCCTCCAAATTTCTCTTCGCAGGCCTGTTCTGGGATGTAGCAAATCTAGTTTCCGGTCTCTGGTCTGCATGCGGCATTGGACTTTGTCTTCTCCATCCCAGATGAGTTTCATTCCATGGGGCTGCTCAGAATGGCCTCTTCTGGCTTTATAATCTGTGATCGTCCTGTCTCAGCCCCGGATCACCCCTCCTCAGAAGAATCCCTAGAGCAGAACTCCCCAGTCCCAATTTAAACGTTGTGAGTGATGGAAAACCCACCACGAAAACTGGTGATGCCCCCAATCAGAGCCTGCTAAGGCCCTTTCAGCTGACCTTTGTTACCTACCGCTAAGGACACGATCTTTCTTTACCCTGGCGTTGAATCCTGAAGGGAAATTGGTGACCCTCACTTCTTCTGGGATTCCTTCTCCTAACACCAGAACTAAGGGAGATGCAATGAAATTCCTAGGCAGCAGGTTTAACACAAAGAAGAGTTCACGGCGGCGACGGCCAGGGACGGAGACCCCACCGCAAAGCGGGGCTCATTGTTCCAGGGGGAGATGGGGAGGATTTTTCTTCAAAGAATGCACAGACAACCTGTGGAACTCCTTGCTGGAGGGTGTCCTGAAGGCCAAGACTAACAGGGTTCAAAAAGGAGCTCGATAAATCCATGGAGGATAAAGAGGATGGGTAGGGATGGTGTCCCTGGCTTCGATTTGTCGGAAACTGGGAACTGGCAACAGGGGAGGGATCGCATGAGGATTCCCGGTTCGGTTCCCTCCTTCTGGGGCATCTGATATTGGCCACTGTCAGCCAATAGGACACTGGGCTGGCTGGATCTTTGGTCTGACCCAGTCTGGCTGTTCTGAATTTCATGCTAAAAGAGCTCCAACTGATAAGCGTGGCAAAGTAGCTGCTCCCAAAGATTCATCACAGTCCGGGGGGGTGGAGCTGATTGGTACCCTGGTATCCACTTTGCACCGCACCCCTCATGACTTTGGGGGTCCTGCAGCCCGGCTGGGACCCTGGAAGAGGCCGTGACAAGGTAGCCAGCGGCTTTCAGCTCACATGTTGGGTGTGATATTGAGAAACCGGCCAGAGGCAGGAGCCTATCTGGGACATGGTGGGGTTGTTGGAAAATCTGGGAGGATGAGGAGAGGCGGTGATGGGAGCTGGGGGATTTGGGGCACAGCGGGTGCCAAGGGGGAGCCAGTGCTAATGAGCACAGGGGGTGTTTAGGGGAGCAGTGTGTTAGCATCCTGGCTAGCCCAAGGTGGATTGGGCCTCTCACGGCTCTCCTTTCTCTCCAGCGTGGCTCATGAGTGGGGATTTCCTGCCCCAAAGAAACCCTCTTAACTCTCTCCCCAGACCCGGTGTTGCTGCCGCTGTTTGCCCTTGGTTCCAGGCCCCATCGCGCCTGGCAGAACAGCCTGCATGGCCCACGTGTGACGCGTCCAGACAACCCCCCCCTTTGTGCTTTCTCCAGCCAGGTGCCCCCCAGACCCGGCAGGAAATCCCCCAAACCGGCTGCCGGGATGAGGTCAGCGGCCATGCAACAGTGGCAGATGTAGCAGGGACACCCAGGGGTTTGCTTGGACTTTGGGGAGGACCGGAAGAGGGGCAGATGGAAGCTGGAGAATTTGAGGCCCGTCAGAGTCTAAAGGGAGGTCAGGGCTGTTGAGCACAGATGGGGGTGTGCCGTAGTGGGGGTACCTTGCTGGTTGCTGGGCTTGGGCTGTGGGTGACCCCTACTGGTTACTGTCTGTACCACGGCCCAGCCGAGTAGCTGATGGGACAGGGAGGGAACCTGTTCGACCGGTTACCCCCCAGGGAGAGGAACAAAGGAAGGGGAATGCTGCCCCTGGCTGGGGGGCAGGGCTGGAAGTGAGGGAGTTAGTTTCTGTCTGGGATCATAGAGGAAACAGCCTAGGGAAAGGGGATGGAATTTAGGGGCCCAGGCTCCCCCATCTCAAGGGGGGCTGAGGCATCCTAGGCCTGCCCTGGAACCAGATTACATCTGTGCTGTGCTGTATCCTGGAGAAGCAATAAACTCCCTCTGTTCTACTGGCTGGGGGAGTCTGTTTGTGCCACTACAGGGGTGCAGGAGGCGGGAGACCCCGACGCGCTACCACAGGGTGTTTAGGGGAGCAGTCTGGTAGTGGGGTCTCGGCAGCCATCCCCGGACATCAGGGCCCTTCGGTGGCTGCCCCTTCTCTCTGGGGTCGCTCAGGGGGCTATTTCTCAGCTAGAGCGCCAGATGGGGACTCAGGAGAGGGCAGGAGGAAAGGGGAGGGTGTGTGGGGCAGAGAAGCCAGGAGGAGAGACACCTCGTCCATTTCGCTGCAGAGGAAGGAAGAGGTCGCGGGACAGAGAGAGGGATAAATAAAGAGGCAGCCACTCGCCCTGAATTAGCCTAACCCGCACCTCCGCGTCGCCTCGGACGGTCTCTGGCTCAGGGCTCTTCCTTCGGCTGGGCCACCGGCCCTGTCGCTGCAAAGAGACGGCCGCTTCTCCCTGCCAGCACAGTGTCTGCCTGAGCAGCCGCAGCCGTGGGGCTGAGGTAAGAACTCCGGGTGTAATTCAGGGCTCTAGGGTCGGCCCCCCCAGTGGGGCACTGTGCTGCAGGGGATCAGAGGGGAGGTTAATAGGGGGCACCGTCCCCTCTCAGGCAGGGCTGGTCCCCACAGCCTGTCACACCCAGGAGCAGGGATTTGTTGCGCTGGCATTGTGGTCCCCAGACAGGGCAAGGGATGGAGGGAGGCACTGGACCCAGGTCTGGGGAGCTGCAAGGCATGCTGGGAGCTCCCCAGCTGTGGCCAGCCCAGAGCGTGCGGTGTCTCTGCAGTGGGGCAGGGAGGGGGCTGCACCTCTTAGGCAGCACTTCCTCTGGCTCTGGTCAGAAGGGAGCCGGTGGCTCAGAGGAGCCAGGGGCTGGTCCTTCCGGGCTTCCCCCCACGCAGAGCTTAACGTCGGTCTCCTGGCACCAGGTGCACAACTCCCCCAGCACCTTCCTTTCCTTGCTCCTCCCTCATTCCTTTCTCTGCCCCACTCCTCCTCCCTTCTCTGCCTCAGCCTCGCCCCCTCCAGTCTGTCCCCCCTTTCGCTCGGTGACCCTCTGTCTGCCTCCCTCCTCCATTCTCCCTTCCCCGTCCACCCGTTCCCTCGACACGTCGGACTTTCGGCCCTCCGCTCTCCCTGCCGGGTTCTCTGCTCCTCCTCCGGATCGGGTCTATTTCTGAGTGTCCACTTTGCACTCTGCTGGCGATCTCCTATTCTCCCCCCACGGTGCCTTGCTCTCTCGCCTGTGTCTCTCCTCTTCTTCGCTCATCCGTTCACTCGCTCGGTCATTCCCCTCTAGCTCCGTCCCCCTTTCCCCCTCTCCCGTGTTCCTCTGCCAGGTTTCTCCAGCCCGGACACCGGGCCCCCCCAGGGATCCGCTGGTCTTGGGATTCCGCTGTCACCACCAATCCCGGCTCCTGGCCCATCCTAGGGGCTGGTTCCTCTCTCGCCCACACGCACGTTGGGGAAGCGTCTCTCCGTGACTCAGACGAGACAGCCACAGACGTGTGTAAGGGCTTGGCGGCTCTGCTTGCGGCCCGTTGAAGGAGAAGATTCATCCGGCATGGAGCTCAGCATCTTCCATCTCCTAGGTGAGCGACCCTGCGTCTCCTTCCACCTTTCCCCGTGTGGCTCCCTTCTTCCTCCTCCGGCTCCATGGGGTCACTTCTCGCCCCGTTCCCTCTCCAGCCGGGTGGGGCCTCCGGCACTTCTCTGCCCTGCAGGGTCTGCCCACAGAACCGTTCTGTGCAGGAAGCAACAGCCCCGAGGGTTGAGCTTCTTCCAACAGACTCCCGACCGGCTGCTTTGCTCGTACGTTGAGCTCCTTGTCTTTCCACGATGGACGTTTCCTTCCACCTGCTGCCTTTGAGTCACTCTCCCCTAGGAAAACAGAAGATGAACTTCAACCACTCAGCCCTGCATGGCCCTAAACTCCATTCCCTGGTCCCCAGCTCCGTCCCTCCCACGGCCTCCCCGGAGCGCTCACTCCCCGTCTCTTCTCCCCTTCAGCTGCTCTCCAGATCCTGCCCCGGCCAGTGTCCCCTGCAGGTAAGGAGGGACCCAGTCCCCACCCAGCCTCTAGCCCTCCGTGGAGGTGGGCCCCCCTCCCAGCCAGCCAACATTGAGTGCCAGTCTGGCCCCAAGCTGGTTGGGTCGCAGAATGGGCCTTTCGCCTCCAGGGGTCGCTGGTTCTGATCCTGCCCCAGTGGGGAGGGACTGGCTCTCTCAGTGGGGTGGGAATGGGACTGGGTAGGGACTTCCCACAGGTGGGGTACCAGGCTCTTTGTGCAGCACATGCTGTGTGGGCTCCTCCAAGATTCGGGACCCACTGGGAGGCCTTCCTGACATGACTGGGGAGTGGAGGGAGGCTCCGTTTTCTGGGGTCCCCTCCAGGCTGGGGGGGGGGCTGGATTCCCCGGGGAAAGTCTCTCTCCCTAGCCACCATCTTCCCACCCCCAGTTCCATCTGGTCTCAGCACCCACCTGGAGCCAGCCCAGCTGCCCCGGTCCCTGGGGAGCCAGACAAATCTGGCACCTCTAGATTTCCTATTGGTACTGGCGCTAGAGCCATGGAGCACAAGGTGGGCGTGAGGCTGGGGGGAAGCAGACAGAGCAGTGAGGCAGACACCAGGCATCTACTGGGGCAGGAATTGGGAGCTAAGAGGGGCTGATGGCTCTAGCAAAGGGGCAGGAATTGGGGGCAGGAGGCTGTAGCCAACGGGCCTGAATTGGGGGGCAGCCCCTAGCTGGGGGACCATAACTTCTGCATCTCTCTTCCCTTCCTCAGCCCCCCTGCCAGCCCCCATGGTCAGCGTGGACCCCCAGCTCCCCATGTATGTCCCAGGGGAGCGTCTCACCCTCAGATGCTCGGCCCCCCAGGGGCTGGCGGTGAGCAGCTACCAGTTCTACAATCGAGGGGAGCGGGTCTTCAGTGAAAGCGACGGCCCAGCCGGGGGCCCCTGGCTGGTGCTGACGGCTGCGCTGGAGAAAGCTGGGGCATACAGCTGTGAATACAGGGCAGTGAAACACAGGAAGCCCATCTACTCCTCACGCAGCCAGCCCGTGTGGGTACCCGTGATGGGTGAGTCCCCTTTCTCCTCTCCTAAGGGGTTCCCTGCCCCATCCCCATTGTGTCTGAGACCCACGGCAGCATGGAAGGTCACCATCCTGCTCCCTTCCACCCCCACGGATCCTACACTTGTCTCCACCTGCCCTCCAAAACCAGCCACCCCTTTGAGCCAATGAAATCCATTTCCCAGAGACTCAGACCGGGAAGGGACCCTGTGAACACATTGTCCCTGCTCCATTGGACGCCTCCACCGGCATCCACCTGGGATCTAGAGCGAGGCTTCTAGGGAACCAGCTTGATTTGCAAATGGCCAGGGACGGAGACCCCACCGCAAAACGGGGCTCATAGTTCCAGGGGGAATTCCCCTTCTTGGGAAAAACATCCCCCTCTTTCCCGGTCTGTAGACCACTGTGACCTCTAGCTGCAGCCTCCAGCCACCACGTCCTCATGGAACTTTGCCCGGTACGCTGAAGGGCTCATTGGTGCCAAATCTCTGTGGTCGCAGGAGATGCTTCTAGGTGGGGTCCAGTCACCCCTCAGCCTTGGAAAATCTGAATGTGCTTCCACGCTAGAGATTCCTTCCATTCCAGAGCTGGTGGTGAGGCCGTCAGTAGATTTCCTGAGTCTGCCTGAGCCGTCGGTGGCTGGTTTGGTTCCAGGTTGAAAGGACTTCACAGAGGCTGACGCTAGAGGTCACAGGGGTCCCATCTGGCCTTAGACTCAGTGAACAAGGCTCATTTTCTGGTCCCCTGATCTTCCATGCACCACCTCCAGGTCCACCCCATCCTTCTCGAATTGTGGATAAGAACTGCAAGCCGAATTATAAGAGCAGGAATAGTTCCCCAGAGTCCAGGTTCCTAGCCCCCCACCCCTCAGCACAAGACCGCATTGCCTTCCTACAGCTGGAGGGAGAACCCAAGAGTCCTGGCCCCCAGCCACCCCTACTTTCACCACTAGACCCTGCTTCCCTCCCAGAGCCTGTGTTAGAACCCAGGTGTCCTGCTTCGCAGCCTAGCCATGCTCAATGCCTGAACCATAGACCCTGCCCAGACCTGTCACCGGCTCTGCAATTTCTGCCTTTACTCAAGCACATCCCTCTTGTTCTTATTCATTTCTGTTCCCAGATCGTCCGCTAGCCCCGTCCATCTCTGCCACTGCCGGCGGCCCCTGGAACGACTCTGTCACCGTCATGTGTTTGCTCCATGGGAGATACATGTTGCCCGCCTTCCAGATCTTCAAGAATGGGCATCTGGTACTGTCGGAATCCACCCCAGAGTCCACGCACGGGGCCCAGCTCCAGCTCCCCACGTCCGACCCCCGCTCCGCCGGCTCCTACACCTGTAGCTACCAGATAGACGTCTCTGGGAGGAAGGTGGAGTCTGGACTGAGTTCTCCCCTCTCCATCCACTTGCCAGGTGAGTTAGTGCATTCCACCGTCGCGGCCTTGGGCTATTTCTCCGGGGGTCACCGACAGGGCTGTTTGGGAAATTGAGTACATCTGCTGTCCAATTTTTAACAAATTCTCTTTTCACACCCTCAAAAAAGTCCAGCTAAAACGTTGCTCTTTCTAGGAAACTCTGAACACACACACACACACACACACACACACACACACAGCGTCGATATTCCCAGCTCAAATTTCACTTACTTTGCTGGGGGGTTTTTGCCAAACCATTTCAAGGTTTGGTTTCGTCAGAGCAAGTCCCTTCACCAGCTGGGCCACAATGAACGTGTCTGTGTGAAAAGGTTGGGGTTAAAAAGCCATTTTTATGCAAAAAGATGGAGGAACATTCCCCCTCTCCCCCCAGATTTATCTCCTAAATCAGCAATATTACAACGGATGCTCACGAGCCACAAAAGCCTCTAATGTGTCTCCTGGCAGGACGTGATCTTAAAATACCGTGGGATTGAATTGTTCGTCAGTTTCAGTTCTTAACCAGTCGGGAAGCTTCTACTATGCTATTAGCCACTGTAGTAGCTACAGCAATTGATACTTGCTCAGTCGTTTTGCTGTGAGAATCAACGGAACAACGAATTTGCTCGCCTGGGGCTGGCTTGGGTGATGCTGGTTGCTAGTTTGGCGATATCTTCCAATGGACCGGGCGTAATCTGTTCCGCCTCGTTTGGAGCTCAGCTATTTGAGTTCCCCTCTGCCGACCTGAGGAGTTGCATGGAGCTTGACCGCTCATCCTTCACCCACAGAGTCCGTTGAAAGGGCTGACCTCCCTCACCTTGTCTGGCCAATGTCCTGGGTCCAACACAGCAACGTGAAAACGGCAAACCACGTAAATCCATCCAGCCCCAACCCACCTCTCTAGTGTGCAGCTATTCATTCAGCCAGCCACATCCATGCACACACCTCCAGCCAGCCGTGTATCGGTCTTCCCGTTCATCCCCATGCGTACCTCTCCAGCCATCTATTGCACTCCACATCCATCCATGTACAATCTACACATCCATCCATCCATCCCCACATACACCCCTCCATCCTTCCACACCCACATACACCCCTCCATCCTTCCACACCCACCCCCACGTACACCCTTCCATCCTTCCACCCCCACATACACCCCTCCATCCTTCCACACCCACCCCCACGTACACCCTTCCATCCTTCTACCCCCACATACACCCTTCCATCCTTCCACACCCACCCCCACGTACACCCCTCCATCCTTCTACCCCCACATACACCCCTCCATCCTTCCACACCCACCCCCACGTACACCCTTCCATCCTTCCACACCCACCCCCACGTACACCCCTCCATCCTTCTACCCCCACATACACCCCTCCATCCTTCCACACCCACCCCCACGTACACCCTTCCATCCTTCCACCCCCACGTACACCCCTCCATCCTTCCACACCCACCCCCACGTACACCCTTCCATCCTTCCACACCCACCCCCACGTACACCCCTCCATCCTTCTACCCCCACATACACCCCTCCATCCTTCCACACCCACCCCCACGTACACCCCTCCATCCTTCCACCCCCACGTACACCCCTCCATCCTTCCACACCCACCCCCACGTACACCCCTCCATCCTTCTACCCCCACATACACCCCTCCATCCTTCCACACCCACCCCCACGTACACCCTTCCATCCTTCCACCCCCACATACACCCCTCCATCCTTCCACACCCACCCCCACGTACACCCTTCCATCCTTCCACCCCCACATACACCCCTCCATCTTTCCACACCCACCCCCACGTACACCCTTCCATCCTTCCACCCCCACATACTCCCCTCCATCCTTCCACCCCCACATACACCCCTCCATCTTTCCACACCCACCCCCACGTACACCCTTCCATCCTTCCACCCCCACATACACCCCTCCATCCTTCCACACCCACCCCCACGTACACCCTTCCATCCTTCCACCCCCACATACACCCCTCCATCCTTCCACACCCACCCCCACGTACACCCTTCCATCCTTCTACCCCCACATACACCCTTCCATCCTTCCACACCCACCCCCACGTACACCCTTCCATCCTTCCACCCCCACATACACCCCTCCATCCTTCCACACCCACACCCACGTACACCCTTCCATCCTTCCACCCCCACGTACACCCCTCCATCCTTCCACACCCACCCCCACGTACACCCTTCCATCCTTCCACCCCCACATACACCCCTCCATCCTTCCACACCCACCCCCACGTACACCCTTCCATCCTTCTACCCCCACATACACCCTTCCATCCTTCCACACCCACCCCCACGTACACCCTTCCATCCTTCCACCCCCACATACACCCCTCCATCCTTCCACACCCACACCCACGTACACCCTTCCATCCTTCTACCCCCACATACACCCTTCCATCCTTCCACACCCACCCCCACGTACACCCTTCCATCCTTCTACCCCCACATACACCCCTCCATCCTTCCACACCCACCCCCACGTACACCCTTCCATCCTTCTACCCCCACATACACCCTTCCATCCTTCCACCCCCACGTACACCCTTCCATCCATCCATCCCCACATACTCCCCTCCATCCTTCCACCCCCACGTGCACCCCTCCATCCTTCCACACCCACCCCCACGTACACCCTTCCATCCTTCTACCCCCACATACACCCCTCCATCCTTCCACCCCCACATACACCCCTCCATCCTTCCACACCCACACCCACGTACACCCTTCCATCCTTCCACCCCCACGTACACCCCTCCATCCTTCCACACCCACCCCCACGTACACCCTTCCATCCTTCTACCCCCACATACACCCCTCCATCCTTCCACACCCACACCCACATACACCCTTCCATCCTTCCATCCTTCTACCCCCACATACACCCCTCCATCCTTCCACACCCACACCCACGTACACCCTTCCATCCTTCCACACCCACCCCCACGTACACCCTTCCATCCTTCCACCCCCACATACACCCCTCCATCCTTCCACACCCACACCCACGTACACCCTTCCATCCTTCTACCCCCACATACACCCTTCCATCCTTCCACACCCACCCCCACGTACACCCTTCCATCCTTCCACCCCCACATACACCCCTCCATCCTTCCACACCCACCCCCACGTACACCCTTCCATCCTTCTACCCCCACATACACTCCTCCATCCTTCCACACCCACACCCACGTACACCCTTCCATCCTTCCACCCCCACGTACACCCTTCCATCCATCCATCCCCACATACTCCCCTCCATCCTTCCACCCCCACGTGCACCCCTCCATCCTTCCACACCCACCCCCACGTACACCCTTCCATCCTTCCACCCCCACGTACACCCTTCCATCCTTCCACCCCCACGTACACCCTTCCATCCTTCCACACCCACATACACCCCTCCATCCTTCCACACCCACACCCACGTACACCCCTCCATCCTTCCACACCCACCCCCACGTACACCCTTCCATCCTTCTACCCCCACATACACCCCTCCATCCTTCCACCCCCACGTACACCCTTCCATCCTTCCACACCCACCCCCACGTACACCCCTCCATCCTTCCACCCCCACGTACACCCCTCCATCCTTCCACACCCACCCCCACGTACACCCTTCCATCCTTCCACACCCACCCCCACGTACACCCCTCCATCCTTCCACCCCCACGTACACCCCTCCATCCTTCCACACCCACCCCCACGTACACCCCTCCATCCTTCCACCCCCACGTACACCCCTCCATCCTTCCACACCCACCCCCACGTACACCCTTCCATCCTTCCACACCCACCCCCACGTACACCCCTCCATCCTTCCACCCCCACGTACACCCCTCCATCCTTCCACACCCACCCCCACGTACACCCTTCCATCCTTCTACCCCCACATACACCCTTCCATCCTTCCACACCCACCCCCACGTACACCCTTCCATCCTTCTACCCCCACGTACACCCCTCCATCCTTCCACACCCACCCCCACGTACACCCTTCCATCCTTCCACACCCACCCCCACGTACACCCCTCCATCCTTCCACCCCCACGTACACCCCTCCATCCTTCCACACCCACACCCACGTACACCCTTCCATCCTTCTACCCCCACATACACCCCTCCATCCTTCCACACCCACACCCACGTACACCCTTCCATCCTTCTACCCCCACGTACACCCCTCCATCCTTCCACACCCACCCCCACGTACACCCTTCCATCCTTCCACACCCACACCCACGTACACCCTTCCATCCTTCTACCCCCACGTACACCCTTCCATCCTTCCACACCCACCCCCACATACACCCTTCCATCCTTCCACACCCACACCCACGTACACCCTTCCATCCTTCTACCCCCACGTACACCCTTCCATCCTTCCACACCCACCCCCACATACACCCCTCCATCCTTCTACCCCCACATACACCCTTCCATCCTTCCACACCCACCCCCACGTACACCCTTCCATCCTTCCACCCCCACATACACCCCTCCATCCTTCCACACCCACCCCCACGTACACCCTTCCATCCTTCTACCCCCACGTACACCCCTCCATCCTTCCACACCCACTCCCACGTACACCCTTCCATCCTTCCACACCCACCCCCACGTACACCCTTCCATCCTTCCACACCCACCCCCACGTACACCCTTCCATCCTTCTACCCCCACATACACCCCTCCATCCTTCCACACCCACCCCCACGTACACCCCTCCATCCTTCCACACCCACCCCCACGTACACCCTTCCATCCTTCTACCCCCACGTACACCCCTCCATCCTTCCACACCCACCCCCACATACACCCCTCCATCCTTCCATCCTTCTACCCCCACATACACCCCTCCATCCTTCCACCCCCACATACACCCCTCCATCCTTCTACCCCCACATACACCCCTCCATCCTTCCATCCTTCTACCCCCACATACACCCTTCCATCCTTCTACCCCCACATACACCCCTCCATCCTTCTACCCCCACATACACCCCTCCATCTTTCCACACCCACCCCCACGTACACCCTTCCATCCTTCTACCCCCACATACACCCTTCCATCCTTCCACCCATCCCCACACACTCTCCTCCACATATCAATGTACACATGTATCCATCTACCCATCCATCCATCTACCCCTCCATCCATTCATGTCAACTTCTACCCATTCACCCATTGCACTCCACATCCAGCCATCCACCCATCCACCCCCATTCGTACCTCTCCATCCATGCATGGAAACTGCTACTCATTCATCCATTGCACTACACATCCATCCATGTCGACATCTAACCACTTACCCATCTATCCAGCCCCATACACTCTTCCATCCATCCACCTACCTGTCCCTCCCCCTCTAGGTATCCATCCCCATACACCCCCTTCTCCTTAACTAACCCTCCCCCACCACAGCCCCTCCCCATGCATGACAGGATCCGAAGGCCAGGTCGGCCCAGCCATGCACCCTTGTGGGGCCGCACGGCCTCCCACCCACCACAGCCACCCTGTAACCGAACACAGTGGCTAGGACTGGCCAAGGCACTGGGGATAATCGCTCCCGGGAGCCAGGCCGGCTGCGGCAGCATTAAGCTCGTGGTGGCCCCTGCGAAGCGAGGCTCCAGCACCCCTGGCAGCTGGGGGGTTGTGCCCTTGCACCGCCCTGCCCGGCGGAGTTTGCATGTCGCCTTGGTTTTTGCTTTGTCCTCTGGGTCCGGCCTCTTTTCCCTGGGTGAGACATTGTTTGTCTTTGCCAGCGCCCCCTGGAGCCCCGACCCTCTTCCTGCACCCCCTGGAGCCCGTGTACTTCCCGGGAGAGACGGTCGCCCTCCTGTGTTTGGACCCCCCTGGCGCTCACCGGGCGGTCGGATTCCAGTTCTCCAGGGACGGCGGAAAGACGTTCTTGCCTGGAAGCAACAACACGCTTGCCCTGCGCCTCACGGGGCCGGGGGACTCCGGCTCGTACACCTGCGCCTACTGGATACAGCCGTCCCGATGGGGGGTCCGATCCCGGGAGAGCCAGCCGGTCTCCATCTCGGTCACGGGTGAGTAGCGGGCCGGTGCCGACCCTCCTGGGATGGCTGGGGGGTGAAGAGACCCCACGGGTGTTTTGCTCACCGGCTCTGCTCCTGACCGGACGGACCCTGGTTTGAGCCAGCAGGGCCATTTCACGAGCCCTTTGCTGACGGCGAACTCCAGTTCCAGAAGGGACCCTGGTTCTCCTCCGTCCCCCACACCACAGTCCTGCCCCACAATAATTGCTAGGGCAGAGTTTCTCAGAAAACGTCCCACCTTGACTGAGCAGTTGCCAGTGACGGAGCATCCGCCGAGATCCCCCAGAAACCGTTCCACCAGGTCGTTCAAGGTTGGAAACAGGACCCTTCCTTCCAGTCTGTCTTTGCCCAGATTCAGCTGCTGGTCAGGGCATCACGTTAGACCTCAGGGTGCCCGACGTGAGAGCCGGTCATTACACATCAGATCCCCGGGGACCAAGCCATCCTTCCACTTCCTTTGTTGAGCTAAGTAGGCAAGAAGCAATGGGCTTAAACTGCAGCCAGGAAGGTTGAGGTTGGACATGAGGAAAAACTTCCTACCTGTCCGGGGGGTGAAACACTGGAATAAGTTGCCTAGGGGGGTTGTGGAATCTCCGTCCCTGGAGATATTGAAGAGCAGGTTGGACAGACACCTGGCAGGGACGGCCTAGATCGGGGGTCTCCAACCTTTTTAAGCACGAGATCACTTCTTGAGTTGAAGTGAAATCCAGGATCGGCCTCAGCCCCAAATTCCCAGGCCCCGCCTCCTTCACGCCTCTTCTACAAGGCTCCTCCCCTACTCACTCTGTCCCCCTCCCTTTCACCAGGGAGGGACAGAGGCTCTGGTCTTGGGATAAGAGATTTGGAGTGTGAGAGGGGCTCTGAGCCGAGCCTGGGGCAGGGAGTTGGGGTCCAGGGCACGGGCTCTGCAAGGGAGTTTGGGGCCAGGGGGCTCCAGGCTGGGGTAGGGGCTTGGGGTGCAGGGGAAGGTTCATAACTGAGCTGGGGGTTGAAAACTGGCTCCATCTGGACATTGCTTACCAGCGGGGGCTCCGGGGGGGGTGCAGTGGGGCTAAGGCAAGCTCTCCCCCGCCCTGGCCCTGCACCGCTCCCAAACGCAGCCAGCAAACCCCCTCCAAGTTCTGTCGTGCCCCCTCTTGGCCAAACCAGTCACAATCCCCTGCTAGAGGCTCCAAGATCTACCAGGAGATCCCACCGACCGGTTGGTGAGCACTGGTCTAGACGGTGCCACGAGGCCAGAGGACTGGACTCAATGACCCCGCGAGGTCCCTCCAGGTCTAGGGAGCTGTGACTGACTGAGCTCTTGTAAGGCCGGTTTTCGAATCCTTTCATGATCCTCACAACTGGCCCCAGGCCAATTTACCCGCCGGCACGGTGTTGCCAATTTTGCCGTCATGCCAGCAGGACCTCTCCTGCCCCGCAGACCGCGACCCTGCCCCGGGATCCTGCCCCTGCCCCTCCATTCGCTCCACATCCCTCCCTCCCCCCAGCCCACTGCTTGCTCCCTCCCCAGCACCCCCACGTCCTGAGGGTCACCCCTGCCAAGATAGGTCTGGGTGCTACTGCTCCCCAATGCAGGGAGGGGGCGGTCCTAGCTGAGTCGGGACCAGTGGGGGTGAGGTCTCGGCGTCCCTCCGCCCTCAGGAACCGCGCTGTGTGTGTCGGCTCTGTGGATCCGACCCGCCACCATCACGTCCCCCTTTCCACTGGACTTTCTGGTCAATCACCGGACACCTGGCCACCCCCTGTGGGCATCACACAGACACCAGCCTGGGACAGTCGGTTATGGGGCCGTTCTTCTGATCTCTCCTCCACCGCAGAGCCCCCTCCGGCCCCGGCGTTAGCCCTGCAGCCCCCACGGCCCGTGTACCTCCGAGGGGAGCAGGTGGCCCTGCGGTGCACGGCCCCCAAGGCGGGCGGGGAGAGAAGATACAGATTCTTCAAGCACGGCGAGGGGCAGAACCCGGACGTGCTTCCTGCGGCCGCCCAGGGGGGCTCCCGCCTGGAGCTCGACACTCAGCACGGGACCGGCGGGACGTACACCTGCAAGTATTGGTCACTGCGGGTTGGGCGATGGATCCCCTCTGGCCGGAGCGCACCCGCCTCGGTGGCGCTGACGGGTGAGACTTCCCTCTGGGGGGGTCCGATACCCCGGGGTGGCGTGGGGCAGTGTCTGCTCCTTCCAGCCTCTTCGCCCCCCACCCTCTGCTGCCCCCTAGTGCCCATTATACAGTATAGCTGCCCCTCCCCCACCCACCCTCTGCTGCCCCCTAGTGCCCATTATACAGTATAGCCGCCCCTTCCCCACCCACCCTCTGCTGCCCCCTAGTGCCCATTATACAGTATAGCCGCCCCTTCCCCCCACCCTCTGCTGCCCCCTAGTGCCCATTATACAGTGTAGCCGCCCCTCCCCCAGCCACCCTCTGCTGCCCCCTAGTGCCCATTATACAGTATAGCCGCCCCTCCCCCACCCACCCTCTGCTGCCCCCAGTGCCCGTTATACAGTATAGCCGCCCCTCCCCCACCCACCCTCTGCTGCCCCCTAGTGCCCATTATACAGTATAGCTGCGCCTCCCCCACCCCACCCTCTGCTGCCCCCTAGTGCCCATTATACAGTATAGCCGCCCCTTCCCCCACCCTCTGCTGCCCCCTAGTGCCCATTATACAGTATAGCCGCCCCTTCCCCACCCACCCTCTGCTGCCCCCTAGTGCCCATTGTACAGTATAGCCGCCCCTTCCCACCCCACCCTCTGCTGCCCCCTAGTGCCCATTGTACAGTATAGCCGCCCCTTCCCCACCCACCCTCTGCTGCCCCCTAGTGCCCATTATACAGTATAGCGGCCCCTTCCCCACCCACCCTCTGCTGCCCCCTAGTGCCCATTGTACAGTATAGCCGCCCCTTCCCACCCCACCCTCTGCTGCCCCCTAGTGCCCATTATACAGTATAGCGGCCCCTTCCCCACCCACCCTCTGCTGCCCCCTAGTGCCCATTATACAGTATAGCCGCCCTTTCCCACCCCACCCTCTGCTGCCCTAGTGCCCATTATACAGTATAGCCACCCCTTCCCAGCCCCACCCTCTGCTGCCCCCTAGTGCCCATTATACAGTATAGCCGCCCCTCCCCCACTCCACCCTCTGCTGCCCCCTAGTGCCCATTATACAGTATAGCCGCCCCTTCCCCACCCCCACCCTCTGCTGCCCCCTAGTGCCCATTATACAGTATAGCCGCCCCTTCCCCACACTTTCCAGCATCACTCTTCTGACCCCTCCCCTTTCCTTCTCCCCACAGATTCCCCTCCCCCACCGGTGCTGAGTGTGGATCCCCCAACTGGAGCAGTGAAAGAAGGACCCCCCCTACTCCTCACCTGCACGGCCCCCAAGGACTCCAGCCAGCTGAGGTTTCATTTCTACAAGGACGGAGCTGAGCTCAGCCCTGGGGACTTGGGGTCTGAGCTCAGCCCCACAGATCCCGGCACTGGCTCTCGGGATGTTTCCATTCTCCACATCCCGCAGGCCAGTCCCCACGTCACTGGGGAATTTGCCTGTGGGTACGAGGAGAACGTGGACGGGAGGTGGGTCCCATCCCCCAGGAGCCAGGTCGTGAACGTCACCAGGATGACGAAGGATTCCGCAAGCTCCACTCAGGGTACGTCCACACTGCCCCCCGAGCCTCGGGTCTCACTCTGGTTTCCACCCAAGCCCCGCCCTTCCTGCCAGCTCGGGTCAGCCAGCACAAGGGTAGCAGGGTGGGTCGGAGCCCATGTCCTGCTGTGACGCAGGCCCAGTCCTGAGCCGTGTGGACCCAGAGTCCCAGTCTAGCAGTGGGTGCAAATCACCCCTCCCGTCCCCATGGCTCACCCAGCCCCTTCTCCTTCCCAGCCTGGCCCCCGTGGCTGCCCCTGGTGGCCGGATGCGCCGGGGCCGCGGCGCTGCTCTCCTTGCTGCTTCTCATCTGCCTCTGCCGGAGGAGGAGGAAAGGTACCGCTGGTGGGGAGAGACTAGGAGTGGGGTGAATGCTGGGTGTCTGGAGTAGGGGGAGATTTGGGGGTGGGGGGACTGGGATAGGGGGGCGATCGGCCACTTTGTGACTTATAACCCATGGGTATCGCCTAGCACGGAGCTCACAGCCCTGGCTCGAGGAGACCACTCGCAGATCCTCAGACAGGGTGGGGTTTCGTTTGGAGGGGAGGACATTGCGGGGGGGTCTGCTCCAGGAAATGCTCCCCAGCTCTGCTCTTCCAAAACCAGCCTGGCCCCCAAACTCACCCAGCCCCACCCCTCAACATCCCAGTTTGCTGGGCTCACCAAGAGCAGCGTTCTCCCGCCCGAGGGTTTCAGCTGCATCTCCAGGGATGCCGAAGGGAACGTTATTTCCCAGGGCGAGAGGTGAAGGGGCAGAGACCAGCAGGAAACAGGATCTGGAGAGAAGGGAGCAGGCGAGAAGGCCATCAAGAGCCCCAGCTGAGGAACTCAGTTCTTCTCGCCCTCGCTGTGCGTCTCCCTCCCAGCGGCCCTCCTCTCAGCCTCGTCCCACCCAAAGAGCAGCGAGATTCCCCCTTCTAGGCCGTGCGTTTCTCTCCCGACATCCCCCGTCTCTTGAGAACGGTTCCCTGAGTCACATTCGCTTTTGTCCAAGGCCCACAGCTTCACGCCTCGATTTCCCCTTCTCTTCACAGGTGGTATCCGGGTTCCAACACAGTAAGTTGCTCCAATTTCAGAGGCCGACACGCCCTCACCCCTTGGGGATCAGGCCTGTCCCATGTGGGGCAGTCCACGCCCAACAGGCCAGTCAGTCCCATGAGAACCTCATTAGAACCTAGAACCTCATTAGAACCCAGGATCTAGAATGCCAGCCCTAGGGTTCTGTGAGAGACCTCAGGAATCATCAAATGCAGCCCCCTACCCAACGCAGACCAACCCCAACTCAGTCATCCCAGCCAGGGCTTGGCCAAGCCGGGACCCCTAACCCGGGTCAATTTCTTTAGTTCCCGACTTCTAGTGTAATCGATCAAACTACACTGCCACCTAGTGGGACTGGCTGTGGATTGCTCCTGGCCAAGTCGGTAGGATGTCGCTTGGGAGAATTTGATTTTTTTTTCTGTCATGGACATGGGTACGAGCGAGGGTTGTTTTGAACCATTTTACCCCGGTTTTTCCTCTTTGGATTTTCACAGTTGCAGGAAATCCTGAGCAGGACTGACACTAATTATTTTAAGGACAAGAGACTCGGACTATGGGGGGGGGGGGAAAAAACACAACTTGCTACCAACCCAAAAAAATGTCCCTTGTCCAAACAGGCCAAGAAAATAGCCGTAAAGCAAACTAATCAAGTCTTGAGTGGCATTTCTCTTACTTTGATGAGCAGCAACAGAAATGTTTCTTCGGTCAGGCTATGTCTACGCTACAGAGTTTTCGGGAAAAGTGACCATTTTCCCAAAAAAGCTTCAATTACGTCCAGACTGCAATCGCAGTCTTTCAAAAGAAAATCAAAACAGAGGGGGTTTTCCGGCATTGATAATCCTCATTCTACAAGGAAGAAGTCTTTTTGCGAAAGCTCTTTTGGAAAAGGGCATGTGTGGATGGGGAAGCGGGAGTTTTCAAAAGAAGAGGAACAAGGAAAAAGTACAGGTGCCCTGGTGGCCACTCCGTCCCTAGCAATCACAGCTTACATGCAACTGAGCATCTATTCAGTGCGGGTGCTATCTTTCAAAAAAAGCTGATCGCTTTTTCGAGGTGCTGTGGCAATGTGGACGCTCTTTCAGAAGAAGCTGTTTTGGAAGGTCTCTTCCGGAAACGCTTCTTCTGAAAGAAGCCTACAGTCTAGACATAGCCCAGGTTTGTCTGTGTGTGGCGAAACTGAGGTTCGCCAACATTTACCAGTGTAGATCTGACCCTCCCCGGCCTGTGAAGGAACAAATGAACGAGAGAGAGCACGGAAGGAAGGAATGAGATTGAGAGGAGGTGACAGAGCAGGGAAAAATGGGAGATGGAGAATGACGAGAGGTGCAGGGATCAATGAAGGAAGGCAGTAGGTGACAGACAGAGGAGGGAGCCGTGTGCGAAAGAGGGAATGAAAAAGAGAACAGAGAAGTGACTCTGAGAAAGACAGGCATGGAGTAAAGGAGCGTATGAAGAGGAAACAGAGAAAGGACAGAGCAGATGAATGAATAAACAAACAGAAAAATGAATGAATGAGAAAAGGAAGGAAAGAAGGAATGAATGAACAGGAAAATGAACAAATGAATGAATGAACTGGAAAATGAACGAATGGGAAAAGGAAGGAAGGAATGAACAGGAAAATGAAGGAAGGAACAAATGGAAAAATTGAATAAAAATGCATGATCCAACCCCCCAAAATCTTCCTGCCCTGGGATCAGAGTTCCCCTAAACCTGCTCATTGGCCCCTGCTCCACCTCTGATGTTTGGTTCTTCCTCTTTCAGGCCTCTGTACGTCAACAGACCCTTTGGGGCTGACATAGGTGAGTAATCGCCCTCCCCAGACATACACCCCTCTGGGCAGGGACGTGGGGGTCTGGAGCCCTGGGGTGGAGGCACTGGGGCACCTCCCCTTTAAGAGACTTTCTGACTGCCACACTCTGAGTTCCTTACTGGTAACGCTAATGGGAGGGTGCTGCCTAGTGGTTAAAGGTGGGATCCATAGGGTAAAGGGAAAGATTCACCCTCGGGGGTCCCCAGGTGCGGGTGGGGGGGGGGAAAGACCAGGCAGCTGATCTGTTGTGTGATTAGCCCTGCAGCAATGGAGCCCTGATGGACAGGACCTGCCGGTGACCCACAAGCCTGGAGTGGGTCCACCCCCCCAGGACAGGGCCAAGAGAGAAGAGTTTGCCAAGGCTGGGTGCCGCGCCTCGGTAAGACCAGCAGAGGGCTCCCCGATTTGTGAGACCCGCCCCCAGCTCCCTGCTGCCCAGCACCCCACCTGCCTGGCCTGCGACACAGCGCCCCCTAGTGCTGCACGGGGGCATTGCAACCAGCCCTGAGCAACAGCGCCCCCTACGGAGCCTCCCACCCTGCTCCCCAGCGCACAGCGCCCCCTAGTGCTGCACGGGGGCATTGCAACCAGCCCTGAGCAACAGCGCCCCCTACAGAGCCTCCCACCCTGCTCCCCAGCGCACAGCGCCCCCTAGTGCTGCACGGGGGCATTGCAACCAGCCCTGAGCAACAGCGCCCCCTACGGAGCCTCCCACCCTGCTCCCCAGCGCACAGCACCCCCTAGTGCTGCACGGGGGCATTGCAACCATCCCTGAGCAACAGCGCCCCCTACGGAGCCTCCCACCCTGCTCCCCAGCGCACAGCGCCCCCTAGTGCTGCACAGGGGCAGTGCAACCATCCCTGAGCAACAGCGCCCCCTACGGAGCCTCCCACCCTGCTCCCCAGCGCACAGCACCCCCTAGTGCTGCACGGGGGCATTGCAACCAGCCCTGAGCAACAGCGCCCCCTACGGAGCCTCCCACCCTGCTCCCCAGTGCACAGCGCCCCCTAGTGCTGCACGGGGGCATTGCAACCATCCCTGAGCAACAGCGCCCCCTACGGAGCCTCCCACCCTGCTCCCCCTAGCAGCGCCCCCTAGCTGACACGTGGCCCCCTCTTCTCTCTCCTAGGCCCCCAACACCATCTATTCCGAGCTGAGACCCCCAGTGCCGCCGCCCAGATGGCCGGAGGCCATTCCAACCAGGAGGCTGTAGTGCGGGGCTAACCCCCCCAACGATCCCGGATGCCGCGGCCACTGCAGCCCCTCCCCTCGCTGAGAGCACCCCCCAATCCCAGCCCCCCAACTCACCCTGCCTTCAAAACCGGCCACCAACGTCTTCCTGCTGTGCTGTGAATGGGGGGAGAGGGGGCTGGGAGCCAGGACTCCTGAGTTCTGTCCCAGGGGATTGCAGAGTCAGGCACTGGGTCACCCTGCTGTGGGTGCACCGCTGATCGGGAGCCACCAGAAGTAGCCCTGGGCGCCAACAATCCCCTGCCCTGGCCCTGAGCCCCCCAACTCAGAAACCCCCCAGCACCCCAAACATCTCATCCCCAGCCCCATGCCAGCCTGCACCCCCTGTCCCAGCCCTGAGCCCCCCACCTGGAAACCCCCCAGCACCCCAAACATCTCATCCCCAGCCCCATGACATAGCCTGCACCCCCTGTCCCAGCCCTCAGCCCCCCCACCTGGAAACCCCTCCTGTACCCTCCACACCTCATCCCCACCCCCATCCCATAGCCTGCATCCCGTCCCCCACTCTGCCCCAGCCTTGACCCCCCCAAACCTGGAAACCCCTCCTGTACCCCACTCAACTCATCCTTGGCCCATCCCATAGCCTGCACCCCATCCCAGACCTGACCCCCCCCCAAACCTGGAAACCCCCCCACATACCTCATCTGCAGCCCCATCCCATAGCCTGCACCCCCATCCCAGCCGAGCCCCTCCCCCCCACCTGGAAACCCCTCCTGCACCCCACACACCTCATCACCGGCCCGTCCCATAGCCTGCACCCCCTGTCCCAGCCCTGAGCTGCCACAGACCCAGTGTGATGGACTGGGCAGGCATTCACCGATTGCTGGGTTTGGGCTGTGGGTGACCCCTACTGGCCGGTGTCTGTAAGCACTGCCTAGCGGGGGGGGGGGCTGCCTGAGGTCACAGACAGTGACCCAACCCGTCCAACCTGCTGAGGGCAGGGACTGAACAAAGGCAGGGAGTGCTGAGGGGCGGAGGGTCAGTTTCGGCTGGGGGGGACCATGAAGGGGACAGTCTAAGCAGGGGGCTGGGAGCCTAGGGGCCCAGGGACCCATCTCAAAGGGTCGGAGGCATCCTGGCCCTGACTCCAGTACCCACGTCCTGTCTGTGCTGGGCTGTCTCTTGGAGAAGCAATAAACCCCCCTGTTCTACAGGCTGGTGGAGTCTCTTGGGGCTGCTATGGGGGTGCAGGGTCGGGGGAACCCCGATGCACCATCACACCCAGAAACCCCTCCCACAGCCCTAACACCTCATCCCTGGCCCATCCCATAGCCTGCACCCCTGAGCCCCATCCCATAGCCTGCACCCCTGAGCCCCATCTCACAGCCTGCACCCCTGAGCCCCCAACCCAGAAACCCCCCAGAACCCCAAACACCTCATCCCCGGCCCCATCCCATAGCCTGCACCCCTGAGCCCCCAACCCAGAAACCCCCCAGAACCCCAAACACCTCATCCCCGGCCCCATCCCATAGCCTGCACCCCTGAGCCCCCAACCCAGAAACCCCCCAGAACCCCAAACACCTCATCCCCGGCCCCATCCCACAGCCTGCACCCCTGAGCCCCCCACCCAGAAACCCCCCAGAACCCCAAACACCTCATCTCAGCCCCATCCCATACCCTGCACCCCTGAGACCCCCACCCAGAAACCCCCCAGAACCCCAAACACCTCATTCTCAGCCCTATCCCATAGCCTGCACCCCCTGTCCTCCACCCTTGAGCCCCTAAGCCTGAAACCCCCAAGCACCGCAATACCTCATCCCCAGGCCCATCCCATAGCCTGCCCCCCATGTCCCCTACCATGCCCAGCTCTGAGCCCCCCCAACCCAGAACCCCTCCAGCACCCCAAACACCTCCTCCTTGGCCTCATCCCATAGCCTGCACCCCCTGTACCCAACCAGTGTAGCAAACCAGACTCCCCACCCACATGCTGATCCTCTCTGCCCCCTCCCCCCAGCCTGCACCCCAAATCTCATCTCTGGCCCCAGCCCAGAGCCCACACCCCCAGGCAAAGCCATCCCCCCCACCCCCGGCACCCTCAGTCCCTCATCCTTGCCACCTGCACCCCAGTCAAAAGAGATCACTGTGCTGCCTCACCGGCATCGAGAATTTTCAACTGGGCCACGGGGGGGGAGGAGGGAGAGAGGGTGAAAGCCCCCCCCACCTGATCCCAGGCAGGGTTCGCCGTGAGCGGAGCGCGTGGACTACCAGCCAGGCTGAGTCGCAGGGTGCCCACGGTGGGTGTTTCTCTGGGTGGTGCCCATCAGCCCAGGCCTTGGTGCACGCAACAAAATGTGTTCCACGCAGATAGACACACTATGATCCCCGCAGCGATGAAGGGAAGCCCAGGCCCCACCCCTTGTCCCACGTCCCAGCCCCACAAGCCCGTCTGGCTGCGGGAAGCCCTCTCTTTCGAGGGACGCCCCACATATCCCGCTGGGTCCTTGGCTAGTCACATGCCCTAGGCACACACCGACAGCGCATGGGGGTCGGGGGGGGCACAAAACCAGCTGCCAGGCAGCCTAGGGGCAAGAAGTCAGGGCCACCCCCACTTTCTGCCTCAGACCAGGCACTAAGTTGGGGTGACCCCCCCCCGGCAGAGCAGCAGACAGAACCAGCCCAGCTCTGGGGGGGCTCAGCCAGAAGGGCACAGCCCCCCAAAAACCAGCCCCCAAGTGAGACCCCAAGAGTGGCCCCACAGCCTCAAGTGGGGGGCTTTGGGCAGGGCCAACCCCCTCCCCCCCACCTTTCAGGACCCATCCCCCACCCACCTCCCATGAGATCCACACTGGCTGGGGGCACCCATGGCCCTCAGATGGGCCTCCGGGCAATTCAGTCTCCTACGGGAACGACCCACATCTGCCCGGTGCCCAGCTGCTGCCACGTCCAGCCAGCGCCAGCCAGCATCTGGCCAAGCGGAGGCTCTGTTGCTCCTTTTTATAGGCCCCTCCTGGGCCCTGATTGGATGGGTCCCCTGCAGCCTCTCTAGCCGGCTTGGAGGACCTCTCCACTGCTCCGTTCCTGGGAGGAGTCTGGCAGGAGCCTGTGGCCTCCAGCAGGGGGCTCCCGGTACGGCCGCCCTTCGGCAGCTGCGTAGAGCGCCCCGAAATCTGTGCCCCTGTGCTGCACATGCCTGGGGCTACCGCCGGCCGTGGGCAGCCCCAGCCCCCAGACACCCGTCCCCCGATCTGCCTCCCAGCCCTGTTGGACCCCATCCCCCAGCTCCCCGCCCCATCAGACTCACTCCCCCAGTCCCCTGCTCCACCCCTCAACCCCCACCCACTCAGTCTCCCAGGCCCCACCCCTGCCCCACCTCCCAGCCCCATAGGACCCTCTTCCCTAGCTCCCTGCCCCACGCTCCAGCCCCCCAGCCCCTTGCTCCACCCCCCAGACCCATCTACTCAATCTCCCAGGCCCCACCCCCTGCCCCACCTCCCAGCCCCATAGGACCCTCTTCCCTAGCTCCCCGCCCCACGCTCCAGCCCCCCAGCCCCTTGCTCCACCCCCCCAGACCCATCTACTCAATCTCCCAGGCCCCACCCCCTGCCCCACCTCTCAGCCCCATAGGACCCTCTTCCCTAGCTCCCCGCCCCACGCTCCAGCCCCCCAGCCCCTTGCTCCACCCCCCAGACCCATCTACTCAATCTCCCAGGCCCCACCCCTTGACCCACATC
The DNA here is from genome assembly GCF_052426305.1 of Pelodiscus sinensis. Lineage (NCBI taxonomy): Eukaryota > Metazoa > Chordata > Testudines > Trionychidae > Pelodiscus > Pelodiscus sinensis. The sequence goes on along the minus strand of NC_143081.1, from coordinate 1,805,986 downwards.
CCAGCCCCACAGGCCCCAGTTCCCTAGCTCCCCAGCTCCCCACTCCACTCCCCCAAGCCCCGTCTGCCCAACCTCCCAGTCCCATCCAATTCCCTAGCCCCAGCAAAGTCCCATCCCCATAGAGTGGCTTCCCCCCTGCTGCCCGTCTGCCGGTCGCTCAGAGCAGCGGCCAGACTGGGTCCGTCTAACCCGGCGTCCTCTCCTCCAGCAACGCCAGCTGCTTCAGAAGGACAGAACCAAACAGGGCGATTTATGGAGTCCCCAAGTCCTGGCTCCTGGCAGCCGGAGGTTTAGGGACCCCAGAGCACAGAGGTGGGTCCCTGAGAAGTTCCCAGCCACCTCCGTGAACGTCTCATTCTGTCCTCACCCCAGTGTTCCTTTTGGCCTTCACACTATCCTGCAGCAAGGAGTTCCCCTGGTTGTCGGTGCGTGGGGATGGGGGAAGAAATACTTCCCTGTGGTTGTTTCAAACCTGCTGCCCCATCATTTCACTGGGCGACCCTTTGCCCTTGCCAGTACCCCTTCCCCAGGCACCTTCTCCACACCCTCCAGGATTGTGTAGACCTCAGCAAGGTCCCAGCGAATCTTTTCCATCCAGGGGCAGAATAAATTTTTCCTACGTGCACCGAGGCGTGTGTGAACGTGCACCACCCTTAGAAACACACATCCTAGCTGGGCAGTCTGCGTCTTTCCTGAGTGGGCCGCACACAAACACAGCTTACAGGGAAACACCCTGTCCCCTCCGCCCTGCCTCATCTCTTCTCAGCTCAGGGGTCCCTCCCTTTTTTGGCTCCTCGCACCTCTGTCCCGAGTTGCATCCCTCTCCAGCCATCACAAAAGAGGGAAATATTGGCAATATTTTCGTGATGCCTCAGTTTCCCCTCCGGACGCAGCAGGGGACAGGGAAGAAGAGGGGATTCTGGGGCAAACGGGCAGGGTAGCCCCCAGCCTGCGGCTCTGTGATACCAGCGCAGGGGAGACATCCG